>NC_040909.2:50100972-50405929 GCF_004126475.2 Phyllostomus discolor | reverse complement strand
AATATGTGTCTCAGAAACAGGAATATGTAGGGCTGATTTCTCGCAACTGCTGATAAAACTTCACGTTGAAGCCATTTTCATCAATTCCCAGGCTGCACAGATGCTTGCTTTCCTCGCTTTTATTTACAGAACTCCCTCTTCTGGAGCAGTTAATAACATTTTATTTTGCATTATTATTTCATGAGGATTTTTTCCATTAAATATATATCTTTTATTTTGCCAGCAAATACATGTATATAACCCTTACTTCTTTAAAAAATTGCAGCAAATACACATCACATAATATTTACCCTTTGAACCACTTAAAAGTATACAATAATCCAGTGGCATTGCTTACATCCACAGCGTCGTGCATCCGTGACCACTCTCCGGCCCCAGAACTTCATCTTCACTCCAAAGGAGGTCATGTGCCCATTAAGCAGTCATTCCTCATTCCTCCTCGTCTCCCAGCCTCTGGCTACCACTTGTCTGCTTTCTGTCTCTATGGATTTGCCTCTTCTGGGTGTTTTATATAAATGGAATAATACAGTACGTAGCCCTTTGTATCTGGTTTCTTTCTGTGTGTTTCCACACACAGGTTGTTCCATGTTGTAGCAGGTATCAGCACTTCATTCCTTTGTGTGACTGAGTAATATTGCATGTATGCATACAGCACACTTTGTTTATGCATTCACAAGTTGATGGAATTTATACCTTATAAATGTGGTTACTGTCCTTACCCGCTATGTGCTAGACACTTTGCTACATGCTATAGCCTGACATACCAATAAAAAGAGCACCCCTTTGTATATATACATAAGAAAATGACCTGAACAAGCATTTCACAATTGGGGAACTATAAATGTAATAATTTAATTGGTTTTAAAAAATCATTTCAACCTCTTATTTTTAGTTAACTGTGGAATTAGTTTGAATAGAGTAGTTCATATTATTTAGAAAAAGATCATAGACGTTTGTTTGAGATACTCTCCATTTGGGGGAGCATCTCATTTGTTTCTCTGTTTAAGAAGGTCATTTGTATGTTTGTGGCCTGAAGATAATTTTCCTTGTTTTTTTCAGATACTACCTCTCTAAAGCCTTTGTGAAACATTTTGCTCTTTTGAATATTTCTGGATTCAGATGGATACTAAAATCATTTTGGAAAAATGTTTTTAAAAATGGAAAGTGTCACCCTGACTGGTATGGCTCTTCAGATTGAGCTGCGGGCCTGTGGAACAAAAGGTCTCTGGTTCGATTACCAGTCGGACCATGTGCCTGAGTTGCCAGCCAGGTGCCCTGTTGGGGGTATGTGAGAAGTGACTGATCAATGTCTCTCTCCCATATCGATGTTTCTCTTCCTCTCTTTTCCCTTCTTTCCGAAAGAATAAATAAAGAAAATCTTTAATAAAAGTGAAAAGTGTGTCACTTTTCATATGGGCCTAAATTTACATATTTTGGCTGGCCACCACCTGCTGAGACTTAGAGCAGTATATCTTCAAAGTCTGAGGCTCTGAAACAGCATGCATTGTTTTTCTACAATTCTGCTGTGCAACATATGGCCACATGCCATGTGCCACTGTTTAGCACTTGAAACAAGGATGGTGTCAGTTAGACGTTCTGTAAGGGTAAACTACTCATTGGGCTTTGAAGACTTAATATTAAAAATGTAAAATATCTCTAATATTTTTACTATTGATTGCATGTTGAACTGACACTATCTGGATATATTGGGTTTAAATAAACTATATTATTAAAATTAAACCTACCTGTTTCTTTTTACTTTTCTAATGTGACTAATAGAAATGTTAAAATTACATATGTAGCTCACATATATTTCTAAAAGAAAATAAAAGAAAGCTGGCAGAGGGGTGGGGAATGGGAGACAGAAGTCTGAATGGAGCTTATACTTCTGTGCCTTCAGAATTTTGAATGTGCAAGAGACTGCTGTGGCTCTGGGCGCCTGCAGTTGCCTCTCAAATGGTCTCTCCCTTCACTCTGAAGCTCTTGGCTGTTTTTTGCCCTGTTTAACCACTAGGGTCTTTCTAACGCAAATCTCATCATGTGACTTTCTACTTTGTAACCTGAGGGGAGTCCCATGGCCAAACCCCCCAACCCTGGCCTTTAAGGCTTTGCCCTAGCCAGCCTCATCTCATGTCTGTCGACCTCCTTTACTACCTGCCAAGGTCTTTTTATAAACATCATTATAATTTTCATTACATGCACAATATATTTCCACAGTAAAGATCTTAAAATACATACCATAAGTGATAAGGTCCACATTTAAGCTGCCGTCCCCCTCCTCGGCTACATAATCAGTCACTGTCAATGGTTGGGTGTGTACCCTATCCAGGCCCTCTCTCTGTGTACACACAGTGGATTCTGTGTGTTTGCATGAACACACATGCACATAAACGTAAGTGAGTTTGCAGCTTGTCTTTTTATTTCACATGCCATGTTTTAAGGCATTTGCTGGTGAGCACATAAGTATAACATTATTTTTCATGGATGCCTTAGTATTTTATTGTATGACTGTGCCATAATTTACTCATTTGTTTCTTATTGTTTTAACTATAAACTATTGCACCCATATAGCAAAATATTGATGATTTTAACATTCATCTCTGTACCTACCATATAGAGTTAACAAACATTTTGTCCTATTGGCTTCAGAATTTTTATGTGAATAATAGAACATGACAGGAGGAGTTGAAGCCTTAGGTGTGCCCCACCCAGTCCCTTTCCCCTGCAGTCCCCAGAGGGAACCACTCTTCTGCAGTTGGTATAGTCTCATGTTTTCACTATGTGTGTGTGTCTATAAAGAATAGGGTGCTGTTTTGTGTGTTCCAAAATAGTATCGTATCATGTCGTATTGTATTGTAACATGCCTATCTCCTGCAACTTAAATTTTCATTCTTCTTCCTCTTTTGTTGCCAGTTTTCTTTTTTCTTTTTTTAATATATTTTATTCATTATGCTATTACAGTTGTCCCATTTTCTCCCTTCACTCTCCTCCACCCTGCCCACCCCCTTCTACCCACATTCCCCCCTTTAGTTCATGTCCATGTGTCATAAGTTCTTTAGCTTCTACATTTCCCATACTATTCCTGCCCTCCCCATCTATTTTCTACCTATTGTCCATGCTACTTATTCTCTTTATCTTCTCCCCCTCTCTCCTCCTCCCACTTCCCTGTTGCTAACCCTCCATGTGATCTCCATTTCTGTGGTTCCACTTCTGTTCTATTTGTTTGCTTAGTTTGCTTTTGTTTTAGGTATGGTTGTTACTAACTGTGAGTTTGATGTCTTTTTTTACTGTTCGTATTTTTATCTTCTTTTCCTTAGATAAGTCCCTTTAACATTTCATATAATAAGGGCTTGGTGATGAACTTAGCCTTATCTGAGAAGCACTTTATCTCCCCTTCCATTCTAAATGAAAGCTTTGCTGGGTAGAGCAATCCTGGTTGTAGGTCCTTGCTTTTCATGACTTGGAATACTTCTTTCCAGCCCCTTCTTGCCTGCAAGGTCTCTTTTGAGAAATCAGCTGACAGTCTGATTGGAACTCCTTTGTAGGTGACTGTCCCCTGATCTCTTCCTGCTTCTAGAATTCTCTCCTTCATTTTTACCTTGGCTAATGTAATGATGATGTGCCTTGGTGTGCTCCTCCTTGGGTTCAACCTCTTTTGGCCTCTCTGAGCTTCCTGGACTTCCTGGAAGTCAATTTCCCTTGCCAGATTGGGGAAGTTCTCCTTTATTATTTGTTCAAATAACTGTTCCACTTGTTGCTCTTCCTCTTCTCCTTCTGGTACCCCTATAGTTCGGATGTTGGAACGTTTAAAGATGTCTTGGAGGTCCCTAAGCCTTTCCTCATTTTTTTGGATTCTTGTTTCTTCATTCTTTTCTGTTTGGTTGTTACTTTCCTCCTTCTGGTCCACTCCATTGATTTGAAACCCAGTTTTCTTTCCATCACTATAGGTTCCCTGTGCATTTTCCTTCATTTCTCTTATTGTAGTCTGTATTTGTTCATTTAATTTATGACCAAAGTCCACCAATTCTGTGAGCATCCTGATCACCAGTGCTTTGAACTGTGCATCTGATAGGTTAGCTATTTCTCGGTTGCTTTAAAAAACTAGCTCTGGGGCTTTTAATTCTGTTTGAGCCATCTTTTAAATTTAATTTTATTTTTTTTCCTTTGGTCTGGTTGCGCCTGTTATGTATGAGGGGTGTAGCCTTATGTGTTCACCAGGGCAGGGCACCTCAGTCGCTGGGTTCTGACGTTGTATGTGGGGGTGGGGTCTGAGAGGGAACAATGGCGCCTGCTCCACTCCCTCTAGGACTTCAGTCCCCTTTGCTGCGTCCCACAAGCAGATTGGGCCCTTTTGGTGCTGGCTCCCGGGAGGGTGGGCTTGTGTACTTTCTCGGACTCTGTGGGTTTCTCCCAAGGAGCCTCCTGTGAGGCTGAGAGAATCTCCCGGCCTCAACTCCCACAGGTGTTTTCTGTTGGTGCCTTTAGGCTTTGTTTCCCGGCTCTGGGTCCCTGGGTTGTTCGGTCTATGTCACTGCCCGTTTTCACTTAGTTTGTCAGCACGCGAATGTGTGGCTACGGACAGCCAGCTGCCTTGTGTGCCTCACTGGTCTGCTCGTTGCCTTCCACGCCCAGGGTCTGCCACCGGTCTGTCAGCTGCCCCTGTGCTTCTGGCGTCCGCCAACTGCCGTCTGTGCCCTGTGCGTGCCTGCGTCTGCCAGCCACTGATTTTTCCTGCCCATACCCCTCGATCACTCTCTGTAGGCCTCCAACTGCGCCCCTCCTTACCTGGTCTGGATGTATGGTATTCAGACTTCCATTCGGTTCATTTCTTTCTGTTCTGGTTGTTTTTTGTTTGTAAATTCTTATTGTCCTTAGTTTTGGTTGCTCAAGGAAGTACAGTGTGGCCACCTATGCCTCCATCTTGGCCCAAATTTGCCAGTTTTCTTTAATATATACCTCTGTGTGGTCTTACATTGTGAAGAATGAACATAGCTTCATTTAATGTGACTTCTTATGGACAGATATTTAAGTTGTCATTTTTTACTTCTAGTTTTCAAATGTGCCATCTTTCCTTTATTTCTTAACTCCAGACTCTTTTTTCTGTTCTATGGTACAGTTTGTATAAGATCATATTTCTTGGAAGCTTTGTCAAATTCATTGGTAAACCTGTCTGGGCCTGGTGTTTTATTTCTTTTTAAGTTATAGAGCTTTTCAGGCTTTCTAGTTCTCCTTGGGACAGTTTTGATAAGTGATGTATTTGTAGGCATGTTAAGTTTTTTTTAAGATTTTATTTATTTATTTTTTAGAGAGGGAAGGGAGGAAGAGAGAGGGAGAGAGAAACATCAATGTGCGGTTGCTGGGGGTCATGGCCTGCAACCCAGGCATGTACCCTGACTGGGAATTGAACCTGCGACACTTTGGTTTGCAGCCCACATTCAATCCACTGAGCTGTGCCAGCCAGGGCTGCATGTTAAGTTTTGATTCATGCATGTTAAGTTTTCAAATTTAATGACATAAAGTTGTTGATAGCATCCTTGTGTCATTGTAGTTGATGCTGTGTCTGTAGTTCGGTGCCCCCATCTGTTACAGTGCTTGTTAGTGTTCTCTACACCCCTTTTTAAACATGATCCATTCTGCCAGTTTTGTCAATTTGTTCATCTTTTCGAAGGTCAACTTTTTACCTCTTGCATGTTAGCATGCTTTTCCTGTGGCTTGGCCCACTGTTCCCTTTCTCATCACCAGGTTGAGTTCTTTGTCTCTGTCAGGTCACAGGGAGGCCTCCTCTCCTCTGGGAGGATTTGCTGGATCCTCCAAACTCGATTGAGCTCCTTTGGTACACCCCACTACCACTCTTTTAAATATTTTTGGTAAGACTTACTATGTCTCCTCTTCCTCCTCCTTCTTGTCTTTCTTCTTCGTATTTTTTAAAAATTGGGTTGTCTTTCTATATCTGCTATATCTCTAGTGTCTGGCACTGTGCCTGGCATATAGTAAGTGCTCAGTAAGTACTGATGAATAAAGTAATGTGTGAGCCCCCTATGAAGAGAGTAAAGGGCCTTCTTTTAGGGTGCTTTCTCAACAGGACTGCTGCAAAGAGGATTTGACTAGTGCTGAGTGATTATACCAGCTTACTACTTCTGAGGTTCTGTGATTCTTTTTTCACATAATTTACAGGAAATAGGGAGTTGAAGTTGCAGCCATGACATGAGTAGAATGAAGGCAAGTGTGGCTCCGTGAGCTACAAAAACATGTTGCTGGATGGTGCCTCTGTGCTCTTGTTTAAGAGAAAAGCCAAAATGGTGAGCGTTTCATTCTGCAAACTACCTCTTACAGTGAGTTTCTCCTCAAAGAGTTGGGTCCTCACCTGTCTAAACATCTGCCAGTCCATCCTCAATTATACACTAAGAACAGGAACTAAAAAGACATTTAAGTAAAAGAAAACCACTACCATCTTAAGTGGTCCAACCAGGATAAAAGTACCTGGCCCAGGTGGCACTACATTCAGCAGTAATTTCTCTTAAAAACTATAGCTGTTTAGTGTTCCTAGTAATGCTATAATTTTCTTCATGGATGAAAAGAGGTAGAACAAAGAAAGAAAAGGAAAGTTTTATTTGCAAGATGCTCTGATTCAGAATAAAGACATTAAAATATTTAACACAACATGCTGGCAAAGATGGTAATCTTTAGGAAGGGGAAAAAGGGAGCAGGAACTTAGAATGCAAAGTGGGAGTCTTTTTTTACAGTTACAGTGTGTTGATAATTTGTGGCCATGTTGTCACCTAACATAAATATTCCTAGCACAAAGAATCAGTGTATATTTCTTGTCTCTCCTACATGAGCCTTACTAATGATGATAAGTAACATTCCACCTTACTGGGTTAAAGATGGAATCTTCAAATGATGGTGATGATGATGATGATGATCATGATAATGATAATAGCTCATTTGAGAACCTATTAAGTGCCAAGCTGTTTGCTTAAGATTTTCTGTAGTATGTTAATTTAATGCCTCTATTTTGTGAAGAGATTGTTATCCCCACTTCACAGATGAGAAAATAGAGGCTCAGAGGGAGTAGAGAGTAGGTAGCTTGGTTCAAGTCCCCAGCAAGAAAGGGAGGGAGCCAGTGTCAGGGCCCCACGTCGACCTCTTGGCTGCACACAGTGCACAGTGAAACCCCACTCTTCAGAGCCGTTCAGGAATGGGCACTAGTCCTCTTCTCAAGATGGGAAGAATCCCATTTGCTTTCCCCAGGTTGGAAAATACCTGCTGTTGACAACCCTGAGGCCTTCTGCTACTGAGCTCATTCTGAGTCCAGCCATGCACACACCTGACTTTGAAATCATTTCCTAAATGTACCTTGAATTCTGACTTTTCATGCCTACTATGGGCATTTCTACTCTAAGCTTTCCCAAGGTGGAGAATTTATAGCTTTCTTCTCAACCTTTCCTAGGGTTGTAAGTTCTTTCCAGGCAAGAAGCCATCCATCCTGTCTCAGCACTTGTCTCTCCTTCTGCATGCCCATCCCAGCTTCCCATCAGCCCCTCTGTGAGGCGGGTGATCAACAGGCAGCATTGTCTTCTGATACTTGCTGTGCTTCCTAGCCACGTGTGTATGCACCAAGTACAGGCCTTGTTCACATTAGGGGTCCAAGGACTGGACACATTATCTGTAACTCCTCCTGGCCCTGTTAAGAGGCCCCTCTGCACATCTTTGTGTTGGAGAAACCTGTAGACCAAGTGCCATTTTCTCACTGGGACTTTTGCTGACAGTGCAAAGCAGTTGCTTTTAAAACAGGAGAAATATACCCAGGACTGATTGCCCTCCTATGTGAGGACCTGGCCTTGATGGACTCCTGAGATGGTACAGTTTATGCTGCCAGCGTCCCTCACAGGCAGCAAAAAGAAGCCTTCTCTGGAGATTGGGTTTTACTCCCTGAAGCCCATCCTCAAAGCCACCTGGGTGGTAGTGTTTGGCTGGGGAGAAGCAGGAAACAAACTATCAGGAGACTCTTACAATGCCAGATTAAGTTGCTAAATGTGAATGATCTGGAACCCTGGTGGTGGAATGCATGGGTAGGGGGAGCTAACAATTAGGGGCAGCCCTCTCTCCTAGGTTTCCTGGCAGTTTCCCCACCACAGAAGGGTGTGTCCAAGTTCCCCAAGAGTGCCCTAGATTGACAGACTTGCTCTGATGCTCTTTCTCTGCCAAAGAGGCCTCAGAGTGGGAGATCCTGCCAAACTGATGACCTCCCACAGGGAAGCCCCAGGCTGCATTCTTCTAGAAGCATGCTCTGCCCTGTTAGGTGGGGTTTATCTCTTTTAAGAGACACCCTCTGAATCTGGAATAAGACACATCTGGGTATGAATTTCAACTTGGCCTACCAGCTGTGTGACTTATAGCATGTGGTATAACCTCTCTGTGCCTCAGTTTATCTCATCTGTAAAATGGGGTAATGATAATATCTCCATTATACCAGAATAATATATGAAAATATTATGATACAAAGTTGTATTATTTTAAAAAATATGTAATGTCATTATAATATGTTATATATAAATACAGTATTATAATGTATAAACATTATATATTAAATATTATTAAATATTATAATACTACCTGCATATCATGTATTAAAATTATATATAACCTGTTATAGTAACTTATCTTATTGTTACTGTGAGACTTACATTATGTAGGCAAGGTGCTTAGCACAGGCCCTGGCATATCATGTAACTTAATCATGGCTAATTAACTATGATCATCATTTTTCTGTGAACTAAGCCTTTACTCAGAGTGTTCTGGTGTATGTTGTTGCTTTGGAAGCAGTGGAGCTCATCAAATGATTAGAAAAGCAAAGCCCAATTATAACCAGGGTGGGGAGGGAATGGAATCCAGGGAGAAGTATTGAATTCTAAGTTGTTTTTTGTTTTTTTTTTTTTTAGGAAGACATATTTTTTTTTTCAGAAAAACTTAGATCAACATGTTACTTAATAGAGAATGATATTAAATCTAAATAACCACCCACGTGTTCTCTGTTTGTCCTGAGTTGTAATTAGCCTGGGGTTTTACTGTTGAATATGTGGGTGAGGAGGAGGAGGAGGAGGAGGCAGAGAAGAGGGCAGAGAGAAAGACACATAAGTGGGGGTTCCCATCTGTTTGGCGTTGTGCCAGCTTTTCTGTGTCTGGTTGAAGGCTGTTCTTGGAGCCAGGGTTTGGGAGGTGGGTGGCACCATGCTGACCTCTCTTGAGAACTTGGCAGTGATAGAAATGGAGTTAGAGCCCTTGTCTCATTTTAATTCCATGTGCTGGGTATTATTTCTCCTTTTTTGCACATAGGAATGTGAAAGCTCAAGAGATTAAGCCTCGTGCTCAGGGTCACACAGCTAATAAAACACTATGGGGTTTGAGATCCGACAGCTGAGATCAGAATCAGGATTTTACCTGTGTGATGATAATTCAGTCACCTATCCTTAGGTCTTTGTTTTCTTACCTACTAAATGGGTACAATAATGAACCCTAGCTTACAGTGTGAAAGTCCGTGAGGTTAACTTCATGAAGTATTACCATACATACACTGTTTTAAGTTCTAAATACCATTAGCTGCTGCTATTATAGAAATTATTTTGAATTTTGTCTCTTATGTATGGTAGAGCCAATCAAGATTTTTTAAAAACATTCTCACCTGAGGATATATTCATTGATTCCAGAGAGAAGAGAGGGAGATGGGTGGGGGAGGAAGAGGGAGAGAGAGAAACATCAATGTGAGAGAAACATTGATCAGTTGTCTCCTATACTCACCCTGACTGGGAACTGAACCCACAACCCAGGCATGTGCCCTGACTGGGAATCGAACCTGTGACCTTTCAGTTTATGGGACTACTCTCCAACCCATCAAGCCATTCTGACCAGGGCTAATGAAGATTTTTATTCAGGCCTGACATACTACAAAGCTGTACAATGGTCACTGTAAGCATCCTGCCTTGTGTCACTGCTAACTGGCAGAGAGAACAATGGAAGGGTGTGACTATTATGTAGAAAACTACCACCAGCACCCTTTGGGACAGCAGTGACTAAAACCTCAGGGAAAGTCCAAGGGGGATCTTTGTCAGGGATGCTCTTCAGGGAGATGGTACCACAAACAAGCATGAAAATCAAAAACCCATATTAACAGACATATCATTTTTGGGAGGAGTATTATCACTCCATAAAGATTGTAAAAGGTGTCCCTGTAGGTATGTTGGTAGCCACAAAATTGGATTCACTTCACAAGACAGAGATAAGGTGTCCCTGGTGTGCCTGGAGCTGTCGGGCCACATTGGTCCTTCCCTGGTTTACCTGCCCCTTGTGCTGACCCAACCTGATGCCGCCTCCATCATGTCTGTGGAGGCTGATTTATGTGGAGAGATTAATAGGTGAGGAAACCAGTTCTGACTCACTAGGCAGTGGCTACATGTCCTGTTGATTGTCCTTTTAAAAGTCTGGAGCTCACCCTGATTGGTGTGGCTCAGTGGGTTGGGCATTGCCTGCAAACCAAAGGGTTGCCAGTTCAATTCCAGGTCAGGGCACATGCCTGGGTTGAGGGCCAGGTCTCCAGTTGAGGGCATGCAGTAGGCAGCCAATCGATGTTTCTCTCACACATGGATGTTTCTCTCCTCTCTTTCTCCCTCCCTTCCCCTCTCTCTAAAAGTAAATAAATAAATAAAATCTAAAAAAAATGTCTGGAGCTCAAGTGTAGCCTGGGTGGAGCTGAGGTGCTAGGACTCCCAGCGTGTGGGCAGCAGGGGAGAGTTCCAGGCTGAGCCGAAGCTCTAAACATCACCTGACGGCGTCCACTGGGGACTTGTTTGTGTGTGAGGAATAAAGATCAACATTGGCAGTTTGGTCTGGCTTTTTGATCGCATCAGTTTGAATTTTCAAATTTATTTTACTTTTTAAGGGTAAGGGATTGACTGTTTTAAGGGATTCCAGAGCCTTCCTCTCGAGGGGTTGGGAGGGATTTTGGAGTGAATTTGGCTGCTCAAGATTGCAGAGCTGTAGAAAACCCCAGTGGCTCCTGTGCCCGGTCCATCTCTCCAAGTAGCTCTGTTTTTGATAAAGCTGCATCTGAAGCCAGTGATTTCCTCTGAATATCTAACCAGTGAATAACAAACACATTGTCTTTTCTTTTCTCCTCTTTTAGGCCTAAACGGCAGCGGCAAAACAACTTTGCCATGTTTCCCTCTCCTAAAGCCTGGAACTTCAGAGGGGTAAGTGCTTTCCCTTCTAGGAGCTCCAGAGAGGACACTGTTGGGGTTGACTTCACTAATCAAAGTTCCACTGAGACAGTTTCTGTGCTTACTACTTGGGGGAGTCACATTTGCATCAGCGGTTGTGGTTTAATTAACAAATATAAGTTGCCCAATAAGCCTCTGCTGATGTTCACTTGTCCCGAAGGTCTTGGGCTACTGGAGGCATCTTTGACGAAGCTCAGAGGTGTCTGGTTGATGAGATGGGCATTGAGGCCATTTTCTTGGAACATGGAGGGAACCAGTGCACAGTGAAGGAAAAAAAAATAAATCAGAAATCTACAGTCTGTCAATACGTAGATATATGACTTCATGGGGAGCTTTGTTTTTTCAGAAGGAGAAGTCTATAAGCTATAAAGAGATGTTAAGGTAATCAAAGTCCTCCTAATCACAAAGTCATAGACATTTACAGGTACAGGAAGGGTCATATCTAGCCTCCTTTTGACACAATGTTTTCTCCCTTAACATATTAATGATACTAATAATAGTAATATGGTATGTGGAGGCCCTACTGTGTACTAAAATGAATATTAGTTCTGACCTCAGGAGCAAGACCTTTCCGTGTATAAAGAATGCTCTGAGCTCTGTTCACTGCCAGGCCCTTGCATGTCTTCCCTCCAGAGCGCTGTCCTCTGCTATCTAGCACCACGTTCCTGCACACACTGCAGCTGGCCCGCCACCTCAGCCACCATGTCTGAACCTTGGCACCTCCTCCTGTGGGAAGCCATCATGACCACCCCCTGAGTGTGAGCTAGAGGTCCCTCCTATGGACCTCTGAACTTCCTTCTCATTGTTAAGATTCTTAGTGAGCACTTGCTGAAATTCAGGCTTAGAAGCCCCAAGCATCAGATGTGTAGAGACCTTACTCTCTCCTGCTCCCTACTATTTCCCTGGTTCCAGCACAGTACTTGGACATACATGCTTAATTTGTTTAGTGAATGAATGAATAAATGTAGTTTCTCACATCCACCAGACACAAAATCCACTTCAGATTGCATTTCAAGTGCAAGTCTTTAATCTTTTCAGCACTATTTTCACTGGTTCAATTCATCTTTAACATTGACATAGATCTCAGTAATTTTCCCTGTGTCTTATTTAAAAATGCAGATCATGACTCTACTTTAGCAAAGTGTACAACATGCTTTTCCTTGAGTACACAGAGAAATGTGTTGACCTCTTAAGTAGATGTGCATGTCTTACAGAGTATGTCATGTAACTCCTAAGGTGTTTATGGTGTTGTGGGTAAGATCCCCATTTCTCAAAGCACGTTCAGGTGGATGGTCATAACCATTAAGTGAAAAAAGACTTGTGTGGTCAAATAAACTTGGGACACACTGCGAGCACCAAGTTAAATGTCTACTGCTGCAGCGCTTCTCAGAATTTTTGCTGTGTTGGTGTGCGTTGTGGTCAAGTCATTGACTGTAAACCTTTTATTCACAAAAATAGTTCGTACCCACTTTAGAATAGTTGACATTAATAGTTCATTTTGAATTATGTAGAATTAGATTTCTTGTTAGCAAGTTGGCATTTTTTAGAGCGTTTCTTTCTTTCCCTTTCTACCCTGTCATTCCTCCTGATTCCATAGTGGTCACTAACCAAGGCTTGGGGAACATCTAGGGTGACCAGCAACCCACGTTTGCCTTGGACAGCCCTGGTTTTAGCACTGAAAATCCCGTGTCCTGGGAAACTCTTCAGTTCCAGGCAAACTGGGACAATTGATTACCCTGCCTGTGGCTGTGAGACCTCCAACTCTCTTTCCCCTTGAAAATGTTTTATGAACTCAGGTTTATAAAACTTGCTGCTGAAAAGTAACCTCTTAGATACACACTTGGTTTAAGTGACCCTTTGTTGGCCTTATTCTTACACTGACAACATTTGTTGGCTAATTGCAACCAGAGAGGTGACTGAGAGGTAATGCATTGTTGACTTCGGCTTTGTATCAGCCCTTAGATTCTTAATTAGCTCACAAGCCTTGCCCAAGTAGTTAGAATTATTGGAGTGAATAGAGTTGTTAGATGGTTAGGTCAGCTGTGGTGTTTACCTTGGTTTCTTGTCCTTACTTTCACTTCTTCTGGTCTCTGAGGCTTATTGGTAAAGTTAGACAAACTGACTTCAATATACACCAGAGTGAGGCGGTTTGGGGCCGTGGTCAATTGCCAGATTGCCTCTGTGGCCAAATCTGTCTCTCTCCACCTCGGAGCATAATCCTCCACGACATGGGGATGGAGGGGGACCCAACCGAGTGGGAACGCTGACACCCAGCCAGGACACACTTTATAACCATCATTATGGCAATTGCAGCTGAAGAACAAAAAGACTCAGAGTGCCAGGATGAAGACATTTGAGGCATTATCCAGCTGATATTTTCTATAATGAAATGCGACTCCCAGCCCTGTTAAACTGAGCTGTGCTTGAGGTTCTCCAGTTTTGTGTGAACACTTTTGTTTTCTCCTTTATTGTAAAAGTAAATTTTAGAATTTCTGTGCTAGCAAACCTTCCATATTTATGTATATGGTGAAGAAAACCATTATAAGCATTTGGAATTCCATTCCTCTTTAGCTTGTAAAGAAAAAGGATCATGCGTTGTTAGTTCACCCATTCTTGGGCATTTGTGGATTTGCGGTTGGGGTGGGGTGGGGAGAAGAGGTGGTGAGAACTGGATTGAAAGGGCAAGAAGAAAGGAACCGCACAGCTCTAGATGAGAAGTGGAGAGGGAGACATATGAGGGCTAAGGAGAGAGCTGGGGACGGGGCACAGGGGAGGACAGGAGTGGTCAGTGGCTTAAGGAGAAGAACACTTTAGGAAAAGAGATTCAAAATAATTTTAAAGAGAGTCTTTTTGAGTGAATGATATTGTAGCCCTTTTCTTGTCTTCCCTGGAACATTCACTGCAAACCTGCATTATTCCTCAAGGCATTAGGAATGTCATTTGTGATTTCCTTTTCTTTGGCTGAGGTTTTTGGCTGCAGAGGGCCTCAGGAAGGGCTGGTGACACTTGGATGACACATCCCTTCTCCCTACCCAGCAGTTTAGCCCTTTCGTGAGTAGTCGTTGGTATTAAATACAGATTGTGTCCTTTGGTTACCATGCTCTTCTAGGACGCAGAGACCTTGGATCACCCTTTAGGATTCCCCCACCCTCCCGGGCAAGGAGTGGTGCTCTCACCAGACCCATGGGTGCTGCAGATACATTTATGGAAAGAAGCCAAGACAGTGGTCTTGGTTGGGGTTGTTATAGTGGGAACAATATGAATCAAACCAGAATAGAATGGAGGGAATGAGAAGACAAGACTCTGAGAGAGGCGGGACCTAGGGGGGTGTCTTGCTCCGAGACATCTCCTCTGTCAGGTGCTCACTGCACATCTGGTACCCATCTGGTTTGCGCAGCACTGTGCTCAAAATGTCCACTCTTCCTTGTGAAAATATTTGCTACAGCTCCTCCAATTTTCTGAGAGAGAGAGAGAGAGAGGGAGAGAGAGAGAGAGAGAACACAGACATAGACAGATTCAGGGAGGAAACTTACATTAGAAATGTAAAGTTTCAGGAGCACAACTTCTGCCATTGCCTATTGATTAACTAGGAAATACTTAGCAAGACTTACTGTGTGCAAGGCATTGTATTAGGTGTCAGAACAAAAGTTTTAAACATCAACCAAATTTCAGAGCTCTGCCCATCTTGTCTCTTTCTCCACTACCTCATTTTTACTCTTGCCTAAGCTATTGGGGAAGAAATTTTTAGATTCCGGGGCTTTGGAAGGAACTTTGGATCTTGTAGCCCCAACCTTTTAATTTTCAGATGCCGGGAACAAGGCCTAGTGTATCAGTCAGGGCTCTTTTAGTTATAAGTGACAGACACTCAGTTAAAACTAGTTCAAGTGGAAAGGGGAATTGGTCAGTTCATTTGACTGAGGGGCACTGGGATGGGTAGGCTTCAGTACAGTGGTATTCAGGAATATTCCCTCTCAGCTTTGTCACTCTTGGGATATTGGTCTTATCTTTACCTACTGCATGTGGACCTTTTTGGAGAGGATGATCACAAACAACCATACATTCCCAAAGAAAAGAGAAAAGTTTTTGTTTCCAGGGTTTGCATATGAAATCCCAGTGTAGGACTCTCCTTCCCCTGGGTTGGGTCGCATACCTTGGCCAGTCACAGTCAATGGGATTGGACAGGCTTTGGTCACATGCTCCCTCTGAGGAGCTGAGTGGACATGTTTGTGAGTGACAGCTCTACTAGAACCACTTTCTTGAAGTGGTTAAGGGGTATTTGCTCCAAGGAAGAATTTGGTGCTGTAACCAAAAGATAGACAGGAAATTATGGTGACTGCTTCTAGGGTCACTCAGAGTAGGGAGACTAGGACTAGAACCTTGAATTCAAACAACACTCCTGTGCATGCTCCATGATGCCTGCTCCACACTGCCCTGACACATGCCCCCCAGGTCTTATGTTTGGAAGGGAGTTGGCAAACCCTCAGTGTGGCTGAATGTTTCTTGAAAGCCAGACTGAAATGCTCTGAAATTCATAGCTCAGTAGAGTGACAGAATCTCTGGTACTCAAAGCACACCCGGTGGGCAGGTCATTGATTATTGTGGCCTTACCATGTCTACTGTGCAGAAGAAGCGCCACGGCTTTCTCTTCTCTGCCAGCCTCGGTTTGTACATTTACCTCCATTTACTGAACATTGGCTCCAGGCAAGGCTATGGCAGTCCTGCATGATAAGTAATATTTATTCCCATTTCAGAGATGGGGAAGTGGAGCGCCATAGCCGCTAATTTGCTTAAAATCACAGCTGTAGTAAGTGGCAGAGCCAGCACCTAAACTCAGGATCGTCTGTCCCCAGGCTACTAGAGCATATTGCCTCTTTAAAACAAGGGTGAAGACATATCTTTTTTCAAAGGAGGTTAGATGTGAAGACCTTTATAAAAGTGCTAGAAACAAGGGAATGTCCTATGGTAAACTTCTCATCACCTAGAATCCCTTCTAATTTCCTTTTACTCCCTTAGGCTTTAATTTTTAAAGTTTTGATCTTCCCTACTCTATTTGTGAAAAAATAATTTGTTACCTGTTTTGTATCAGTAATTATGAAAGCATAGTAACACTTCTATTAATCCCAGGTAACTCACCCCTAGCATTTCATTAGAGTAGGTACTGTGTTGAGCACTTTAAGCGTATCTTACTTCCCAGAACAATTCCAAGAGGAAGAAGATGTTATTTGAGCCCCATCCTCATTTTAGAGATGAGGAGATAGAGCACTTTAGTGTTCTATTGCTGCATAACAAATTACTAGACATTTAGCATCCTGAAACAATACCCATTCATTAGCACACAATTCTGTAGGTCAGAAGTTTGGATGTGGCATGGCTGTGTTCTCTGCTCAGGGTCTCACAAGACTGATATCAAGGTGTTGGCTGGGGCAGGGAGTCTCATCTGAGGCTCAGGGGCCTCTTACAGGCTCATTCAGGTTATTGGAAGAATTCAGTTCCTTGTGGTGTAGGAGTGAGGTCCCTGTTTCTTTGCAGGGACCAGCTGGTGACTGATCAGCTGGTGATCAGTTACTCTTAGCTCCTACAGGCTATCCTCAAGCCCTTGCCCTGTGGTTCCTTCCACTTTGAAAGCCAGCAATGGAGAATCTCCCTCACACCAAATATCTCTTAATCTTCATATCTCTTTGACTTGAGGAAGAGGTCAGTTCCTTTTAAGGGCTCACCAGATTAGATTAAGCTCACCCAGATCATCTTTGTTTTGATGATCTGAAAGTCAAGAAGGAACTCCTGCCCTTTGCAACAGCATGGATGGAGCTGGAAAGCATTATGCTAAGCGAAATAAGCCAGGCAGTGAAAGATAAATACCATACGATCTCACCTTTAACAGGAACCTAATCAAACAAAACAAAGAAACAAGCAAAATATAACCAAAGACACTGAAATAGAGAACAGGCTGACAGTGTCAGAGGGAAAGGGAAGGGAATTTCAGGGGGAAAGGGGAAGGGTTTTCAAGAACAAGTATAAAGGACACATGGACAAAAACTAGGAGTGGGTGGAAATGGGAGGGAGGTGGGGAGGGCTGGGTGGGTGGGCTGGGATGAGAGTAAAAGATAGAAAATTGTACTTGAACAACAATTAAAATAAAATTATTGAAAAAATAATTAACTAAAAAATTTTTTTAAAAAGTCAAGGACTAGTGATCTAATCATGGGGATGATGTCCCATTACTGTTCTCAGGTTCTGCCCCCACTCAAGAGAGGAGATATACAAGGTTGTGTGCCCTAAGGGTGGGGATGTCAGACACCATCCTAAAATTCTGCCCACTCCATTAGTGACTCTAGTGGAGCTTGCCCAGGGTCCCTTAACAAGTAAGTAGCAGAGCTGAATTCAAATCTGAGCTCATATCATTCCAAACACATGTTCTTTGCCAGCACACTATAGAAACTTCTTTTTAGCATGAAATTACTTGCAAATGGAGAAAATATGTGCAATATTCATCTTATACTAACTTCCTTAGTATGCAAAGTACTCTTGCAAAGAAGCGATATGAATTTGAAACCCAACAGGAAAATTGTTGAGGGATCTGAATAGATAGCCCAGAAGAGAAAATACATGTGACCAGTAAACAAAGTCAAATTCTTCCTTCTAACTCATACTTTAAAAATATTTTAAATTACAAAAGTAATAAAGACAATACTATAATAATACATTTTTAATTTAGATCTTTCAATGTTATCTACTGTTTTCAGTGCTTTGTATATCATCACACCACACAACAGCCCTACTAGGTAGATACTATTATTATGCCCATTTTCCAGACAGCAAACTGAGGCCCAGAATCTTAATTACACATCCCAAGGTCCCCCTGCAGTCTGGCTTCAGAGCCTGTGCTCCCAGCCGTGCCATTGCTGAATGAGTGCAAATGATCCAGAAGAGTATAATGGAAAACATGTATGTATAGCTTTAAATCAGTAAGTCAAGAAAAGCACACTAAAATAACAAAAACTAGAATGATCCTCTTTTGTAGGGAGATAATGTGTTAATATATACATACAAAAAATGTTTGAAGGACTGTCACTGTTGACTGACAGGTTGGGGTTGGTAAAGTCCCAGGGAACTGTTGCTGTGTTAAATAGTTTCGTAATGTCTGATTTTTTTAAAAAGGGAATATATATTGCTTTTATAATTAGTGAAAACAATACACTTGTAATAATTAAAAGTAAACTTTTATAATCACAGTCTTCTTCGAGAGGAGGTTTATTTAAAGTTTTACATGCTTAGAAACATCAGGGTGCATTACTGAATGTGTGTTGTGACAAAACACCTGGGGAGTGATAAAATCTGGCTGCAGAGAAGAGGCCAGCATGTGCTGTGCTGGGCTGTAAGACCTGCGCCCCCACCCAGCTGCCATCCTTGCTACCTTCCGCACTCCCATCTTTCTACCTCCCTGATCCCCTAGAGGTTGTCTCCATGCACTCTTGGGGTGGGGAGTTTAGTGTCCGCTGCCCCTGGACAGCCCAAAGTCTGAGTTTGGTGAACAGTTCTTAGCAGTTACGTAAAAGCTTAAGTGGTGAAAGGTACATGCTTTGGTGTCCAAATACCAACTGGAAATTTCAGCCAAGACACTTTTCTGAGCATCAAGTCCCTTATCTGCAACTGGGGACAACAAATGCCCTCCCCCAAAACATGAGACTTGGTTATATGATGTATAAAGGGATCTGAATAATGCCTCTATATAGATAAGTGTGCAGAAAATATTAGTTTATTGTAACTGGGCTTCTCTTCTACATGAAAGGACTGTTTTCTAAATATGTGTATTTAATAGATGCCTTTTCCATGTGAGGTGCCCCCTCAGAAGGAAAAACTGACTCTTTCTGGTTTCCGCTTAGTCCTCTTGTCTCATTTCCCCTCGGGCAGGGGAGCAGCCAGCCTGAAAGTAGATGCTGACACCTGTGAGTGAGGAAAAGCTCATGTCATCTTCCGTCTGCTGACACCAAAATATGTCAGGCACATTTAATGAAGCTCCTGTTTAGATTCAAAAGCAGTTTCTTTTTTTGGTCACATATGAGGTCTCTGGGGACAGAGTGGCTTGTATGTCAGCTGTGCAAATTCTGCACTTTGGAGGCAGAATTTATAGATGCCTTTGTTTATTTTATGCAGTTATCAATTCAGTTATCCCTTTTTGTTGCAGAGTTATGCATAGTAAAAGATGCATTTGACTTTGGTCTTATGGGTTAATTAGGCAATCTGATCTCAAGTGATGGAAACTCAACTCAAATTGGACTAAAAGCAGGAGAATTTTTTTAAAAGATTTTATTTATTTATTTTTAAAGAGGGGAAGAGAAGAAGAGGGAGAAGGAGAGAAACATCAATGTGTGGTTGCCTCTCATGTGCCCCGCACTGGGGACCTGGCCTGCAACCTAGGCATGTGCCCTGACTGGGAATTGAACCAGCAACCCTTTGGCTCCCAGGTCTGCACTCAATCTACTGAGTAGCACCAGACAGGGCGCAAGGAGAGTTTTTTTGTTGTTTGTTTGTTTGTTTTTTGCAAGGAGAGTTTTTAATAACAGAGGTCTGGGGCATATCTCATGGAATACAGTAGAGACTCAGAAGCCCCTGCAATGAGGCACCAGGAGCTCGTGAAGGTTCCTGACTCCTCTTTGTTATTTACTACCTTTCTTTCTGCAGACTGACTTCCTCCATTTCTCCATACTGTGGAAATGCAGATATCTGCAGAGAGATAGCCTTTTCTCTCAGAGCCAAAATTACCACAGAGAGATTTTGATTGGTCCATCATGGGTCAGGTGGATACTCCTGGACCAATCAGCAATGGCCATGGAGTGGAGTTCTGCCATACCACTCTAGTGGCTCCTATGGTGACCATAGTAACATGGAGGAGAAGGACAGTTTCTAGAACGACAGAGGCACTAGGTAGACACAAGTAATTCTTGTCTACAAAGTCTTCCCCATCTCCCAGGTGAACAAAACTCCAGTTATTTAGAGGCAATCCTTTTAGTTATTCATTTTTCTCACTTCTGACAATCTGATCTAGGAATAAGAATTATTAGACTGCTCATAAAATATAAAATATAATGGTTCATAGAGTAATTGAAATAATAGCAGATCCTGGGAAAATTGCATTCTAAAATGGTTGAAACTATTTCTATAATATTGGGAAGTACTGGAGCTTAGTCAGGTGTTTCAAATGAAAGGTGGCCGAAGAATCAGTCTCAGTATTGCTTTGTGGTTTGTCACATTTATGGCTTTTCATGGAGCTTCTAAAATTTTTTATTTTAATTCAATTTAGCCTTTATTATACAAACAATATTGTGGCAGTGGCCTTGTCATCTCCAAAAGGCCCTCATGCTATTTGAAGACATTGGAGGGGGTGGTTATGTTGAGAACCAAATTTACCAATTTGGAAAATTTCTTTTCTGAAGCTGAATCTTCCCCCTCAGTTTTCCTTTCCCCTTCCATGTTAAATGTTGTATTCTGTATTTCCTGTCCATTTCAGAAGCTGGGGATTGCAATCGAAGCCTCTTGCATGGGGGTTAGTAAAGGTCCTGTCACTAACTTTTCTTCCCTCCCTTCAGTTTTTTCCCTATTGCCAGTTAATGTAGCCTTTTTAATGGATCGGACTAGGTTTAACTCATTGTAACTCCATATAGCACCCCCCCTTTAAATGCTCATATCACACTGTCAATTAAACCAATTGAAACATACAGCTGGAAGCAAGGGGGGGAAAGATGGGGTAAGCTGAACTACAGAGAGGATACAAGTGGAACAAAAGGATCCCACCAGAATCCTCAGGTTCACAGGGCCAGTATGTTCTTTCTCTCTATTGCACTGGCCTTCTCCACTGACAATGTGACTGCAAGGACCAGATAGGAAGTTAAGCTAGAGGCCACAGGCTGAAGGTCCCCTGGGACAATGACACACACTTCCTTTATCAAAAAGACTCGAAGACAAGTATAAGTGGTCAACAGCTTACAGTTTGCCAATTAGCTGGATGAACATCTGGCTAATTTGTATTTCACTTGTGTTTCTTGGGCAGTGAATATATGGAGCCAGGATGGATGTCTCTACTCAGTAGCCAAATTAAGACCTCATGATGTAAGCACTCATGTATATTTAGTGCCCCTGTATACTTAGTGCTTCATAAGTCTTTATACATATTTAGTGCATAACAACCTGTAGTAACCAGGTACCTTATGAATATTAGGTATCTTTTTGCTCCTCTACCCTTTCCTATCTATGTTTTTAGCACATGCATGTTCTACTACTAACCACTTATTATACTTACCATAACAAAATATTTCTATTATTAAAATGAATAAGCCTTACAAATGTATTCATCTTTCAATAATTAAAATAAATATTTTCTAAAAGCAAATTGAATGCTCTGTACAGAATTCTACTAATGCACAGTTTGTTGTATCATCAGGGCTAACTTGATTTAACATTTATTTAGAAAAAAGGGGGAATTAGGCTGATTACTTTTTTATAACTAGATGGGGATTTGTTTGAAATCATAGCTGCGATTGAAAAGGTGCAATGGAGTTGTAGCAGATACACATTTAATTTATGCAGCTTCAGCAGGACCTGCTCATTGAAAAGGGGGTCGGAGACTTCCAGCCAAGATGGAGGCATAGGTAGATACAGTGCACCTCCTTGCCAAACCGAGATAGGAACAACAACAATTTAGAAACAATAACAACCAGACTGACAGAAAATTGAACTGTATGGAAGCTGGACAACCAAGGAGTTAAAATAGACATGTTTATCCAGACCGATAGGAGGGGCAGAGTCAGGAAGCTGAGCAGAGAGGGGTCACGTGGCACAAAGAGCATTGGGACCAGGCGCATAAGACCACAGCAGACAGACCCTGGGCACACAAGTGGCAGCTGGCAAACCCCAGCCAAGGGGTGGTAACCAGCAGACCCAGAAAGGTGGCAATTGTGAAGCAAGGCACTGCGTGCAACCCAGAATCACAGCGCTGGGAAATAGAGCCTTGGGGTACTGATTGAAAACACCTGTAGGGGTTGAGGCACAGGGAGAGACTCCCAGCCTCACAGGAGAGATCCTTGGAAAGACCCACGGGGGGCACAAGCTCACCCACATGGGAATCAGCACCAGAAAGGTTCAGTTTGCTTGGGGGAAGTAGCTGGAGAGACTGAAATCAACAGAGCGGAGCAAGCACCATTGTTCCCTCTTAGACCCTGTCCCACATACAGCGTCACAATCCCAGCAACTGGGGTGCCCTGCCCTGGTGAACACCTAAGGCTCCGCCTCTCGTATGTAACAGGCGCGACCAGACCAAAAAGAGAGAGAGAGAGAGAGAGAGATGAGGAGAGGAGAGAGAGAGAGAGACGAGAGAGCTGAGAGAGAGATGGCTCAAACAGAAGAACAATGAAAGCCCCAGAATACATCCCTTTTAAGTGACTAAGAGATAGCCAACCTATCAGATGCTCAGTTCAAAGCACTGGTGATCAGGAAGCAACAGAATTGGTTGATTTTAGTCACAAATTAGATGAAAAAATGAAGGCTACAATAAGTAAATGAAGAAAAATGCACAGGGAACCAAGGGTGATAGAAAGGAAACTGGGACTCAAAACAATAGAGTGGACCAGAAGGAAGAAGAAAACAATCACACAGAAAGAATGAAGAAATAAGAATTCAAAAATATGAGGAGAGGCTTAGGAACCTCCAGGACACCTTTAAATGTTCCAACATCTGAAATATAGGGGTACCAGAAGGAGAAGAGGAAAGAGCAACAAGTGGAAACTTATTTGAACAAATAATAAAGGAGAACTTCCCCAATCTGGCAAAGAAAATAGACTTCCAGGAAGTCCCAGGAAGCTCAGAGAGTCCCAAAGAAGTTGGAGCCAAGGAGGAACACACCAAGGCACATCATTAATTACATCAGCCAAGGTAAAAATGAAGGAGAGAATCTAGAAGCAGCAAGAGATAAGGAGACAGTCACCTACAAAGGAGTTCCCATAAGTGTCAGCTGATTTCTCCAGAGACCTTTCAGACAAGAAGGGGCTTGAAGGAAGTATTCCAAGTCACGAAAGGCAAGGACCTACATCCAAGATTCTCTATCCAGAAAAGCTTTCATTTAGAATGGAATGAGCAGATAAATTGCTTCTCAGATAAGGTCAAGTTAAAGGAGTTCATCATCACCAAGTTCTTATTATATGAAATGTTAAAGGGACTTATCTAAGAAAAGAGATAAAAAACATGTATAGTAAAATGACAGCAAACTCCACAATTACTAACAACCACACCTAAAACAAAAACAAAAGCAAACTAAGCAAACAACTAGAACAGGAACAGAACCACAGAACTGGAGATCACATGGAGGGTTAGGAACAGGGGAGTGGGAGGAGGAGGAGAGAGGGGGAAAAGGTACAGAGAATAAGTAGCATAGATGGTAGGTAGAAAATAGACAGGGGAAGGGCAAGAATAGTATGGGAAATGTAGAAAGAAGCTAAAGAACTTATGACACGTGGACATGAACTAGAGGGGGGGAATTGTGGGTGGGGGAGGGTTGTACATGGGTAGAGGGGATGGAGGTGAGTAATGGGACAGCCGTAATAGCATAATCAATAAAATATTAAAGAAAAGAAAAGGAGTTGGGAAAGAATTTATGACTCAGCTGGAGTGTTCAATGTATGGTGAGCCTCCTGTTTCCTCTGTTGATCCCAGGGGTTGAAAGTGATTCTAGACCTTGACATGGGCTTTTTGTGCAGTGTGCCCCATAAAAACAAACAACAGCTTTATCTGGGGCCAACCTGACGATGCATGTACAGTATTTGTTCCAGTGGTGGCGTAGTAACTATTGAGTGTGGTTTTGAGAGAAGGAATGTCAGGTTTCATCCCATGTCTTTGTAAGGGGCTTTCATGATTATTATTATTACTATGTGTGCTATTTTAAACTTTTTATTATGAAAAATTTTAAGTGTGAAAAAGCTGTTAGATTAAGTTCAGTGAATATCCACCATAGGAAAATAATCTCAGTTGCCCCATCTCAGAATCCCTAAAAACACTCTTATCTCATCAGCTTCTTCTTTCTGTGGCCAGAAAGTCAAGGTGAAATGGATCTGCCCATTCACCAGGTTGGGCAAGGAACTAACCTCAATGAGAATCAGATTTCCCATCTGAAAAATATATCTAGCTCATAGGGTTCTTATGAAGATTAAATTAAATAATCCAAATTAAGTATTTTAGTGCTGGGTCTGTGACATGGTAAGTGCTCAGTAAATACTCTTCCCCCTGCTACTACTACTATTACAGTATATCCACTCAGCAGAAACTGTGGGCAACATTGGGAAAAGTGGAGCAAACTTTCTGGAACAAAGAATGTGGCAAAGATAGCCCCCAACATTTCCAGTATAGAGAAAAACTTTCCACTTATCTAATATTTTTCCATGTTATAGAGTGACAACCTCAGGCCCTGGGTTTTGGGAGACTGAGTCTGGACCACTAGCTCTTTGCATGTATGTACTATTTTAAAAAAAGACATATTGAATGTATATGAGAATATGCACTGATTAGAGGAGGAAAGAACACTTTTTGTGTAAAAGTTATTAAATGAATTTTAAATGTAGTCTGGATATATTCTTAAACATTCTAATGTAGCTATTCTGATAGGTGTTGACTTAGGGTAGTTCAAATCTTATGTATCTTTTGAAGTTTGGCAGTGGATTCAGCTCTGAGTTTATTCTGCTTCTCCATGGAATCTCCGGAGATTCCATCTCCGTGCACTGGGCGTCTCTCCGTACGGTCACAGACTGGTACTTCAAATGGCTGATATTGGCTTCTCACCCACCGCACCTTAGTTGCTTAATGAAACATCCAGCAAATGACTACATTCTTCTCATGTTTGTGGTTTTGATTGCATTTTTACATGTAGGAAAAGTTAACATCTTATTTTGAATGATAAAAGATTATTTTGATATTGAGGGGAACATTTGAAATCACTGACCTCAGCAGGTGGGTCGAAGGATCGGAAATATTTCAAAGTGTTGTTTTTCACCTACAGAGTTAATCAGCTTTCAAAAAGTGATGACTTGAAATACTGGTGAGCGTTGTAGTAGAGTGATGCTCTCACAGGGGTTCAGTGGCATTGTTACTTGATCTCATCTTTGTGTCAAGAACCATAAACTTATTTATGGTTATTGGCCCAATAATTCCAGTTCTAGGGATCTCTCCTGAAGAAGTCACCAGGATGAAGACTTATGCACAGAGGTGCTTAGTGCAGCAGTCATAAAATGATAGAAAAATGGATAAAGTCTAAATGTCCAACACTGTGGGACAGTTGGTGTACACTGTGTTTTATCCATATGAGTGCATATTATGCAGCCATATGGGATGCTGAGGAAGAGTAATAATTCTGGGAAAAATTTTATTATGTTTTTTTAAAGCAGGAAATAAAATTGTATATACAGTAATGATTCTGCTGTGAAAAACATATTTTAAAAGAACTGATAGAAAAAATGCCAAAATATTAATAATGATGTCCTCTCAGTAAATGAGGTTGTAAGTGACATTTTCCTTTGTTTTGTTTTGAGTTTTCCAAGTTTCTACAGGACGCATGTATACATAATTTTTATAATCAGGGAGAAGAAAAATTGAGATGAGAAGACAAATATTTAAACTGCAATCTTCAAGTGGAGTTTTAGGTTTGAATGTTTTAAGAATAAAAATCATCCCCAACGGGCAACAGGAATAAATCTAAGTCAGAAACTCACTGAATTGGCCTGGGTTCCATGGTTACTTAAGATGGAATTTTTAAAATATATCGTCTGTGGAGGAGTTTCAAATGTGAGAACTTGGTAAAGGTGAACTTGGAGGAATTTTATCTTCCTTTTCTGACAACAACAAAAATCCATAACTCTTACTTGGATTTTTGAGAGGGGAGAAAAGCACCTTAATAAGAATGATGCTGTGTACTTAGGCAAGGGAGGAATCACAGCTCTAAAACCATCATCCCCAAGAGAGTTAACATTCCAAAGAATGAAGAGGTGACTCAACTGTATTTTACTGAGTTGGGGCACATTAATTTTATGGGTTTGGATGATAGTTTGGGACAATACTTTGGAATATTACTTTGGGAAACTTAGGGAAATACACCTAATGGGGAAGCCTGTGTGTTCCTTCTCACTGGCTTAATTTATTATAAACTCAGAGGACTACAGATTGCAAACTTGGCTTAGGAATTTTGGTATCAAAAAGATACTTGGCTTTTTCAAATACCCCCCCACCCCAAAGAATGTTTCCTATCGTGAAACTTGTATAATTAAAAGCCAACCTTTGCCAGGCATCAATAGTTTTATCACCAAATTCTAAAACTTCTCAAGGAAGGAAAAACTTGAGTTTTATACTGGAATGGTCTTTTTAAGTCTGCAGAACTGGTACAAATGGGCAAGATTTGCTGTTCTTGAGACATAATAAAGCTTCCTGTCGCCTATTTGGATAGTCTTAATGTCATGTCTTTTTCTTCCTTCTTTTAAAAATACATTTATTTTATTATCCACAGTGACTAAGAGCCCTACACATGTGCCACTAAAATACTTTTTCTCGATTTGCTCTCCTTTTCTCTCCACACCCACTGCTCCGGAAGTGACTTCTCTGTCTTGTTTCATTAGTCATTCTGATGTGATTCATCAGATCCTCTCCACTGAGTGTACCTCCTACTTAGCTTCATCTCTTCTACTTTAATAATGCCCATTTCCTTCACTTGTCCACTTGCACCTTGTTCTATTTCAGGGTTTGGTTTTTAAAGACAAATGTTGCCTCTGTATCTCTTACATTGCAATTTTATATTATCTGGTGGTTATCAAACTTCTTTAATATATTAAGAATATTCCGGCTACACAACTCAAAGGACAAAAGTCAAAAAGTGCAGTGGAGAAGAATAGGAAAGTCCATACTATGAGGCAGTAAATAGACAATTTAAGTCAGTCAGTTAATTTGGTTTTAGTAATTCTGTTGGGTTGGCCAGAAAGTTCATTTAGTTTTTTCCCTCATTGATGGCTCTGGTAGTGCTTAGTTGTGTTTAACTTCATTTGAAACCAATTTTGTTAGATGTGTTGTGACAGCTGTCATATCAGCATGCATTAAAAAACTTATCAAAGTTGATGAATTGTGCAGCCATTTTAATATTGAAGATGGAAGAAAATACACATTTTTGGCATATTATGCTTTATTATTTCAAGAAAGTTAAAATACAACTGAAACATAAAAAACAATCTGTGCAGTGTATGGAGAAGGTGATGTGATTGATTGAATGTATCAAAAGTGGTTTGTGAAGTTTCTTTGTACTATTGACATTTTTGGCCAAATAATTCTTTACTGTGGGGCTGTCTTATGCATTGAAAGATATTTAGCAGTACCCTTGGCCTCTACCCACTAGAAGGCAATAGTGGGAGATAGCCAACATACTCAAAATATGCAAATCAATAAAGTTATTTATGAAATGAAAAAATGTAGTTTTATTTTATGGAAAAAACTAAACAGACTTTTTGACCAACCCAATAATTACTTATTTTAAAAACTTATGTTTACATCTGTGTTTCTGAAAGAAACACAAAGGTGGTTTTCTGGGTGTTCTCTACTCAGCTGCCTTCTGTTTTTTGTACTTGACACTGGTTTTATTTCTGGAAGAACTCAATCTCAAAGTCTCTGGTTTAGCAGTAGGAGGAGATAAAAAAACATTTTCACCTGTTGTTAGTTGTGTTTATTTAAATAAACTCATGCAACTATTGCTGCTTATGGTAACTGGCTGACCACTGGCTCATTTCTGCTGGCCTGGTGGTGTTCATGTTGGCAATGGTGAGGAGATGCTATCAGCAATTCATTGTATACTGTTCACATAACGGGACAGGCCATCCAACTCAAGGCAGTTTCTAAAAAGTGTATTGGATTAGTGGAATGATTTTATTAGGTGCCTGTTGGGTTGGGAAGGTATAACCTGTTACTGGTGAGGTAGTGCTCAAGTCCCTAAGAGGCGGTCAGCCACAGCTGATGGGCTGGGTTAGCAGGTTAGTCACCTGTAGATATGGTTGCACCTGGAGTGGACCAGCTACCCCATGGAATGGCAGAGAAGCATCCATGAGTGATTCACTGGTAAAGGCAAGTTGTTTAGCTACATTGTCCTTTGATGCTGCAGGTCCTTTGAACCTCAGAGGATCCAGTGCTTCTCAAAAAACTTTGGCCAAGGCTGTTACAGAATAGTCATGAGAAGTTAAAGTACAGCACAGGGAATACAGTCAATAATATTGCAATAACTGTGTATGATGCCAGGTGGGTACTGGACTTACTGGGAAATTGCCTCGTAAGTTATATAAATGTCTAACCACTATGCTGTGCACCTGAAACTAATATAATATTGAATGCCATCTGTAATTTTTTAAAAATCTTACAAAGGAAAGAAACTTAGCCAAAAGAAGGTCTGCTGGATGTTACTTAGTTATTATCTTCTAAACAAGGTTTTCCTTCAAGGACAGTCATCCTGTTAACTACTGTGGATAACCTAGAAACAAGTGCTTTACAGACACATGGTTTTGAGTTCACTTCTTTGCTCTTTGAACAAAGTCACCACTTAACATCTCAATTGTAGTAGAAACATAGGGAATAATGATTTTTTTCCAGTCTACTTAAGCCATTAGCCTGTCTCCTAGCAAAGGTTCTCTGTTGTGGACGATGGCAGCAATGGCACATGGGAGCTTGTTAGAAATGCAGAGTCTCGGGCCCTGCCCCAGACCTGAATTGAAACCTGCATTTTATCAAGATCTCCAGGTGATCCATGGTACATTAAGTTTGAGAGACACTCTGATGTCCAAAGTCAGCTTGCATATACTGCCAGTTCAGTAGAGGTTTCACATGAGAGACTTCAGTCAGGATTTAGAGTGATAGAAATGGACATGCGGTTTTCCCTTTTTCTCTAGAAAGTAAGCAGAGCTGTGGTGAATTCTAATAAACCAGTTCTCAGGACACCAGCCACCTGGACCCAGAATTTCTAGTACAAATCCCTGTGGTTCAGGTGTAAGAGGCCATGGCTAGGATTGAAAATTTTGGTATATTTGCCCCCACATCCCAATCTACATCCTCCTCTCCTACCTGGGAGACAAAAACCATAGAATTCTTTGTCCATGGAGAGGTCCTCCTAGGACTCTTTTCTCTAACTCAGAGGATTTTTTTTTCTCATAGTGTACACATAGCAGGCCTTTTGCTGATCTTGTGGGTGTCCTGTGTTGTCCTGGGCAGCAAGGCTACCACAGCTGATATGTGACTTACAGGCAAGGCAGCAAACTTTGGATAAAGGAGGGAAGGGTGTTCATTCCACTTCCCATGGAGCCCAGGTGTTATGTAATGCATTGTCTGCCTTTAATTGTTTACCAGTTTTGCTGTGCCTATGCACTGTCCTGGCTGCTGTTTTCTTTTTTCCACAACAGAGGAATTTGACGACTCTGGGGTTTAAAGTGCCACTCCAGCCTGGCCCTTTCTGGGCATGGTTTTTCCTCAGGTGACAGTTCACTGGGGGCAGAGGTAGAGTTTCCAAACACCACTGTGGCTCAGTTTGACCATGTCTTCACTTCAAGAGAGATTTGTGTAGAGGCTAAGCTGACTACAGGGCTCAAGTGGGGCTCTGAGTGCACTTCAGATTTGGAATGCAAATTGTTGTCTGCTTTAATTACAGTTTGTGCTACAGTCCTGCTCAGCCCCCATGGTCATTATTCTGGAGCAGAATAAGTAGCTTCGTGTCTTCAGAGAGGGAGGTAACAAGGGGGAGAAGGGTGCTTGAGGGACACAAAGTGTGTTCTCAGAGCCTGTCTCCAAGCCCGAGTAGGACAGACCCAGAAGTGTGGTGTGATGCTGCCACTGACAAGCTCTGTGACCACAGGTCAGGAACTCAACCTCTGTGAGCCTCAGTGTCCTCCAGTCCTTGGCTTGGAGGTTGTCATGGTGATGAGATGTGAATGATGTGACAACATGGTACCTGGTTTGTAGCAGGTGCTCAACAAGGAAGAGTTTCACTGATTGGCAATTACCAGGAGGGCAGATACCTGCAACGGAAAAACACACTGTTCTCAAGGTGATTCCTGTGTGTTCACTGGTTACCCCTTTCTTCCTGCAGAGGGGCTGTTGCGCATCCTTCTCATGCTTCACGGGTCTGCAGAATCTAGGGGTTAGAGTGCTGGCTCCAGGCAGATTTTCTGGGTATCAGTCTAGTTGTGTGCCTTGTGTGATTATTTTACAATATTTTGTTTATTTATGTTAGAGAGATGGGAAGGGCTGGAGAAAGGGAGAGAAATATTGATGTGCGAGAGACACATCAATTCGTCTCACATGCCCACAAATGGGGACCTGGCCGGCAACCCAGGCATGTGCCCTGACTGGGAATCAAACCTGTGATGTTTTGGTTCACAGGCTGGCTCTCAGTACACTGAGCCACACCAGCCAGGGCTTTCTTGTTATTTGATTAACACCCCTGAACCATGGATTCTGTCTTTTGTAAAATGGACATCATAATTACATGTGACACAGGCTGTGGGAAGTTTATATGTAAAAAATGCTCTGGAATTGAGCACTGCTGCTTTGGCACAAACTGTGAAGGCGGGTACTATTATTATTTCCTTTGCAGAACAGAGGAAATCAAGGGAAGTTTTATGGCCTAAGTGACTTTTCCAAGCCTGCAACTCCTGTGCAGGGAAGTCCAGAGTCTGGCCCAGCAAACTTGCTCCACGGCTCACGTTGGTGTCACCTGAAGGTGGTCAAAAACCTTGGTGCAAAGCACTGCCCAGGCACCTGCTTCTGGGGCTTCTCTCCTCAAATGCCTAATTTTTGCTGACAAATTTTTTTTTACATTGGGTTAAAGTGTCATAGTACTATTATTATATTATTATATAATGCTACATGTTATATATATTATTTTAAAATATAAGTTTATACTATATATCATAATAAATCTTATATATAATGATGATAGCAGTAACAACTATTTGCGTAGATTTACATTCCTATTGGAAATGTCCTAGCCATTGTCAGCACTTATAATTGCTTTTTGTTGTCCCACATGGGAGTTTAGTGTCCATGATTTTGCTGCAAAGCTCATTATTTATCTTACGTAGTTTCCAATAAGCTGCTATTGTTACTTATCATGTGCCAGGCATTGTTTTAAGTGACTTATTTGATCCTCACAAAGACCTTGAGTGATGGGTGCTCTTATTATCCCTACTTACTAGATGACAAAGCTGAGGCACAGAGAAGGTAAGTAAATTGACAGGTCACACAATAAGCAATAGCACTGGGATTTGAATCCAGGTTGTTTGGGTCAGAATTCTTATTCCTAACCCCTGTGCTGAACTGCCTTTATTAATATCCAGTTTTCCAGATGCTGTGGCCTTGCCATTTTGACTGAGCTTGGTGCTCCCAGGCCTCCTCATCTGCAAACTTAGCATATAATTTCCTAGGACCTGTTACTACGTGCTGGTCCTACTTAGCCCCAGACCTTCTTTCTGGGGACCCCTCCCACAGCACTCAGAGGCTCATTCAACACAGGAGGGCCTTTGTGCCTCAGCCTTGCACATTCTTAAAAAAAATCGGCCTTTTATTTTAATGATGACACAACCCAGAGGTGAGGTTCCCATTATCAAATTGGGAGAATCTGGGCAGAGATGACTGGAATTGTAGCAGGGAAAGTCCTTTTCTCCATAAATTTCCGATGTGTGAGCTCTGTGTAATTTCGCATTCCAGGAGGGAGTGGCAGTGCTTAACTCATGTTGGAAGGGCAAATTTATCTCACTTCTCATTCAGATAGAAGAGGGAGTTGGGAAACATAGACAGGGAATTTTTTGTTGTTAGAATTCCTGGCTTTTAGCTGATGTATTTAAAATAGGGAACAGGGTACCACAATGTCTCGAGCAATATGGCATAGCCATGACCTCTGTGCTTGACAAAAAAGGATTTATATCTGGTTGTGCATCTGCCAGAAAACTTGCTCTGTTTCCCCATTTTCTATAGGACATAGTTGAAATTCCGATCTCAGCTCCAACCTTCTCATCTTCCAGTCTTCCCATCCTATCCCTTCCACGAGCCCTTTGAACATCTCCTCCCTTCCCAAGTGAGCCACGTTTGTTCCCCATTTCTCTCCTTTGCTCCAGCACCCTGCCCCCTCAGCCTGGCACCTCCAGTGCACCCCCAGCAATCTGCTGGAATGACACTTTCACTGGGGAGACCTGAGCATCATCCCTGGCTGCTTCCTCTGTGTTCTTAGTGCTCCAAGGCTGTGGAACTCAGCAGGTTGAGCAGAAAACATTGTTTGCAGGTCTGTGCCCCCTCTGGCCTGTGAGGTCCTCTGTGGTATTTTTGTGTGCCAGACACTTAGAGCTGTTGAATGAAGGATGCCTGCCCCCTCTTTACACATTTCTCCCTTGAGGAGGGTCAGTGAATAGAAAGGAGATTCTCAGGTGGGAGATCTGGAACACTAGGCTGTAGGCTCTGTGAGAGCTCACCCTGTCCTGTGGCTGAGACCCTGCTGTTTGGGCGATGCTCACACCATTGCTGTCAGACCACAGCCTGAGTGAGCACTGTAGAAACGAGCCCACACTGTGGGCCTAGGTTCAAATCCCTATTGTATCACTGCCAAGCTTGGCATCTTGGACAACTTCCTTAACCCCCCTGAGGCTATTTCCTCGTCTATTAACTAGGGGTAATAAAAGTACCTATCTTATAGGGTGGTAATAGAATTAAATGAGCTTAGCCTAATGTCTGACACACAGAGAGTCTGCAATCAGTGGCGGTTGCTATTGTTATTAATAATGAAATAAATTAATCACAGGATGTGTGCTGGAAAGGAAATTAACAGGGTATAGCCACAGATAATGGTGGGGTTTGCGGTGTGGTCTCTTAGACAGACTGGTCATTGAAAGCCTTCTGTAAACTGAGACTGAACTACGAAAAGGAGGTTGCTGCAATGTGAAGAACCAGAGGAAAGAGTTTTCTGGAGAGCAAGTGCAAGGGCCCTGGGGCAGGAAAGAGCATGATGAGGAGCAGAAGTAGTGACCAGAGCTTGAAGTGCAGAGGAGAGTAGAATGAGATGAGGTATAGCAGGAAAACATGGGCTCATTGATGCAGGGCTTTGTAGCCCAGGAGACAGTGTTTGGGTCAAAAGAAGCCATCCAGTCCTTAGGCTCAGAATCATCTGCGTGATTGATTTCTGGAATACTTCATCTCTAGTCCATCCAATGTTCTGTGTACATGAACTACTAACCTGTAGCAATAATACCCAGTTCTGCTGCATTCAAGAAAATGAATTTATTAAAGGATGTAGGAAGCTCAGAGAATTTTGGAGGGATCAGGGAACCATGAACAACCCCAAGTATCACTACCAAACATTTCCCAGGATACCATTCTTGCCACTGTTGGGCGGCCATTGCTGGCACCACCAATGCTAGTTACAAAACAGGCTACTCAATCTGCCCTCACTGCCTTCTCTGTGAGCTGCCACCACCCCCACCAGAACAGAGTCTGCAGAGTCCCTGCTGCTTTGTATGCCAGTTTCTGATACCAAGTCTGACTGGGAGTATCTGATTGGCTGAACCTTGCTCATGTTCTCATGCTTTAACTGACTGCATGGGAAGCTGGGGAAGCATATGTGTAGCATCCTCATCTCCTTTGGTGGAATGTGGGCTCTGATTCATGAGCTGGGGCATCCCCAAACCTAGGAAGGGGATTGAGCTACAGAGTATCCAGAGGATGATAAATGCCCCTTTCAGAGACACATGGAGTAAGTTACTCTTGGAGTAACTTGGCCTCAGCCATGTTCATTTAAGAGGTGGTGGTCCTTTAAGAAAGACTTGACTGCTTTCCTCTTGGACTGTGATTTTAAAAAATAGTGTTAAATTTTGTAGCAACTATTTCTCAATCTGATAGGAGGCTAGGAACTTTTTTTTTTATTTTAATCATTGTTCAAGTACAGTTTTCTCCCCCCTACTCCCATTCCAGCCCACCCACCCAACCCTCCCCCCTTCCCCCCATTACCCCCCACCCCTAGTTTTTGTCCATGTGTCCTCCAAATTTGTTCCTGTGGAACTTTTTTTTTAATTAGTTGAGTTTGTGCAGGTGTGTGGGGTAGCATGTTTCTCCTCATGTTTATCACGGATTTGCATTCCTGTTGGAAATGCCCTAGCCATTGTCATGCTTCTTATGATGACCATGCAGGGCTTATTGTCCAAGAGTTTGCTGCAGAGTTTATTGTTTATCTTATACTGTCTCCAGGAAGCTGCATGCGCAAATATGAGAGCCTTACCAGGAAGTCTGCCTTAAAGGGACAACCTCCATCCAGGGCAGAGTCCTAACTGGGAGAAAACACTGAGCTTCCAACCAGAATCAGCTTCCTTTGGGTGGGATCTGGGAGCCAGGAGCCTTTTCTAAATATTCCCTGCTTGGTTTGCTGGTTTCCAGTGTTTTGATGATTACTTTCTGATTCCAATTTAAGGAAGAAAGTGGCAATACAGTATTTATTCTTCAAGTACACATGCGTACATAACTAACAAAATAAAACAAACAACCCCCTCACTTTCACTGTTGTGTAGGCAGAAGAACACTCTGAGTCATGTGTATACACACACTTTTAAATCTCTTGGTATCATCTTGGGGGTATTTTCATAAAAGTCTTCAACTTTTTATACGGGCCCAAGGACTTCAAGGAAATCTACATTATATAATATTCTGGAAATAAATAGGACTTAAGTTTTAACCTCCTTCCCATTTTACCCTCATTGGAATGAGAGGGGAAATGGAAAACTGCAGATTTCCGTTGCCTTTTTCTTATTAGATGCCCAGTTGGCAGTTCTCATTCAAATCAGGGTAAAAATCAAACTATTTCTGATTTGGTACCAACTTTTCAACTTGCTAACAGGAAAATTTGAACTGATGTTCATAATTACACTTCCTTTTCTGCTTGAAAAAAAATAAGCAGGCATTATTGTTGTGCTTGTGTCTTTTAAAAAATTTTATTATGGAAAATTTTAAACTTATACAAAAATACAAAGAATAGTATAATAACCCCCTAATATCTTCATCATCTTTTGTTCTGCTTTTAAACACATAGATCAGCTAGAGTCCCATGATTCTCTCTACAACCTGGGAGGGATAATGGAATCATTATTTCTGTTTTACAGATGAAGAAACTGAGGGTCAAGGAAGTTAAAAAGTGACTTACCAGGTCACTCAACTGGTAAACGCCAGAGCCAAAAATCAGAATTCCCATGCTAACTTATTGTTGATTATTCCACCCAGCCAGTTGTTTCCAGAAATTACCCAGGAGGAGATATCTGGGGTCAAAATAACAATGAAAAACCTTTTAATAAAAATGACTTCTGCTTTTGTTATATATTTTTATCTCAGAAATCCAGTTCATCAAGAGTTGCTTTGTGATATAAGCAAATTACTTAAAAGAAAAATCTTCCTGCATATTCAAGGGTTGGGAATACCACCCCCCTCATATTCAGATTTTCCACTTCTAATCAATTTTGACAGTATAATCCTAATATTAATAGTGAGTTTCATTTCCAGGTAAGGAAGTTCTTTGGCTGATAGATATCAGCTAGTCAATTTTCAAAACTTCTTTTTCCTAAGATTTGGGCAGAGGTCAGCAACTGGCTGGAGTTTCACTTTTAACTGATAGTATAACGAAGGGACCTGATAGTCCTTTGAAAAAGCTGTAGTTAGAGTGTTCATGTTTCTTTTCTTTTCTTTTCTTTTCTTTTCTTTTCTTTTCTTTTCTTTTCTTTTCTTTTCTTTCTTTTTTTTTTTTAAATCTTCACTTGAGGACATTTTTTTTCATTGCATTTAGAGAAAGAGGAGTGGAGAGAGAAACATTGATATGAGAGAGAAACGTCAGTCGGTTGCCTCCTGTACATGCATGAACTGGGGATCAAATCCGCAAACTTTTGGTTACAGGACAACGCTCCAACCAACTGAGCCACACTGTCCAGGGCAAGGGTGTTCATGTTTCTAAGAACTAAATGGAATGAACCTATTTGCAAGTGCCCCAATCTGGTCCCTGCCAAAACTCTTCAGGCTTCCCTGGCTTGTGTTCACACAGGGGCCAGGCTGGGTGTTGGCTGCTTCACAGCACACATCAGAACATGACTTTCCTTATTTTTAATTTGCTTTTTAAAATAGATGTCCATGTATCATTTGCCAAAATAATGTGAGGAATTTGATGATAAAATGTCAGATATGTTTAAAAAGAAAAAAATACAGTGCTCGAACTATGTCTTGTAACAAAACCAGTGAGATAAGCACTCAGATTAGCCATGATTAGCAATCTGTTGAGACTTCCATGTTCAGCCTCATTTATTTTAGTTCTCATGTTGAAACCACAGATGAAGACTTTTTTTATTTATTCATTCTTGACCTTGGTCAGCCAGGTCTGCTCCTACATTCTTCTCATCATTTTGTAATCTTGTTGAGCAAGGATATTAAGCAGGGCTCTAGGAGAGAGCATCAGCATTTTCAAATGGTCAGTCCCTCGAGTTAAACCACCTGCCTCCAGCCAACCCTGGCCTGGACCCCCTCCTATTTGTCCATGGTTCATGATGAGGGGGGCAGAGTAGTTGCTCAAGTTGTTCTTGGATTAACCATACTTCTAGCACTGAGGAGTAGATATAAAACATTTAATAAATGTGACCATGAGTAAACTCCCAGGTTCTGAATACTTTGAGTTCTTTTTATTTCACTGACTTGTGCATTATTTCTTCCTGCCAACCTAGTAACACCAAAGAGTTTTGCCATACCTCCCTTCTCCACCATAGCATACATTTTTGTTTTTTCTTAGTCTTACCTAAATTTGACAATAGCCTCAGAAACCTGAGACCTATGAAATAATGCTTTTCTGAAGTTGAGACCTTGTTTAAATCAATATGCAATATACTATTTTAATATGGTCACTGTTATAATCCCATTTTAATGAGATTGTTTTACCACCTATTGTTCACTTCAGTCTGTGGAATTACCCACATATTTTAAATATAAGTCACCAAATGGAATATGGTGAAGGACTCTGAAATTCCCAGACAACTCTGAGCTTTTGTGAACTATGTGGTTTCTTGGGTACAAGTAGGAAAGATACTAAAGAACCAGAATAAAATTCAAATGGAAAGAATCACCATTAGTCACCAACTTTTTTTTAAATCACTTGATTTAAACTAAAAAGAAACCTCAGTTCACCCATTTCTTCCACCCCATACCACCCCCACCTCTTGAAATCACCAATATGTTCTCTGTATCTATGAGGGTTTTTTTGTTTTGTTTTTTAGATTCTACATATAAATGAAGTCATATGATATTTCTTGTTCACTGTCTGACTTATTTCACTTAACATAATGTCCTCCAGGTCCATCCATGTTGTTATAAATGCAAGTTTTAATTCATCCATAGATGGACACCTAGGTTGTTTCCATATCTTGGCTATTGTAAACAATGCTGCAATGAACTTGGGAAACACATATATATTTTTGAATTAGTGTTCTCATTTTCTTTGAATAAATACCCAGAAGTGGAATTGCTAGATTACATGGTAGTTTTTTTCATTTTTTAAGGAATCTTCATACCGTTTTCCATTATTCTCTTTTCCAATTTACATTCCCACCAACAGTACACAAGGGTTGTCTTTTCTCCACATCCCTGCCAACAGTTATTTCTTGTCTGTTTGATAATATTTAGTTATTCTAACAGGTGTGAGATTATATCTCATTGTGATTTTCATTTGCATTTCTCTGAGTACTGATGATGTTGAGCATTTTCTCATGTACCTGTTGGCCATCTGTATGTCTTCTTTGGTGATATGTCTGTTTAAAATTTCTGCCCATTTTTTAATTGGACTGTTTGTGGTTATTTGCTATTGAATTGTATGAGTTTTTATATATTCTGGATATTAACTCCTTATCAGATATGTGATTTGAAATTATTTTCTCCCATTCAATAGGTTGTATTTTCATTTTATTGGATTTTTTTTCTCTGCAGAAGCTTTTAGTTTGATGTAGCCCCATTTCTTTATTTTTGTTGCTTTTGCTTTCAAATTAAAAAAATTATCACTGTGACCTATATCAGGAGCTTGCCACCTATGTTTTTCTTCTAGGAGTTTTGTGGTTTTAGGTCTTATATTCAAGTCTTTGGTCACCAACTTTTTTTTTTTAATTGGCTTTTTTTAGAAAGAGAGAAAAAAATGGGAGAGAGAGAGAGAAACATCAAATTGTTATCCCACTTATTTATGCATTCATTGGTTGATTCTTATATGTGTCCTATATATAGGGGATCGAACACACAACCTTGGTGTAGCAGGATAACACTCTAACCAACTGAGCTACTTGGCCAGGTCTAGTCACAAAGTTTTAATTAATAAGTAATTCTACTGAAATCCAACTGTTTTGTTTTGTGTAAATGAATGTATCACAACTCTGATGAGTATGTTTCTTATAATATTTGTGGTGAGAAAATTGCTAGAAGTTTCTCAACAGACAATGTCCTTAGGTGCAGAATAACGACACAGGAAATACATCCCTTTGAGTTCCAGTGATTTGAGGAGCAGCTGGTGGTGTCTTAGCTATGCCCCATTTTGGTTCCAAACCTGTGAGAGTCCAATAAGAGGCTGTCGCCAGCATGGTTATTGAACCAGATGTGGGAGAACAGGGCCGGTTTTCACATCATAGGTGCCTTACAAGAGGCTTCTTATGTATAAATATAAGTTGATGATTCAACTTTACACACTTAAAGAAAAATATTATACCCTGAGAACCTGGGCCCCCAGAATTTCATATCATAGTTTTATATTTTTATTTTTAATATTTCACTTTAATCCATGTAGAATTTATTTTGGATGAGTGTGAAGAAGGGCCTTAAAATGAGGCACTTGTTTTTCTCATGAAATGAATAGTCCCGTTAGTTAGTGATCCTTCTCTCCACCAGTGGTTTGTGGTCCTAATTTGCTGTAAGGTCAAGTTGTGGAATATCCTTGGGCAGGTTCCTGGCTGTCGATCCCAGGGGCTGTATGCATGTAGCGGGAGCGCTGAAGTCAGCCCACCCAGGCTCCCCTCATGACCCTGCCACCTCCAGTCTCTGTTGGGCCTGGTATGACCTACCTCAGGACAATTGTAAAGATCAAATGAAAAAATTCATGCTAAGTTCTCATATTAAAACATCAAAGATCTGCAGTCACCGTTTACGGTTTCAGTAATTGTGGCTTTAGAATGTTTTAATATCTGCTCACAGGTGCACTTTCGTCATGAGTTATGTTCTCAGTGTTGGCAGAGGTAAGAGAAATGAGCAACCACTGAGAGGTGACATCTCAAGTGCATCTTGCATGTTCACTGAGTGTTCCCAGGGTAGGAGCTAATGAATTAAGTAAGGTACTTGTATACCATGAGGTGCTCAGCAGTGTGGGTCTAACTAAAGTGAGTACTATGTGGCATGATGCCCTGGATGTTAAGTGACAGAAAGAAAGGGGTAGAATAATGTTATCATTCCACTTTTGAAAACAAAACACAACAAATATTATACTCAGCAACCTATGTTTATTTAGAAAGAACTGTCCAGAAGGATCTCCACCAAAGGTTGCAAACTCATGGCCCTCAGGTCAAATCTAGCTGGCAACTGTGTTTTGTGTGGCCTGTACAGTATTTTTTTTAAAATGAGGAATTAGTTGCCAATGTCTAAAAATTGGGGGATTTTATGTAAAACCAGGAATTTCCAGCTTCTCTTGAAAAACTTTAGTGTCTGGTCACCCTGAGCCAACAGTCCTTGCCCTGACCTATGTTAAGCACTGCTGGTGGTGCCCCGTGCCCACACAGCCTTTCCTTCTAGGTGCCTTACCTCCAGCCCTGAAAGCATTTGGGTTTGTGACCGCTTATCTACATCTGGTTCTAGCATGAGTATTAGACCCCACTTTGGCAAATGGGATTGGAGGAAAAGGTGGGGGTCTTTTTGGTTTATATACTTCTTATACTTTTTACTTTATATACTTCTGTGTGGTTTGAGTGTATTGGAAGGATACTATGTTACATTTGAAATTTAGAAATCAATAGAAAAACATGTTTGACTACTTGGTGGTGTCCTGGATGCCACATGGAAACTCACATTACGGCCCCTTTTTAAGCTCCTTTTTTTTAAAGCCCCAGATGTACCTGCATCCTGCCGAGTGGGAGCCTCTGATTATTGAAATGCTCCTCCTAGATGCCTTCTGCAGATACGATTTCATTACTGGAGTTCTTGCCTCTGGTCAAAGCAGGAGCATCAGAGGAAATGGCCATGCCCTATTCTTTCCTTCCTTTTTGCAGGCTGCCCTGTTCCCCTGCTGGGGCATCTGCTGGTTCCCCCTTCCTTCCTCCCTCCCTCTCGGCTGCTACCTGCCCCAGAGCTCACTCAAGTTTCACCTCTTCCACGAAGTGCTGCAGCCCACGGGTTTCGGTTCTCCATTCTTGTTTCAAATCAGCAGGCAGAAGTTAGGCTTAATCATTCTAGGATTAGTTCATGTGAATGTGCCACCCCACCGCCCACCCCTCCAAGAATTAAATGCTAGTGTGCTGTGGTTATCTCAGATATCATTGGGATCCTTACTGGGGTGATCCGGGCCTTGGCTGCTGCAACTCCACAAAGTGCCTTGTTTGAAAATCCTCCAGGAGAGGAGTAGCTAGGCTTATGGGAACCTCCACTGGTCCTCAGGGGTTTGACATTCTTCATTAGCTCAGGTGCCACCAACACTGGCTAGTCTGAGGTTGTTTACAGGCCTGTACAAATCAGGACCCTTTTTATGGAGGAGGCTAGAGCAAGAGGACTTTTTAGGAATACCTCCCCCACCAGCCACCTAGCTTCCTGGGGAATCAGGCTTTGGGAAACGGGATCCCAAGAATGACCTGAAACCCACCTTTTGGGGACACTGCTGATTGAGTTGCACCCGTTACTGTTTCTTGGGTGCCAGGCCTGTTAGGTCCTACACTTGGGTCTTGAGGTGACCCAGATGCTTGCCTGAACCTTTTTACAGTGATTTCACTTCCTTCTTTCTCCAAGCAGATGGGAGCCTGCCCCCCTCCCCCATGCTTCTTGAAACAAACAAGCCTTGAGAGCAGCGCTTTCAAAGTATTTGCTTTTCTTCCAAAGTGCCCTGTGGTTCTGTGCCACGCTGCTGTTGTCCTTGTCAGTTCTTCCACCTAGAACACCTCAGAATTCTGCCCATGTGTGTCTCTCGCTCTGAGAAGCCTTCCCAGACTTTGTCCCATAAAAAATGGATTTGCCAGGCTCAGTTATTTCTTGTCCCCTTCAACACTTCTTGCCCGTTCCTAGAAGCATTTATTTTACTCTCTGTCATCAGCAGTTCATCTTTGTACTACCAGAGCCTGGTGCATCTGTGTGTGGACTGGACAGAAGGCACTCTTCAGAGGCGCTGTGCTAGGTAGGGGCCAGGCTCCTGGCCTGAGAGAGTGGGGAGAGATGCTTTCTTGTAAGCTCTGAAATTGAGTTTTGGATTGAATCTTGTTCAAATGAACCCTCTTTGCGGGACTCCCCACTTCAGGACCAAGACAGCAAAGCCTCTTTTAAAAAAATCTGTGCATTTATAAGAATGCCTCAGAAAACCCTGGACTAAATCTTTGCAGTCTAAAGTTGCAATAATAAAGATTTTTGCTATTCAAGTACTACCCCATTAAGGAACTGAAAAATAAATATAGATAATTGAAAGCTACACTGGAGTTATGTCTCCTTGGGTTTGAAGCCAACTACCACTATTCAGGGTGAGGGTGTTGATTTGTTTGTGCGGAGGGGTTGAACAGGGCATAGTTTTCATCTGAAATGTTGTAGTTTACTGTGAGACCATCTTTCTCACCCAGGAAACCTAGATTTTGTAAAAGGCAGAGGACCGGGCCAAGGTGTTCAGTCTGGTGAGATCCCCAGTTGGTAAAATGAGAAATGTCAGCCGTGAGTTTTTTTCACAGTAACTCTGAGAAGAGCAGTAAGGCCTCTTCTTATCCACGTCCAAAGCTGAAAGGGAGGTTTCCAGACACAGCTATTTTGAAGGGGCTCTGAAGAGAGGATTTCCCTAAGAAAAAAAAAAAAAAGAAAGAAACGGATGGGTGTGGTGCTTACCACCGCTCTCATTTACTGAGTTCTATGAAGTTGGGACTCAGTGTGGGCACTGTATCCGGGCAGGGCCTCTGACTCCTGAGTAAAGTTCAGGTGAACTACTGATTCCTTTCTGAATACCCCAAACTCTCCTCCCAGTGTTCCTTCTCTTCATTTCACCCCAGTGTTTGGTCTGCAAAGCTCCAGATTTGAGGCAGGTTGTCCCAGCATCATGCCCTTCAGAACTGCCAAAATGCCCAGCATGGCTTTAAGTGGGGACCCAGTGAGCACTGTGTATTTCTTACAGGCTGGGGACTGTCAGACAGAAACTGAATTTCTGGTGTGCCTTTGAATACCAAAAGGCAGGGTGCTCTGAAAAGGTGGCAGCAGCCGGCAAAGAAACCGCCAGAGCTCTTGGCTGGTGTGGTTCTCAGCTCCTGACATTTGTAACTGATGGCCCCTGTCACTTCCTGTCATGCAGCCCAAGTGGGGGGGGGAGGAGTTCCTTCAGGGAAACCATGCTCTACTCCGCTCAGAGTATCCCGTCGGCAGGGCTCCGCCACTGTTAGGGGCGGGGGACTCCTGGGTGGATGAGGTCGGAGTGCCCCATGGTGTGGTGTTGCTTCTTTGTCCGTGCTCAGGTAAGCTCCCTGCAGTTGACCTGGGGCTAGACCAGCTCCCAACTCCTACCCAAATCTGACTGAGTGGTGCCAGCAGCTGAGGTGTTGAGAGGGCACAGCTATTGTTTTCTTTCCCAAGAAACTGAGCAGGAAGCTGCTGTTAAAGCACCTGGGATGATGGAGGCAGACTTCTGCCTCAGTTTAGTAGGAATCAGAAAGGAGCTGTGTGGTTGTTTTTAAGACCACAAATGGTTGTGCTTGGTGGAGATGGTGAGTAAAGCGGAGTGGCTAGCTGTCAGTGCGTCCTTTCACATCTGTGATTGGAAGAGAACAAGGGGAGGGAGGGTCTTTCGCTCTTTGCTCCTTGGTGCTAGTATATTAATTTTCATAAGAGACCTGTTTTCAGCTAATGGGAAGGAAAAGAGAGGGTGAAAAGGATGCATCTGCCTTCTGTTTTGTTTTGATCATAAAGTAGATTTGCAAGATCTTCTCTTTTTTGGATTGTAAGATGGTGGAACTCAGTTTTGGAAATTTATTCTCTTGGAGCAACTTTTTTGTAGCCTTCCTTACAGTAATCAAGGTGTTTCTAATGTATCATCATTAGGAAGATGAGGTCAGATAATATCAGGGGAGACACAGACTTGCTGGTGTTATCATTATGAGTGTAGGTGCCTCCTGGCTTGGGTTCTTTCAGAAGGAGAGGCTGAAAATGTTCTGTCTCTATGAGCTAATTAGTAGCCCAGAAGTGTACTCTCTCTGTCTCTTTCATTTGTGGGTAGTTGTTAAAGCTTTGGATAAGCCAAAAGTATTTTCTAAAGGAAATGCCCATTGCTTTTCTGTTCCTCTCAGCAGAATTATGTTTCTGAGACTGATTTTTGTAATGCTAATTCCAGATCTTATGTACATGACCACTGTAGACATAAATTTTTAAACTTTTCATGTGATGTGGGTGGTTTCATTATCTTTCTTTTTTCCCATCTTGCTCACCTGACTGCTCACCTGATAAAGAATAACTTGAGCCTTTGAGATATGGAAATTGACAACATCTAAAATGATTTACTGCATTTCAGTGATAGTTAATGCAACATTAATGGAGAATAGTACAATAAACACTAACATTTATTAGTTACTTTCCACATTACTAAGCACTTTATTCACATTAGGTCATGAAATTCTTACAGCACTATAGGGGTTGGGTATTAGTATTATCACCATTTTACAGATGGCAAAACTGAGGCGTAGGGAAGTAATTAATTTAATTTGCTTGTTACCTAGCTGGTTAGTAGGGGATCAGACTTCAAATTCAGGCAGAATGGATCCAGAAGTGACATTCTTCGCTATGAGGTGACACATGATGTTTTGAATGACGGGGCCCTTCCCACGCCTGTTGCATGCAGCATCTTCAGTGACACTTTGCTTTCTAGTCCTTTGGCAGATCAGCCTGTTTTGGTGGATGCTTGCCATAGTCTGATCACCACCTACATAAGAGGCATCTATGGCAAATCACTGCCTTCGCCAGACTCAGTTTCCCCACCTGTCAAATGGAGATGTCTCTAAACTCATTTAGCTCTGATGTAAATCTTAGACATGCAAATGTCTTTGCCCAAAAAGTTAAACACAGTTCTCATACCTCCCCCATTTCAAAGTCAGATGATTTAATGAGTACTCTTTAGTACACATTTCTCAAGGATGTAAACTGGAACTCAAAATGTAATTGTCTGGCTAGCTACTGACCTTTATTCTTCTCTTGAAAATATTATTAAATGAATTTTTATTTCTTGGCTCTGAGAGTCTCCATAGGAAGGATCTGGAGGGCCTGGGCTGGATGTGGGAGGAGTCATTGGTAACTGGATGTGGAGGGTGAGAAAGGGAGGTGAGGCACCCTTTACGGATCTCATGACTTCATCCTCTGAGGTTTGGCTGGGTGGTTCTGTGTTTGTGGGAAATGGTAGAGTGCAGTGGTTAAGAGCATGGGTTTTGGAACCATGGAGATGCAGGTTTGAGTCCCAGCTTCGCCTCTTACTAGCCATGCAATCTTCTGTATGTTACCAAACCTCTCCTCTGTAAAATAGGAATAGTAAATAGTGTCTATCTTATAAGATTGTCATGAGGAATAAATGAAATGACTCCTGACAGCTCCTAGTACAGAGTTGGCACTCAGCACACGTGATCCATGTCCCAGGTCTTATTGACCATAACACATGCTGGTAGCTACCAGAAAAATGAGTCCTTAGTGTGTAAGCACTTAGCAACAATTGGGCCATGAAACATCTATCCTGTGATAAAGATGGCCCTGGCTTGACTTTGTGGAGGGAAGGAAGCAGCATATTCCACAAAAGGTCAGTACTTCATTTTAAAGCGCCAATTCCAGCCATGTTTTTACAGCTTGCTCAAAACTCCAGACTCCCAGTGGGAGCCATGGGAGGGGAAGTTGATTCAGATCCTAAAAAGTCCTGTCTTGATGGAACACTCAGAGGTATGACTCGGAGAGGGCTGGGTCAGGGTGGTGACCCCAAGTGTCCACCGGGACAGAAACAATGGGTGACTCTAGGACCTAAATATAGACTATGTGTATGTCACTTAGCGAAACCAGTTCCTAGTGCTGACCAGGGAGGGTGGGTCTTTGGGAAGAGCTCAAGAAGCAGCCCCTGTGTGCCATCCTTTGCTCTGTCAGTCCTCTTTTTCTGAATAAGCCAATCCATATTCTAGCCTCTCATCCCTTGAGCACCTGTCTCCGTTTGGCAGCTTGGTTTATCTCCTCATCTTTTCCTTTCCATGCCTTACTTATGGAGTTTACCACCCCTCTACTGCCCTTGTTTCTTGCAGACTCCATCCAGCCCCTGCCATAAACTCTAGGTGCTCCTGTCAAAGTGCTTTTTATGAGCACTGGGTTGGGAGTCTGGAGTTTGGGGTTCAAGTTCTAGGTTTTGTGGTTAACCTTAGGAGATGCTGAACTTCCCTGGGTACTAGGTTCTCCACTGCAAACATGGCTGTTAAGAACCTGGATCCGACTTCCAGCAAGATGGAGGAATAGGTGGACACACCGTGCCTCCTCGCACAACCAAGATTAGAAAACCAATAATTTACAACAATAATTTACTATCAGAATAACACCCAGATCCGGCAGAGGATTTATCTGAATGGAAGTCGGGCAGCCAAGAAGTTGAAGTAGACGCGTTCATCCGGACTGGTAGGAGAAGACGAGCCGGCGGGCGCGGGGCTGGCTCGGGTTGGCGGCGTGTGGAGGTCGGGGGAAGGTTTGGCGCGAAATCGGCGCAAAAGCCATCCGGCGTGCAAGAAGGCAGCGGTGATCCCTGAGTACGCAAGCTGCAGCTGGCAGACCCAGAGGGGCAGCGATTGTGGACCAGGGCAGAACTCGCGGCCCGGAAGCCCAGACAAGGGTCTGAGTCCAGGGCAACGGAACTACCGCCACTGTTTTCTCCCGCCCCGCCCCCACATATAACGTCACAATCTAGCGACTGGAGTGCCCAGCCCCGGTGAGCACCTAAGGCTCTGCCCCCCACCGTAACAAGAGCAACCAGACTGGAAAAAAAAAAAAAAAAGGAGAGACAGGGGGAAAAAAAAACAAAAAACAAAAAACTATGTTTTCAACAGAGCAGATCAGTCCCCCAGGACTCATCCTTTTGAGCAACCAAGAACTAGCCAATCTATCAGATGCGCAGTTCAAAACACTGGTGATCAGAAAGCTCACGGAACTGGTTGATTTTGGACGAAATTTAGATGAAAGAATGCAGATTACCATAAAACAGATGCAGGAAGACACGCGGAGGAGAGCCAATAGTGAAAGGAAGGAATATGAGTCTCAAAACAATACAGTGGACCAGAAGGAAGATAGAATCAACCAAGCAGGAAAGCATGATGAAATAAGAATTCAAAAAAATTGAGGAAAAGATTAAGAGCATCCAAGACACCTTTAAACGTTCCAATATCCGAATTATAGGGGTACCAGAATCGGAAGGGGAAAAGCAACAGATTGAGCACATATTTGAACAAATAATAAAGGAGAACTTCCCCAATCTGGCAAAGGGAACAGTCTTCCAAGAAATCCAAAAAGCTCAGAGAGCCCCAAAGAAGTTGGACCCAAGAAGAAACACACCAAGGCACATCATAATTACATTAGCCAAGGTAAAAACGAAGGAGAGAATCCTAGAAGCAGCAAGAGGTAAGGGGACAGTAACCTACAAAGGAGTTCCCATCAGACTGTCAGCTGATTTCTCCAAAGAGACCTTACAGGCAAGAAGGGGCTGGAAAGAAATATTCCAAGTCATGAAAGACAAGGACCTACAACCCAGATTGCTCTATCCAGCAAAGCTTTCATTTAGAATGGAAGGGCAGATAAAGTGCTTCTCAGATAAGGTCAAGTTAAAGGAGTTCATCATCACCAAGCCCTTATTTTATGAAATGCTAAAGGGACTTATCTAAGAAAAGAAGATAAAGAAAAGACATGTATAGTAAAAGGACAGCAAACTCACAAATATTAACAACCACACCTAAAGCAAAACCAAAAGAAACTAAGTAAACAATTAGAACAGGAACAGAACCACAGAAATGGAGGGCACATGGAGGGTTAGCAGCAGGGGGGTGGGAGGAGGAGAGAGGGGGAAAAGGTATAGAGAATAATTAGCATAGAATGTAGGTTGAAAATAGATAGGGGGAGGGCAAGAATAGTATGGGAAATGTAGAAACTAAAGAACTCATAAGTATGACACATGGACATGAACTAAAGGGGGAAATGTGGGTGGGAGGGGGGTATAGGGTGGAGGGGAGAGAAGGGGGGAAATGGGACAACTGTAATAGCATAATCAATAAAATATATTGAAAAACAAAAAACAAAAAAAAGAGACAAGGAGTGTAACTCAGTTCAGTGCCCGAGCATTGGAGGGGGAGTAAGGCCCCTCTGGACCACTGATGCAGGTGCACGTGCACCAGAGGCAGAAATCGGCCTGAGCCGGCACTTGTCAGGTCGTGTGACACGGCTCCGTTTCAAGGAAGATAAACTACAGGTGTTTAGAGAACTGGTCATAAAGCCGTTTTGTAAAACCTGGTCCCTTTTTCAGCTGCTGACGGAGGCAATATTTGATCGTTGCGGTCCAAAGGAGAGATTGATCATACCTTTTCACTGGAATACAAATAAAAACAAATTCAAGACAGAAACAAAAAAACAAACAAACAAAACAAAACAAAACAAAACAAAACAAAAAAAAGAACCTGGATCCTGGAGATTGACAGTCTGGGTTCTAATCCTCACTACCATTTGAGCTGGGGCAAGTTCCTTACCTCTCTGGGCTTCAGTTACATTACCTGCAAAATGGAAATAATGATAGTATCTGCCTCAGTTTATAAAAATGTCTATGAAACCCTTAAAACAGTACATCTTGTCAGTGCTCAGAAATGCTAGCTATGATTATGATTGTAATTTGTAGGAAAAGAAGCCCTACAATGGACTAGTGTTTCCTAAACTTCAGTCATGTTTCCCATATTCACGTGTCACTTGTACTGTTATTTTCTACTTGTTTTTCTTTAAATTCTCCACTTTTTTTTTAGCTTGGGCTCATCCAAAGTAGTAATGGTCTTGAAGTCACTAAACACTCCAACGTGTTTCCTAAAACACATAATAAACACATCTAGGTCTATCTCACATGGTCTGAAATGATACTGTGTCACCAGCACGCCCACTTCCCGCACTTTGGGGACTGCAGAACCGGTGGCTGTGAACATCTAAGGCCCAGGTTGCTGCCTGCTGGTGATTTAGGCAATGCTTATCCTACCAGAGTGAACAGTCAACGTGTCCTTCACTCATCAACACTGCCTGAGAACCAGCTTTGTGCTTGACTCTGTGCCAGGTGCCAAGATTGCCAAAGTGTAGGTTTTTGTAGCTCCTGCTGCCTTCTTTGAATGGAACATTACCAGCCCAGAGTATATGGAATCGAGAGAGCTATGAAATGACCCAATTGCTGAAATCCCACGTCAGTGAGAGGTAAGAGAAGCCAAAGACATGCTCTGCCCGAGATCTCTGCATGTGGATGAAGGAGATGATCTCAGCCAGCTTTTACTCAGTAACAACCATCCCAAACTCAGTGGCAAACAATAACAAGCATTTATGCTTATGCTCATAGGTGTGCAGGTTGTCCAGGATAGTCTGTCTCATGTGGATCTATGAGTTACCCATGTGCTTATTTTTTCCTGGAGAGCTAGCTCAGAAGGTCCTAGAAGAACAAGCAGAAACACACAATTCCTCTTAGGTCTAGGTTCAGGATTGGTACACTGTCCCTTCTACCCTTATTCCATTGGCCAGATTAACTCACAAGCCATGTAAGTCAGGAGAAGGCATAAGAGTTTGCTGAATAATAGATTAATCTACCAGAGAGATAATTCCTATTTATTCCCTCAACCTACATTTACTGAGTGCCTACTATGTGGAGCATTCTGCCATATTGGGGGAGGATACATATAGTAAAAATAAATGATGAGGGTGATAATATCTAATCCAAGGCATAGCATGTATTAGGTTCTAAATGAATATGTGATGAATGAGTATCTAGAGTGTTGACTAGCGATGAGTATTTCACATAGGTTATCTCATTTCATTCTGCCATCCCCCCACCTCCCTGTTGAGCAGGTACAATCATTCCATGTCAGAAGAGTGCAATACTGTCTTGGCCTGTTAAAAGCTTATAATCATCTGATGTGAGGAAGAGGAGGATTGGTGAAGGCACAGCTTTGGGAAAGAGGCAGGTATTGCACCAAAGAGGCTCAGGTTCAAATCTATCATGCGTTTATTCCCATGTATACCTCATATGCTGTCTTGGGCACTAACTCTTCACATTCCTACCATGTACTAAGAATTGAGCATGGTACCTGGCCTGTCATAGTTTCTCTAAATCACTAGACCTTTGCTTTCTTGAGCTCACATGTATTTTTGAAGGTTCTCTTCTGTGCAGGCCTATGGTCCCAGGTGAAAAACTCTGCTCTAACTATTTATTCCATTGCCTTCTCCTCTTTCCTTCCCTCCCTTAAAAACTTCATCCAGTGAAAGAGATGTTTTTCTGTATTTATATGTCAGTGGATGATATAGGAAAACTCATATAATCCAACCCCTTCATTACATAGATGATGAAATAGAGACCCACAGAGGTTAGCTCACTTGCCCAATGGCCTACAGCTGCTGCTGCTGTGGCTAATAATAATAATACTATCCTCAAAGCAGATGACTTATGCTCAGATACAATTAGGCTTTATTCCCTCAATAGCTGCTTAAAAACAGTGTCCATTCTGACCTATCAGTTCTATGAATCACATGGCAAAGCTAGTTGTCTTCATCTTCATAGCCAAAGCCGTCGATGACAGAGACATACATGCCCAGTTTCAACTGTAGAACCCCTGTGGTGTGGGTCCATTAGGGCAGAGCCTGTGTCATCTCTTCCTCTAGGTCTTCCTTTCCACTTTGTCCCTTAGTCCTCACCCAGGGCTGTGTGTACAGACCACTAAGACTGCAGGATGGTTGGGGCTGAGACAGGGACATTTATTTGCCAAGCCAAGGGTGGAAGGTGGCTTACAGTTGGAGCAGGGGAGGAATTTGTTCCTGTACAGTCCTGGAAATCTTATTTGGAGCTATTCTTCTATTCTTAGTTTTGAAGGCACTGTGTTCTCTGGTGCATTGTTTTAACAGCAGCCAGGAAATCAGTCCCTGCTCAGGGTCAGCAATGTCCCTGGTTCCTGCCTGTGGCTGCCCAGGTAGGAAGTGTACTGGTTTGTTTCAGGGCTGATATCTCATAGTCAGGATCATCACCACCCTTTCTCCTTTTGTTGCCCACCTTGTCTGCCTTTCCAGGAGGAAAAAGAGAGTCTAGTGAATCTATTTTTCTTTATAACAATAGTAGCTACACTTATTTCTATGTAAAAAGGAAAATGCTAAAATCCAGGTCTCAACAACAGAATGCTGTGCCCTCTGAAACAGTGTCATCCCAAAGAAATGGATTGCGTGCCACAGATGTAATTTTAACAATCCCAGTAGTCTCATTAAAAGAGATAAAAAGAAATAGGTGAGGTTAATTTTAATGATTTATTTAGCCCAATATATCCAAATGTTAGCATTTCAACATGTAATCAATATAAAAATTGTTAAGGAGATGTTTCACCTTTTTTTTTCATAGTAGGTCTTCAAAATCCAATGTGTGTTAGACTTAGAGCATCTCTAAGTCCACAGGCCATATTTCATGTGCTCAGTACCCACACGTGGCTCATAATAGCCCCTGGATAGTGCAGGTCTCCAGTAGTGCCATCCAATAGAATTTTCTTTTTTTAAGATTTTATTTATTTTTTTAGAGAGAGGTGTAGGGAAGGCAAAAGGGAGGGAGAGAAACATAAATGTGTGGTTGCCTTTTGAGCACCCCCTATGGGAACCTGGCCCACAACCCAGGCATGTGCCCTGACTGGGAATTGAACTGGTGACCCTTTGGTTCGCAGGCCCGAGCTCAATCCACTGAGCTACACCAGCCAGGGCCCAATAGAACTTTTGATAGTGATGGTAATATTTTATATCTCTGCTGTCTCCTGCAGAGGACATTTAAATCTAAACAGCCACATGTACCTCTAGATATTTGATATTATTAGAAAAATACTGACTTAAAATTCACCAAGATATTATTTTTCACTTACATTGGCAGAGATTGAAAAGTTGGATAGCACTGTTTGGTGAGGGTGACAGGACCTTTTGTGCATGGTCAGTAGGGGAAAAAATTGAAATGGCCTTTATGGAGGGCAATTTGGCAATGTTTAGCAAAATTACAAATATAGCTTCCATTGGGCCCAGAAGTTCCATTCCAGGATGTTGCAGCCTTTTATGCATATAGATTGGTTTATGTAGAAGAATATTTGCTGTACCAAAAGATTGGAAACCACGAACATAGCCATCCAAATAGGGGACTAGATAAATACATTGTATACATTTTAAAAATGTAATTTGCAACTATTGAAAAAACAAGATCAAGTTTTATTTGATATCGTGGAAAGTTCTTCAAAGTATAGCATTGAGCAAGTGTAGAGCAGTGTATATAGTATGATGCCATCTGGGTAAAAGAAATAACTTGCTTATTTTTGTCTAGAGCAGCTGCAGAAGAATGAAAAAGGAACTGATTGAAGTGGTGCCTCCTTAGGGAGGAAGCGATGGCCGGGACAGGAGAGAGGCCTATTGTACGGTGTACGGTGTACCTTTTTTGGAATTTAACCCCACGCACTTAAATTACCTACTCAAAACATAAACATCTAAAACATAAAAAGAAGAAACTGTAAGGGAAGGGTGAACCAAAGAAGGCTTCCTAGAGGAGGTGACCTTTGGGTTGAATTGTAAAAGATGCATAGGAGTCCTTCTGGCAGGAGCAAGGCTGAGGCTCAGAGATATGAACAAGGACAGGTTTAGGAATCTGCGAATACCCAGTGGTGGGCAGAGTACTCAGTGTACAAAACAGGGCAGTAATGGAATTTGGACAGGAACTGGATTGGCCAAATGGGAAGAGATTTGTGAGCAAAGTTTGAATAACTGTATGAGCCAAAGGCAGCCATTGACAGTTTGAAGGATGTGGGAAATGACATGGCTGTGTCCATGTGAAAGACTACTTTTGGCAGAGGGCTGGATGTTTTGAAACAGTGATTCTCAAAGTGTGATCAAGGACCCCAGGAGTTCCCAAGATCTATAAACTAACTATGTAATTACAAAACAAAGTTTTCATCATATGTGTCAGCCGAAATAACAATCACGGGTTAATTGCAGATGCAGATATATGAATCTAACTGTCTTCTCTGCAGCCAGAAATTCAGAAAGTTGTAAAAGTATAAAAGAGTGCTTCTCTTCTCACTATGTATTTTGTTTTGGAAAATATAGTTAATTTTTATTAAAATATTATATGGATTAATAAGTAATATATTGTTATTTTTAAAAGAAGGAATATTTTTCGTGTGCATAGTTAGCTGGGCCTTCTTCCTTCTTGTCCAGTGCTACCAACATGGTGTTCAGGTGCTTCACGGAGATTGGCTTTATGGCCTGTGTCTCGTTTGGGCCTCATGCGGGGAAGTTGGTTATGATTATAGATTGTCCATCAGAACAGGGCTTTGGTTGATGGACCTTGCACTTAAGTAAGAAAATAGGCTATACCTTTCAAATGCATGCAGTGCACTGACTTTATCCTCAAGTTCCCATATGGTATCCTTCAGAAATATGTCCGACAAGCCTGGCAGAAGATACCAGTACAAAATGGGCAGCCATGGGTTGAGCCAAGAAGATTGTAGCCAGAGAAAAGAAAGCCAAGATGACAGATTTTGACTGATACAAAGTTATGAAGGCAAAGAAAACAAGGAACCAAATAATCAAATGTAAAGATAGGAAGCTTCAAAAGGCAGCTTTCCTGAAAACTTCTCCCAGAAAGGCAACTGCTGCTAAGGGTGCATCTATAGGCAAGAAGGCTCTACCTCAGAAAGTTCCAGAAAGCTAGAAGCCAGAAGGCAGCTCCTCCAATAGTTCAGAAGGATCCAAAAGCTCCAGCCCAGAAAGCACCTGCTCCAAAGGCATCTGGCAAGAAAGCATGAGAACTTAAGAGGCTATCATGAAGTAATAAAGGTTCTCTTTTGGGGGAAAAGTAGGAGGATTTTTTAAAGTGCTCAATTTTATTTTCTAATACTGCAAATATTGATATAACCCACATAAACAAAAGCTCTTTGGGACCCTCAATGATTTTTAAAAGTATAGAGGGGTCTTGCCCTGACTGGATGGCTCAGTTGGTTGGAGCATTGTTCCGTACACCAAAAGGCTGTGGGTTTGATTCTCAGTCAGGCCACATACTTGGGTTGCAGGTTCCATCCCTGGTTGGGGTGCATATGAAAGGCAGCTGATTGATGTTTCTCTCTCACAGCAGTGTTTCTCTCTCTCTCTCCTTGAAATCAATGAAAAACATATCCTTGGGTGAGGATTTAAAAAAAAGTATAGAAGGGTCTTGAGATTAAAAAATTAAGAACAGCTGGTCTGGAAGTAAGGAGGCCTTGTGTGCTTGTGATTCTGGCTGGATCAAAATAAACTATGGGGAAGCACATGCAGCTATGCAAATGTGAGTTAGGTAGGAGGCATGAACTAGCAGTGCTGGACTGATGTGCATTTTATGTGTCTTGGTGCCATGAAATGGTGTGGGCAGGTATGTGTGAAAGAGGGAGCAGGATTGATGGGTTGATTTTGACTGGTTGGAATGTCAGTACATGTCCTGTACTCTATTTCCTCATTAATAGATATTTCTGTTATTTCAGTCCTTTGCTGTTATAAACATCCTGAACATCCATGTACAAGTCTCCACCCATGTACAAGAATTGCTCTAGTGTGTCTCCCTAAAAATGGAATGCAGGGCAGTAAGACATGTACACCTTCAGCTTGACTGGGTGATGTAAGGTTGTTCTTTAATTTAGGGCCTTCCCTCCAGCCCTGTATGAGAGTCCCCATTTCTCCAGCTCTTAGTATTGTCAGACTTCTAAATTTTGTCAATCCAATGGGTGTGAAATGGCACCTGACTCTTTTAACCCCAAACCCACCATCACTCCTTTACCCACCCCCGACCTTGGAGCATAAGATACTAAACTCTGAATTGTGGACAATTCAAAAAGTCTTTACCACAAGGAAACATGTGTGTGTGTGTGTGTGTGTGTGTGTGTGTGTGTGAATACACAGAAGCAGGTTCTGTACTGGTTTTTGGGTGAGGAAGAAGGGAAAAATTGGGCCACTACTTTTTATTTTAGATAAAAATCACTCAGTCAGTGTTCTTGTGGTGTTTGCTGTCTTTTGAGGTCAGTTGGGTCAGCACTAAAGGAGAAGAAGTCAGGGCCTTCTCAGCATTGCCTGGCTTGGTCTGGGGTTTCAGGAGAGGTGCAGTCTGAGGCCTTCAATCGAGACCTGAAACTTTGGGCAAACAAATGTAATGTATGCGTCACTTTCTCTGGACTGGCCACTTGTCCTCCCTGGATCAGGCCTGCCTGTGCGCCTGAAGGCAGGGCCAGCCTCTCCAGCCTGAGACCTGTTTAGGTGCACAGGGTCCTCCCTCTGTTCAGGAGGGCCACGTGCTTGGTTTTACACTCCTCTAGAGTCCTCGTGAAACTCAGTTTTTGGATAGAGCCCTACATTTTCAATTTCTCTGAGCCATTATGTAGCCAGTTTTGCCGAAAGCATCTTTGTGTCTCTCAGATTAACAAGGGTGTGGGCAGAGGGATGCAGCCCCTTGGGTGTCACTGTTCTCCTCACTCTGTGCAAGGCCCACTGTTCCCCCCACAATAGGCCCCAGTGCTCTTGGGTGAAACACTCATTTCCTCATTTCATGCATGTATTCTCTTTTTACTTCTTTCTGTCTCTGTAGACAGAGACAGAAAGAAGTAAATACATACATACATATGTATGTATACCACACAAATTCATATAAATATACATATATAGTTGATTCTCATTATTCTAGATTCCATATTTTCCTACTTACTGAAATTTGTTTGTAAACCCCAAATCAGCACTCATGACACTTTTGTAGTCATTTATGGACATGAATAGAGCAATTAAAAGTTTGACATTCACATTCCCAGCTGAGGTCCAACTAAGCAACACTCTGCCTTCTTGCTCCAGTTCTCATACTGTAAACAAGTGTCTTTTTCTTGGTCTGTTCAGTGCCATGTTTTTCACATTTTTGTGGTTTTGGTTGATTTCACTGTTTAAAATGCCTCCCTCCACCCCACCCCCACCACCTCCGCCAAGTGTTGTGGTGGAGTTCTTGAGCACGAGTAGGCTGTGATGTGCCTTACAGAGAAAGTACGTGTGCTAGGTAAGCTTTCCTCAGGCACAAGTTCTATAATTGGCTGGTGGCCATGAGTTCAGTGTTAATGAATCAACCATATATATTAAATAAATAGGCATAAAACAAGATACATATCTTGAAATGGTTAATGAAGATATTGTGACAAGAGGCTTGCAGGAACTTAACCCTATATTTCCTCTAGGAGCAATAGTTCAGTATTCACAAACTTCTTGTCCACAAAGACTTACAGAACATCACTACCACAAATAACAAGAACTGACTGTGTGTACATATATATGTATGTACAAAGGTCTGCCCAGAAAGTACCCAGCCATGTAATTTAAAAAATAGAGACATTTATTGAAGAAGACACAAGAAACATTGTACATAGGACAACGACAGCCCAGTCCCCTTCAAAGCAGACACCTTGGGACTTCACACAGTTCTCCCAATCACCATCAGCTGCCCCATCATATTTTCCTGAATCTCATCAATGGTCTGAAATCTCTTCCCTTTCAAAGGTGATTTTAGTGTTGGGAAAAGCCGAAAGTTACAGGGCACCTGATCTGGGTTGTAGGGGGATTGAGTCCCTTGAGTGATTTGATATGTTGCCAAAAAACTCTGCACAAGACATGATGCATAAGTAGGCACATTGTCATATTGAAGCTGCCAATCACCAGCTGCCCATAGCTGTGGCCTTCTGAATCATCTGAATAGTTTCTGTGGAGGACTATTCAAGCTTAACTCAAAATGTGATGCAGATCCATTGCTCAACTCACTCAGTCATTTTGAATGTGACAGCCACACAGTACACATGCTCATTCAACAGTGTCTACTGCCCTCACTGACTAGTACAGTAAAGTCGTCATTGTTCGCATGTGCACATTCCAGTTCGTCCTCCTTGGCTGCCAGGTTATATCAGTGTCTGCAAACCATTCTCACTATATTAACAATGTTTGGACTTTTTCTGGACAGACCTCGTATGTATGTATGCATGTATTTGTATCTTTATTCACCCTTCCTCTCTCCCTTGCTCATTCTTTTTTCTACTTCTCTTTTTTTCTTCTAATTCCTTGCATTTTCTCTTCTCTTTCATTGTTCATTGGTCTTTCTGGCATTAGCCTTGAGTCCTCAAAAGGTACCCAGAGAAAGTACTTTTGTCCACTTGTTCAGAGCACATTGGTGGGTCACTCTCTTTGTGCAGTGCCTTGGGCCATTGTGGGACCTGAACACAAACCTTATGGTTCAAAAGTGTCACCTACAGATAGGATTATTGTCATCCATGATTTTGAGGTAAATCGAGAATCTCATATTTGTTTCTAAAAAATGTTTCAAGGTCTCTGCTCTTCTCATTGCCCACTTTCCTCCCTGACCTGGCAAGCTCCTTGGCCATGTGTTTTCATAGAGGCAAACAATATTGGAGGGAAACTTTATAGGTCACCTAGTCCAATTCCCTTATTTTACAGATAGTGAAACTGAAATCTAGAGGATAAGCGAACCACCCCAGGTCACATAGCTAATTTGATGGCCTTAAAAAAAATAGATAAAAACCAAGGAATAATTGTTTCCTCCTTGCTCTATTTTACTACTTATGAATCAGGTAAGAGAGAGATAGCATTTGTTGTGTTCTGGCAACTTCTGATTAAAATGTAAAAAACAGATTTCTGTAAATTGTGTACATTATAATCAAGCCAGAGAAAATATACAAGTACACATTTTAGAAGACTATTTAGGTTGAAACTTTTCTTTTACCAAAGCATTTCATAGATAAGTTTGCAACATACAGAGGGTTTTAAAATTCCTTGTTTGAGTGATTTTCATTATCAAAATATCTTTTCTAATACATCCTAAAGTGGGTGTCACCGGGTCCTCATGATATGTAGCTTTGAGAGCCAGGACTGTGACAACAGAGGGGAGAAATCTCCCACAAAGCTGACCAGGAAACAGATCCAGCAGACCTTGCTTCCCGCTCACTCCCCAAACCTTAGCCTCCACTCCCTCCCCTCCCAAAAAGGGAAAACGTGCCCAGTAAAGATAACAGTGCCCATCCTTAAACAAAGCAAGGCTAACCCTTTGGGTCCCCCAAGTGCTCCCATTTCCTGTGGCTAAAGTTAGACTTATTAGATATGAATTTCATTTTTAATCCATGACTGGGCAGTCAGAGGGCTACAAATTCTCTCCAGAAAAGATGGACAGGGGAAAAGGAGGAGTCCCTTTGCAACCATCCCAAGGGAGAAGGGTTCAGAGTGTTGCTTTTTTTGTACTTGTCATAGCAGCAAGTATGCATGGGACAGTTACTTTGTGTGAGAGTTATGAGACTGAGTTTCCACAAAGAAAGTGTTTCCTAAATCACACTCACTTGTGAATCACCTTTTACCACAGCCACATAGAAAAATACTTAACATTACTAGAAGACAAAACAGTTTTTTCCTTATATTTATCTTTAATGGAAACTTTATCGTGATTAACAAAACCAATATACTTGCTATATGAGGTCTGTCTAGAAGGTATCTAGCCATGTAATATGAAAAATAGACATTTATTGAAGAAGATAAAAGATACAAGAAACATCATATATAGAATAATGACACCTCAGTCCCCTTCAAAGCAGGCACCTTAGGACCTCACACAGTTCTCCCAATCACCATCAGCTGCCCCATCATATTTTCCTGAATCTCATCAATGGTCTGAAATCTCTTCCCTTTCAAAGGTGATTTTAGTGTTGGGAAAAGCCAGAAGCTACAGGGTACCAAATCTGGGCTGTGGGAGACTGAGTCTTTGACATGTCGCAAAAAAACTCTGCACGAGACATGATGCATGAGCAGGCACATTGTCATAGTGAAGCTGCCAATCACCAGTTGCCCAAAGTTGTGGCCTTCTGAATCATCTGAATAGTTTCTGTGGAGGACTATTCAAGCTTAACTTGAAATGTGATGCAGATCCATTGCTCAACTCACTCAGTCATTTTGAATGTGACAGCCACACAGTACACATGCTCACTCAACAATGTCTACCGCCCCCACTGACTAGTACAGCAAAGTCGTCATTGTTCGCATGTGCACATTCCAGTCCACTCTCCTTGGCTGCCAGGTTACATCAGTGTCTGCAAACCATTCTCACTATATTAACAATGTTTGGACTTTTTCTGGACAGACCTTATAAATAGAATATAACCATGAAGATAAGTAATACACAAAACAATGTAACTAAATTCTAGCTAAATGCTGTTGTACCCAGAAAAGAAGGATTGAGGTTGGTAAGCACTGAATGAGTGTTAAAGGTGACATAGCCCCAATCTGAGCTTTTCTCCTTTAAGCCAGGCAGTGAGTTAAAAATTTAATACCATGCTGTGTATAATGCTCACTTTTCTGCCCAAATTTTTGAAGGAAAAATAAGGATGCATATTATACATGGGTAGTATTAATTCCATATCTATATAAATGTTTTTCATTCTTTCATTTATGCTTGTGCATTAAATGTATAACTCTAGAAAGCAATAATGATATCTGTATGCAAAATAATACCCTGGAATATGATAATCAGTTTTGTTTCTAAATATAAATAAATAAAATTGAATTAAAAATTAAAATGAAAGATTTTTTTCCTGAAAATTTGGGCCAAAAATGTGGATGCGTATTATACACGGGTGTGCATTATACATGGCAAAATATGGTAACTTTCTTATTGTGTAATCTGATGCTAGGTAAATCCTGTTGTAGCAGACTCTCTCGGTGCCCCACTCATATCCCTTAGTCTCACTTCAGATGCAACCTAGAGTCGTCTGTACCCACCTATGACTTCCTGTGTCCTTCTACTTGAGGGGTTGTCCAGTCAAGAGGGTTAACATCCTAAGAAACCCCTCTCCATCAAAGAGAGGCAGGAGTTGGTAGGCTGAATACTTCCACTTCCTCATGCCTTGGTGGGAAATTATGAGGTGTGTCCTATAGCCTATTGGGAGGTCCTCAGTGGAGTACACTCCAGCTGCCCACAGCTATAACCTGCTGACTCCATTCCCCACTGTGGCTTCCCTCCTTTCCCCATCGCACTGCCCCACTTCCTACAGTTCTTCCTGGCATTCACCTTTCACATGAACAGCTTATACCTAAACCTTTACTCCAGCATCTGTTTTGAACAGAACCCAAACTAAGACAGCTGGTAAGCATACTACCTAACACAGTCTCACAAACCACTGTGGCACCAGACCTGTCCTTTGAGAAATACTACCCCAAGGTATATACCCAAATAAGCAACTTACCATTTTCCTTCTTTAAAGTTCGAAAATATATTAAATTTTGTATTGTTCAACTCTCTCTGCCATTTTTCGTAACATATTGGTGATGCTCTGTTCTGATGAGTGACACTGTATCCCATTTTTGCTCTTCCTCTTCCAATATGGTATTATTACAATTGGCTAATAAACTCTGTTCCCAAATTTGCCCATGTAGTTAAATCACTGTGTAACATTGTTTTTTGCCAATGTGAGACATCCAGTGAGCAGAATAGCACTGTCCGTTGTGGTCACTCAAAGTAAATGTTTACTGGTGAATTATTGATGAGCTCTGGCTGAAACACAGCAGGCCAGTGTTGCCAAACTGAGAGGGCCACTATTTAGCAAGCTTTTGCAACATCCTGATGAGAACCAGGAGCCCAAAATTAGGGAGATTGAAAAGGTGCTTCTGCAGGATGAAGCTTCAGATTTGGCATGGGTCCCATTAGCAGTTTCAAGGCAGAACTGAAATTCTAATGCAGAGAGGGTTTCTTGTTTTCAGGCTTGGGTCCATGCCTGGAATGTCTGGTCCCATGGAACCTAGACTGTTCAGAGCGTGGGGAAGTCCAGGGTGCAATACACCCCGGGATGTATCAGAGAATCACATGCATGGGCACTGGCCAATCAGAAGAGGCATCCCGTACTGTGTGTGGGACATATGGGAGGAGAGAACTTGAACCTTTAATGATGAGAGGTCTTTAGAAGCTCTCTTTCCCTACCCATCCCCATCTTTGCTTGGCTGGCTCTGTCCTAACACTCAAATGCATGTCCCTCTTCTGACAAGCTCCCTGACCACTGTCTGTAGTGGCTCTGCCCCTACCTCCTCTCATTATTGCCCTGGTTTACTTTCTTCATTACACTTTGTGTACTCTATAACTAGCTTGTTTAGTTGCTTACTGGTTTATCATCTCTGCTCCTACTGTTCCCTACTCAACTATGTTCTTCATGAGGGCACAGGCTCTGTCCCTTTGCTGACCAGTGTGTCTACTGTATCCTGAACAGTGTCTGGCATCTCATAGGTGCTCTGTAACATGTATGTTGAATAAATGAACCTATCTTATGAAATTCACTTTTCTGAGTTTCCTGTTGCCCCTGACATTCTCTTATCACAATTCAGGAATATTGTGGGCCTCAGAGTAAAAAATGAAATTTTATGAATGGCATGTCTTAGCATTTTCAGTCTTCCTGAAAAGAAACTCTGTAGCTTCATACTTGCTATTTGGGGATAGGTGGGTTACTTCAGTCAACAAACATTTATTGAACTTTTTCTGTGTGTTGGGTTAAGCTTTAGAAATGTCCAGGAAAATTCTGGACCTGAAAGAATTCTATTCTTAATAAAACACTGATTTCCTGGAAAAATGGATTAAATGCTGGATAAATATTCCTTGATTCTGCAAAATCCAGACTCAGTTTCAGACTTCAGGATAAAAGTGATTGGGTGGGCTTTGAAGCAAAAATCAGGATTAGAAAATTTAGTGCAAAGTACTTACCCCCTCCTAGCAGCCCATTTGTGGCTCACCACAACTTTTGCTTTTTTTATTCAAAACTTGACAGGACATGATAGTACCATTAAAGAAGGGATGTTCCGAATACCTGCACGTCTCTGGTGTTTGGGGGCCCTTTGCCTCCCTCCTGTAATTTGGGGTTGTGGTGAGGCCCTCCTCTACTTTCAAAGACAGCTGCAGAAGGAAAATGTCCCTGTAATCACAGTTGATGTCTTTCCAGACACCGCACCAAAACAGTAACTGGCTTTTACATTATTGTTCTGATGGCTTCTCTACAGACTATTGCCAAGAGTATTATTCTCAAGTTAGTCAAGACAACTACCCTGAAAACTGGTGACCTTCTCTGTGCTAATGAACTCTACCTGGACAGAAAGAAGGGTCTTTGTCACATGGACAGTCCAGGACTTCTCTGGAATTGCCTCCAGAGGCAAAATTGTAAGGAATTATATTGAGAGACATTGTGCCCTGGCCAGTGTGGCTCAGTTGGTTGGTTGGGCATTGTCCCACAAACCAAAAGGCCACCAGTTTGAATTCCAGTCAGGGCACATGCCTGGGTTGCAGGTTTGGTCCCTGGTCAGGGGACATGTGGAAGGCAACAAATTGGTGTTTCTCTCTCACATAGATGTTTCCTTTCCTCCCTTCCCCCTCTCCTCTCTGTTTCTCTCTCTGTCTCTGTCTCTGTCTCTGTCTCTCTCTCTCTTGTTGCCCCCCCATCTCTTTCTCTCTCAGACAAAGAGAGAGGGAGAGAGGAAGGGGTGGAGAGAGAACTGTATATTCAAGGACCTTGTTTTAAGGAGGAGGGTATTATTACACAGTTATTTTGCTTATGGTTGTTTCTTTCTCACTGAGAGAGAGGAACATCTTTAAGGGTAAATAATCTGTTGTGAGAGTTTCTAGTTTCATTTGGGAAAGGGCAATTTTTTTATTGAATCCTTAAATTATATTCTTCTTGGGCCTAAGGAATTGTGCTCCAGTTACTACCATTCAATTTCTGCTCAGTGCCTGGGTGGACTTGCTGCCTTGTAGGAGCACAGGGCACACACACCCAAGGGCTAGAAGATCCGGCAAAGCTGAGCCCTTGGCAGGAGGCGCATGGAGGGCCTGTTGCCCTCTGGCATTGAGTGCGTATAGATGCCCTGAGGAGGAATGAATGGACTTGGGACCGTTTACAGTTGTTTGTTTGTTTGTTTGTTTGTTTATGGGAAGGGGTTACACGTACAGGTTATTTCTGAATGTTATTTTCCTTCCTATTTGAGAAAGAGTTGCAGACATTATGTCCCTTTAACCCCAAATATTTCAATTTAGTGTGTATTTCCTAAGAATAAGAGCATCCTCTCACACAGTTTAATTATTAAAGGCAGGAAATTTAGCATTGTCAGAATATATTAACTCATCCACCATTTATTTTTTTTAATTTACCAACTGTCACAATAATGAATCTGGTTCAGGACCATGTGTTGCATTTACCGCCCTGTCTCTTTAGTCTGAAACTGTTTCCCAGGCTTCTTGGTGTTTCTTGATTTGGACAGTTTTGAAGAGAAGAGGCAAGTTATGTTGTACAGTATCCCTCAGTGTGAGTTTGTTGGATGTTTCTTCTTGATTAGATTTAGAGTATGAATTTAAAAAAATTATCTAGAGTGATAGGAGAATACTGTTTTTCAGGCTGTGGCAAAGGTGTTACCAGCTCTGGGGTCTTTCTGGACAGGAAAGGCAGAAACACAAATGAGGGAAGAACTGAGAGCTCTCCTTGTAAAATCAGGTTTCCAGGATAAGCACATCCGAACCCAGATTGTGCGGTTGGACCTTCTGAGTTGGTTAGTTCAGTGGAGTAATTCTCTAGAAATTAAGAAATTATTTGGACATTCCCTGAATGATATGGATAATGTTTTTGTCAAACCATTCCATATGGGAATAATTTTTAATAAGTGGGAGTTCATTATGTTGTTAAAAATAAGTGAATAAACAAATACAAGAAGGCCAAGGAGGCATCAGTACTAATAATGTTTTATGAACCAAGGTTGTGATTAATCCAAGTCAGTGTACTTAAGATCCAGTAGAAAAATAAAATAAAATAAAATAAAATAATTATAACTATTAGAGCCTAGAAAAAAGTGCTCTGGTTAATTTGAATTTGTGCCTTTGTCATATTCCATTATTAAAAATCTTTGTGAATATGAATTCCTTTTCCTATTTTAGATTGGTGCCCATAATGGAGTTTTTCTAGAACAATCTTTCTGGAAAACACACTTGCTAGCTGTCTGCCCTGGGTAGACGAGTTTTCTGTCTTCTCTCCTACCCCTCTGGCCTTGAGTGCTTTGGAGGGAAAAGTAGTCTGTAAGCGTTTGTGAAATGGCAGTGATTCTGGCTGTTGGTTGGCTATTGAGGCTGGTAATGGCACAGAGGGCTGGCTGTGTCTCCTCCACCTGCTTGGTTCAGTATGTTTTCCTTCCCACAAAAGAGGAAGACCTTTCCTTGGCCAAGAAGACCTCACCTCTGCTTCCAAACTAGCTATGGTTCCCATGTTCAGTGGCCAAAATCAGTAACTGGGGCTTTTCCTGGCTTCTCAAAATCAAGTTAATGAGTAGACTTTTATACATTTCAAATATTTTCTCCATGACTTTTTTTCCTGTGGTGGCTGCTCTCACTTGCTGTTATGGCTGCTATTGCTACTACTAATACTGAACACTTGAGTAGGGACTGTGTACCAGGCATAGTGCTGAGCCCTTTATCCACATTAATCCATTTAACTCTCACAATAACCTTTGTATTCCCATTGTATAGATGAGAAAACTGAGGTTCAGAAAGGTGAAGTGCTTAAGATTCTACAACAAATAAATGGCATAACTTGGATGTGGTCCTTCCAAGTTTTACTTTAGAGCCCACCTAGCATCTTCAGACCACCATTAATGACATCTGAGTGCAAAATCTCATGTTATGTTAGTTAAAATCTATTTACCAATAGCTCAGAGAGCACCAAGATTTCCAGGTTCTACATCTTGTGAGCATACTGAAAAGTCTAGAAAAAAGGAATAGTGCTCCTGGATGCTGGAAAAGAGAGGGTATTTTAAAAATAAGGAGAAAAATACTCTAGCGGGGTATTAAAAATGGATTGGGGGGGTCCCTCTCTTGATTCTCTTGCTCACCCCTGTAGCTTCAGACAATAGAGAAACAAAATGTGGATCCTTTCCCTGCTCAAACATGAGGTAGTGAGTCAAGTTCCAGCTAAGGGCAAGCACAAGAACACAAAATTCTTTTACTAATCTCTCCCCAAAGAAGGTGCAGATGAAAGGCAAGGCATCAAAGCCTCTGCAGCCACCAAAGTTGTTTGCCAGCAAAGAGATAAATCAAAAAGGTTTGAGATCTGGTTTGAATTTAATAATAATAAATGACTAATCAGGGGCAATTTGCTGTCAAGTTGGGAGCTGCTCTCTCTCCATCAGTGCCTCTTTGCTGATCTGGTCACTTGGTTATTAAATAGAAATGCCCTCTGATTAAATTATAGGGCTGTTCCAACACCAATCAATTCAATCTTGGCCATTTAAAAATGATCTGGCATTGCATTTGTCCTGTCTCTGTGCATGAAGTGGGAACAACGTGTAGCAAACATGACTGAAGGTATCCAGAGAACTTCCATTTCTAACCCTGTACGAGTGACGTGGCTTAGAGGAGGGTCAGGATGTATCCCAGGTCTCCTATCCACCCTCCTGCAGGATCCCCTGTCTCCAACACCCACCCCACTGCCTCTCAAAGTCAAACAACAACAGAACAGCAGTGACAATCATAGTAATAGTAAATACAATAATAACCACAGTAGCAATAATAATTTCCATTTTTAAATCTCTTGCCATTTTCCTAGTCCTGTTTTAAATACTTTATCTCCTTTAATCCTGGAAATAGCCCTATGATAGAAAAATCAAAGCTTATAGAAGTGTTTTATAGACAAATACATCCCACACACCTAGAACCTGGCCCACCATAGATCGTCAGTAACTGACTGTTGAGTGAGTGAGGGATAGAAAAGTAACTTGCTCAGAGTCACACCAAATGGCAAATGGTGGAGATGGATTTTGAACTCAGGTCTGTCTCATTTATGCTCTTAATTGAAGTATAGGTAAATGCATTGCGAGCCTTTTTATATTGTTGTAAAACACATTGTTTTAAGCAGATATTTATTTGTATATCATTTTAATATATTAATTTAAATAAAACACATCTTGTTTTAAAACAATGTAAAAAGGAAAGAGCATTGCACAGCAGAAGGATGAGTGGTTTGGGAATCAGGCTGGCCTAAAGAAAAATTCTTTTTCCAGCATTTTCTAAGCTTGTGACCTTGAGCAAGTCACGAAAGCCTTTCAACTTGATTGTGCTCTGTAAAATGAACACAGTGCTTACCTAAACTGAGTTAAAGAAAAGCTTAAATGCACCAGTCCTTTAAACTGTGAGCACACAGGGTGGCTCAGTGCAGGTGCCCAGTTCCCTCCACTTGTGTATTGGAAAGTGCCTGGTGATTCCCCTTTGATTCTCAGACTCAAAATCTCAGAGGACTCCAAGGTTTGGGTCTAGAGAGAATGTAAACTGAGCCCAGTAAGGATAAGATATTTAGGCTTGGACCAGGACCAGCTCTTCTGAGATTAGGGTCAGTGCTCTTCACAGAGAGCCTCACCCAGAACAACAGAAAAAAGCAGTTAGTTGTTCAAGGACAATTTACTAATGAGATTTAGATGTCTGCCCTGTGCTATCAGAATGTAGTTAAGCCTGAAAAGAGGCAGCCATGGAGTGACCCCAGGAACAATGACACGTGGTGAAAGTGGGTTGGAAGGAAGACAGATGAAGGCTTAAAGTTGAGGCAGCAGGATGGACTCACACTAGTAATGAGTTTCAGACAGAGCCCACCTGATCCATCCCGAGATACCTGTATCTCCATCAGATCTCATACATGAATATACAAAGGGCTTTTCTCTGTTGTGAATTAACAAAGGGCCTCCTGGCTGTTTTTTTATTTGAGAAGCATGAGAGAGGTTTCCCAGCAGCCAAACACTTCCAGAAACTGTCCCCATCAAATATATAACTGACAGGGCTAAGGATCAGATAGTACATTCAGGACCTTTGTTTTCATAAATTCCCCTCAGTAAGTGACTTTCCTTCCTGCCCCAGAGAGGCACCTCAGTGTTCATAAAAGGGCCCAGGTACCCATTTAGTTTACTATTATTTCATTCAGCTGACTGTTTTCTTTCAAGTGAGGTGTTACCAGTCTTGGATTCCTTGTCCCTAAAGCACAGAGGCTGAGTCTCCATGCTGTTGCTCAGGACAGTGTGTGGATAGATGCCCTGGCCATGGGTGTGCCTCGCCCTTGAACAGATCTGACATTCTTTCTCATAGGAGGAGTGGAAGTCACAAATGTCCCACTTGCACCAATGTCTGAACAGCCTTCATTTCTTTTGGCCTACCTATATATTTGAAGGAAAATAAATTACTCCACTGGTAATCTTATTTGAAAAGCAAGAATTGTAGCATGAACTTGTGGGTTTTGAGTCTCCAAGGAAATTTGAGGTTGAAGAATTTCAGCCTTCAGTGATTTTGCTTTTGAGGTTTTGATTTAATTTTGGCAGCCAGGTGGTTAGCAGAAGGGAAGGGTGTCACCCAAGAACACTGGCCTCCTTTATTCATTCTTTTAGTCACTCATTCAGAAATTATTCATTGACCTACCACACAGGGCACTGGGGTTTAAAGTTATGTGTGCAAATCAGAGAGCACAGACTGAGGCACAATTATTGGGCTCACCTAGGGTGCTTTGTTTTCATGGCTGGAAGGAAGTGGGCTGTGTGTTGGCTTCAGTAAATTTGACAAGAATAACAGGGTGGGTCTGTGGCTCCTCAAATTAGCTGAGAACCTGTGAGACCAAGTGTGTAAATGCAGACAGTTCACACACAGTGTCATTCCTGCCTAGGAACTCCCTCAGGGGAGCCGTGCATGGTTTCTGATGCACAGGGAAAGTAAAATGGCTCATTCCCAAGCCTACCTAGGACCACACAACCTTATCTAGTCTAGATAGGCATACTGTTTTCAAGGCCAATCCTCTAGTAGAATAAAAGTTATAACGTTGTTACCTCACAAATTCCTGATGTTCAATACTTTCTTAGATCCTCTCAGCGGGTGTGATGTGCTCTCCCAGACTCTGGGATAAAACAGTGGGGAAACACATACCTTGCAGCCAGATAGATATAGGTTTGAATCCAGGCTCTGCCACTTGCAAATTATAGAACTTCAGGCAAGTCCCTACCCTTCTCTGAGCCCCTGTCTCCTCCTCTGTAAACTGGATATTATCCACCTACCTTGTGGAGTAATCATGAGAATCAAATGAAATCATGCATATAAGGATTTAGCTCTGTGATCAGTATGTAGTGTGTGTTTAATAGGCTAAAGCTGCCATTATCAGTCTGAGTAGTATCATTATTAATCACTTTGGTGAAGTTCAGAATAGAGCAGTATCCTGCCACACCCTGTTTTCTGAGATGTTTATTTGTGTATGTCTCCAGGGCTTAACTTTGCCACTGGTGATTTATTCCATGAACTGTTTTGCTTAGATCATTGGCATGAATGAGCTCCCCAATATTTTAGAAATTCTTGGGTGGAATTTAGAAGTTCTTGGGTGGGATGTTCAGCAAGTGCATGGGGCTGTTTCATGTGCACACTCACCATCACAAGGGTTGATTAGGTTGGCTGGGCTGGGGGAATGGGCGCCCTTTTGATTCTCTCCACTTCCTTCACCTGTGTCCCTCCTGGAGTTGGGTAATTAGTGAAGAGGACAAGTTTCCCAAAGAGAACAGGGCCAAGGGCATCATCAACAACAACAACAACTACAAAAATTAAGAACTATTCCTCTGGTGGGGAGTTGGCCACGTGCCAGGCACTATAGCAGGTTCTAGAAAGATGACCACAACAGACCAAGTCCTGCCTTCATGGACTGACATCTCATGAGGTCAACTGAAAACCATAAAATACAACACTAAAGTAAATTATCTTCATAAAATAGGCATTTCCTGCTAGTTTCTGTCTCAGCACCTCCTCTGACTCATTCACAGCAGAAATCACAATCTAATTATTATTTTTTCTTTTTATTCCCAATTACTTGGCAGAGATTACACCTGGCTCATACACTGTTGTATCCCAGGACTCAGAGCAGAGCTTCACACCTCAAAAGTGCTCAACGAACATAGAGCGAATAGACAAATGGCTAAGTGCTGCCTTGCGAAATTTTTGCTTTGGGCCAGAATTCAAACTTCACATCCCTTCTTTGTTGTTGGCAGTGGTCAGTCACCACCCTATATAAAGGAAATTGAAAAGGAAATATACTTTCATAATCCATTCAGCTTTTGTTCCATAAAATTTCTGGGTTTCTTAAGGAGATCACTTTATCCCAGATTAACCATCCATGGCTTAATTAAAAAGTCAACTAGAGGACATTTGTCTTTTGGATTTGACACTTGTACATAGAAGTGTCTGGGGTTAGGGGTGCTCAGGAGACTGGGTTTCAGTGCTGCAAACTGTGTTGAGTTAGTCTGGAGAAGGCTGAATGCCTATGAGGAAAAGAGCCTCTTACTCTCATGCCCTGTCCTTTACCAAGGTGGGCTTCTTGGGGTAACAGGCTACCGTTGATGTGCCATGTTGATGACATCATTAAGTCCCAGGAGTGGAACTCTAGCAGCATGAAGTTCTACAATCTGACAACACCAGGTAGCTATATACATCTGTATAGCTTATAGTTCAGGTAATATACAACCATTCATTGTGCTTCTACTATGTGCCAGAATTCATTCCAGGAACTATATATAAATCATCTATGAGCTTTACAACAGCCTGAGCTGGTAGGCATAATTTCCACTTCACAGGTAACATCTAAGATCCTCAGCCCCCTCTTGGCATTTCCAAAGATCCCTGTTATATAATACTGTAGCCTCTCAAGGCAAGAGAAGCTAGACTCAGGAATAGCCCAGGTTGTCCTCGGCCACAGCACACCAACACAGCTGTTCCCCACTCTTACCCTGCACCTGCTACCTCTGTACTAACTGATTGGAGCCTTCTGCCATTTGCTGTGCTGTGTAATCCTTCTCAATACAGCTCTCCAGGCAGATGCTACCAGACATTCTGGATTGCAGATGAGTCATAACCTATTTGTCAAACATGCTTTAAACAGTGTATGTAAAGGATTTTGCCCTAGGAATGAGAATCCTTGATTCAGTGTTACACTGCAGCTGTGTAATTTTGAGCAAATTGCTTATTTCCTCTGACTTCAGTTTATTTACCTGTAGAATGGGAGTTCTCCATCACCATACCTGCCTTTTGCCTCAAAAAGTCACCATATGACCTGGCTGGCATAGCTCAGTGGATTGAGCGCGGGCTGCGAACCAAAGCATCACAGGTTCGATTCCCAGTCAGGGCACATGCCTGTGTTGTAGACCACAGCCCCCAGCAACCACACGTTGATGTTTCTCTCTCTCTCTTTCTCCCTGCTTTCCTTCTCTAAAAATAAATAAATAAATATTTTTTTAAAAAAGGTCACCATATAAGTATAAGCCAGTGAATTGGCTTCACTGATACCACAGTGCTGCTTCTAAGTGCAACTAGATGTGATTCAGTAAGGGTCAGGACCCTATGCAAATGTGAAACATTCTCAAAAGTGGCAAATGGCTACCAGTGTCTTCTCAAGGCTCCTGCCAAAATGGAGTGTTTGGCTCCCTAAGACCTTGGCAAGCTCATTAATTCCTGAGCACCATCCCAGAATGGCTGGTTTAGAGTCCTGGCTCCTGGCATTGGATTTCTGAGTCATTCCTCTGCTTGAGTGCAGTAACATATAGGATCTAGAACTGCACTACTCTGGATAGAACCATGTTCACCTTTGGGATTTTAAATATCTAGGTAGCTGGCTACGGCACAGGAGACCCCAGTCCTCTCCCACCTTTGTCTGGCAAACTCTTATTCATACTTCTGGCCTAATCAACTGTCTCTTCCTTGGAGAAGACCTCCCCAACCTCCACCCAGTCCAAACTAAGTAATCCTCACCATGTTCCCAGAGCTCTCCCATCCATGATTTGAACGCCTACTGTGTACCAAGAGTTCCACTAAGCTCTAATATGCATTACCATAATTATTCCTCCCTCTTTCAGAATAGAAGCAAATGTCCTCACAACCATATTAGAGTTGAGAAAAGGTGACTCAGAGAAGTGAAGTGACTTTCCCTAGGCTATTTGGATCTTACTGCGGTATAGTTAATCATATCAGCCTGTCCCTCCTCCATGAATGTAAGTTCCTTAACCGTGGGAGTTGCCGATGTTTACATTCCCAGGAGCAAACACATGGCTCATAGTAGATGCACAACGCATCTTTGTTGAACTGAAGTGAAGAAATACTGGAACAATGATAGTAAGATAGACAAGGATAGGCCTGGTTACTTTCCAGTCTCTGCCAGTGTTCACTCTCAGGGTCTAGTAGAGGAGGAGGAAGGGGTGGACTTCTTTGGGGGCTGAAGACTCTTGACTCCACTGTCACTTCATGTCAGTGATTTGATCCTTTGGTAGCTTTCTGCCAAGTAGGATAGGGAGACATAGCAAGTCACAAATTAGGGACTCAGTACTTGCCTGGTTGGTTGAGCTGGGATTCAGAAGAGAGGTGAATATGCCTTTGATGAGCCTTCATTGTGGTTTGTAGATGGAGTTTCTGTTCTTTTTATATGGAGGAAAATATATTTTTCTTCATCTAACCTGGCAGACTTCCTTGGTCATAAGTCCATTTGAAGTACAATGTTCTTCATTTCAAGTAATAACTTTTCTAAATCTCAGTGTTTATGACTATAAAAGAGAAAGGGAGATTGGAGATGGTGTGTAAGGTTCTTTCCAACATTCTGGTTCTGCGATTACATCAGGACCCTGGATGAAGTTTAGAACAAATTTAAATTACCCAAGTACAAAGCAGCTCTAAAAATGGAATATCTCTAAGTGAATTAAATTTTCTTTCCAGTCTAGTTTTTTCTTCCAAGCTAGAAAGAATCTGAACTTTGTGTCTAAATTTGTAAACCTTGATATATGAAGACATTTACCAAAAAAAAAAGAAAAGAAAAAAGAAATACAAAGAGGAACAAATTTTAGCAGCATGAATACAAATAATAAGGCAAACCAATTACCCTAGAGCTTAATATTTCCTTGTATATAATTTTATTTAATTTTTTGGTAAAGATGTTGAAAACATGTAGTGTTTTATTTAATAAGAGTAGGTTTTTTATTGTTCACACTATTACAGATGTCCCCTACCCCCCCCCCTTTTGCCTACCTCCACCCAGCTCCTGTCCCCCAGCCTTCACCACATTGTTGTTTGTTCCATGTGCCATGCATATATGTTCTTTGGTTAATCTCTTCACCTTCTATTATCCGGTACCCCAACCCCCTCCCCTCTGAGATCTGTCAGTCTATTCCATGTATCCATGCCTTTGGATCTACTTTGATACTTCCCCAAAGAGGACATACAGAGGCTAATAGATACATGAAAAAATGCTCAATATCACTAATCAGAGAGATGCAAATTAAAACTGCAATGAGGTATCACGTCCCTTCTGCCAGAATGGCTACTATCAATAGATCAACAAAGAATGAGTGCTGGTGAGGTTATGGAGAAAGGGAAACCCTTGTGCACTGTTGGTGGGAATGCAGATTGCTGAAGCCACTGTGGAAAACAGTATGGAGTTTCCTCAAAAAATTGAAAGTGGAACTGCCTTTTGACCCAGTGATCCCAATTTTGGGACTATATAAGAATCCAGAAACACCAATCAGAAAGAATATATGCACCCCTATATTCATAGCAGTGTTATTTATAATAGCCAAGATCTGGAAACAGCCCAAGTGGCCATTAGTAGATGAGTGGATTAAAAAAACACAACTGTGGTACATTTACATAATGGAATCGTATGTAGCTGTAAAAAGAAGGAACTCTTACTCTTTGCAACAGCATGGATGGACCTGGGGATTATTATGCTAAGTGAAATAAGGCAGAGAAGAACAAATATCATATGATCTCACTTAAATATGGAATCTAATGAACAAAATAAACTGAAGACCAAAATAGTTTCCTGGACTTTCTTAGGCTTTCTTAGAACTGTTCATTTATGTAGCTTGGTTAAAGGTTTTGGGCAACCAGGTAGGAATGACAAGGATTGCATGTGCTACTTGACTGCTTTTTTTCTTTCCTTAATCAAAGCCATAATCCATGTTTGCATCTGAACTTTGTTTTATCATTTTCTTTACAGCGAAAACGGAAGCAGAGCGCCCAAGATGAAGATGCTGTTAGCCTTTGTAGTCTCGACATAAGTGTAAGTACAGTCCTTCCTACTCGCCTGCCATGGGAACACCTCTCATCTCTGAATCTGTTTGTTAAATGCTGTGCTTGTTAAGTTAAGTGGGCTTCTAGGATCTGACTGTGGCAGTTGTGACCTGGGGAAAAACTCTTTTTAAACATATTTCATTTTTACTAGAGAAAGCTTTGTGTCCAACTTAAACTTCCAAGCCAAATTGTTTATCACCCATGTCTTTTCTCTCATACAATGGATTATGAGCTCAGTACATCTGGTTGGAATCTAGAAAAATTCCACCGTGCTATTTTAGAAGCTGGTTCCAGAAGATGGACCAGATGTTTGTCCACCTTCGGAGAAGTTAGCAAGTTGGCCCAACTCAGCAACTGGGTGGCCTTAAGGCCAGAAATCTCCAGCAGCATGGCTGAGTGAGTGACTTTGGATTTAACAGATATTAGTTTGAATTAAGATTCTCCACTTACCATTTGTGTTACACTTTTTCTCACCTCTGATTCCTCATCTGGAAAATATGGATGAAAAGACTTAACCTAACAAAATTTTTGTGAGGATCAAATAGAGCAATAGAAGTGAGAATACTAAGCACATTACCTGGCATGTACTAAGCACTCACCAAATGTTAGCCTCATTGTGTTTTTCTTTAAAAGCAGAATTTTGCAAAACGTATTTAAGTGACATGGTAGTTGAAAGCTGGTGATGATAGAAGTAAAAAGCTGCCTTGGATTTTCCAGGCCCATATCCTTGAATGCTTAATTTCGGTAGCTTTCTTTATGTGGCTTCCTTGTCTCCTCAGGGCACAGTGGATGCCTACCTGAGCCTCTGATGCCCTTCTTATCTGGGGATGAGGATGGGGATGGGTAGGGATTCAGGCTCTCCCTGGGCCCCCCAAGTCTATTCACCTTTTGCATGTCTTGGAGTTCAAACACTGTGCATGTTGTATTCATCTAACATTGGACCCAGGTCTTTCTCCTTCTCTGAGACCAGAGAAGCCACTGCTGCAAGATGAGAAGGCTTCTTTGCTAAGAACTGGGGCATGATTCTGGCTCTGCCCGTAACAGTGTAACTTTGGCCATCTTCTCCGCTCTCTGGGCCTCCGTTTCCTCATTTGGTTTTTAAAAAAGTGTTTGAGATCAATTATTCTACAACCATTGTGAAAATTTGAATCTTCATAGCACATAGATTATTGGGTTCTTATCTGATGACATTTAATTACCCATGTAAACAATACTCTTTGAGTTATTTTTAATCATTGCAAGTTTTCTGTGATACAAGCAGCCATGATGGAGTAAGCCTGAGCTATCATCTAATTAATGTGCTTGCACATTTTAATTTCACCATATCCAGCCCTTATGCCATCAGATTGATGGAGTTGGACCAGTTTATTAGGTGGCCATTGTAACATTACTTCTAGGTTTTACTTTACTCAGTGAATGTTTTATTATTGACAAGTATAATTTATGGAAGTTTCCTTATCAGCAATAAGTTTTTTATGTTTGAATTTTTAAAATTTTGTGGCAATTATTAGAATCATTGGCTTTCAAAATTTAAAGAGCCCTTAATTATCATATATTCTTATTCTCTCACTTTGAAAATGAAGAATTAGAAGCCCAGGGAGGTATAGTGATTTAGGCAAGACTTTAATCTAGGTCATTTCTAAGATCATGCCTCATCTTTCATTATTCCTGAACCATATTTATGTTTTCAGGAAAACATGTTTCTAGTAGCTTTTTATCAAAAGCCACTAAACTCTTTTATATGAAATGATTAGTATTTGCAGTCATGAGTTGTGATTTGTTTTTTATTTCTCTCTCTGTCTTTAACTATTTCACATCATGTATTTCACATCATGTTCTCTCATTTCACACAGTAAAGAGACTTTTATGAAATATAAATCTACCTTTATGCTTAGGGATAAAGGTAGCCAACTATATTCAACTATATTCAACTATATTCAAAAGGTATTCAACTATAGCCAAACTCCTTTCCAATTTGCCTGGCATTTTTCCTGAATTATAGCAATACAGATTCCAGAGCCTGGGCAGAGTTCCCTCCAGATATTGTCACACAGTGTTACAATAATTGTAAATGTTAAGAGAATCCTAGAAGCTGTTGGAGGACATGAAAACTGGCCTTGTGCAGCCTTACTAACTGTCCAAGTCACACGAAGATGACAGGATGTGTGACTGAGATGTGGCCACAGAGGAAGTGGTACTGATTCTCAGTGCCTTACACCTAGCAGGCGCTCAGTAGAGATGAGTTGAATCAAATGAAGTGGTGGGTGAAGTCACTCGTGAGAAGATGTTTTGCCATAAAAGAAACAATGTCTAAATAAATATGAGTCTAATAAATTAATTGTCCTGATAAATGACCTTTGTAGGCTATTCAAAGGTGCTTTTAAATGGTGATATCCAGTAGAGTGATAGTCTCTTGACTAACCAGCAGCATTACTGCAGAGTTGTTTGGAGCCCGTTTCTGTGTGCAGTGGAAAGTGGTATCTGAAAAAGAGGTGGGTTCCAATGGATGACTCATAGTGGAGGATGTGAGGGTTTGGGAAAGTAATATTAGTAACTCTCAATTTTTATTCCATTTAATAAGCGGAAAGACATTCACCAGATGTCTTTGAGCAAGAAGTTGCTAGATGAGGGGACAGAGGTCTTTTGGGGGTTATGGTCAAGTTTTGATCGAGTCCCAGCCAAATGCTGTGTGCACAGCATTACCAAAAGTGAGTTCTTGGTAGTTATTAGTTGATGGATTTAAAAATAAAAAACAGTGAGTTCTCCAGGATATGGGGAATTCAACACACATACCACTTTTAAAGAAACATATCTGTGACATAAAATTGGGAAATGTTAATGCAGACAAAATCTTCCCCCTTTGATTAAAAATTACATAGAAAGCCCATCAGGGCGTCTGAGTGATGACAACACTAGACATCTCCCACTGACATCTCACTTTATTTTAAAGCCTCAGCTGATGATTCTGATAGGTGCCTGGAGGGGAGTTTTCCTGTTAAACTCCTCTCCAACCTCTTATTGAATTTGGGCTTAGAGACCAAATAGGAATGGATAAGCTAAGAAAAGAGCTTATTGTTACAGAATGGGATCCTCAATTGTTTGGGGGACCACAGACTCCTTTAGGAATGTGATAATAGCACTGAGTTCCAGAAAATTTTACAAGATTGATGTGTGAGTTCATGGAGCCCAGCCAAGACCCCATGTCTTGGCATAATTGAAAGTTCCTCTGGAAATAATATTGGAAAGATCTTAAAGCACAGTGACGTATCTCCAAAGAACTATACTCCCACCTTCACCCCTACCACTTGGTGAAAAATGAATTGTGACTGGTGAGTCCACACTATTTAATGATATAATTGGTCTCTATTTTTTCCCACCATTTCACTCAATCCACTAGCTGAACCCCCAGCTTCCTGGCAGGGTAGAACACAAACTGTTCCAGAAAAAAAAAAGTAACCTATACTTTTGAGAACAATTTGCAGTGTAGAGAATGCTTCCAGCAGCCACCTACAGATCTCCTCTCACGTCAAGGGATATGAGTAGGATGATTTCAGGGACATTTCTTCCCCCAGAGTACTCTTCTAGTTCAAATTCTAATGGATGAGAGACCCAGAGTAAAGAGCCAGTGTTCACGGTGCCCCAGGAAAAGCCCTTGGTGGAAGAGCCAGCTGTGCCCCCAATGCAGGGCCCTGCTTAGCACCAACCATCCTTTCTCAAAAACAGATGAGTTCAGGGGGGAGTATAAAAATATTTCCCAATGATAAAAACAATGTAAAAGATGAAAAGGAATATATGTTCCTTGCAGAAAATTTGAACAATAGAATTCATCAATAATCCCATCACAAAGCAATTTCGATGTGTTACCTTCCTGGCATTATACACACACTCACTTTACAATTTCTTCATTATGAAATAGTGCAGACATACAAAATGGTGTAAAGGATAATATAAAATTCCATGTAGCCCTTAACAGTAAAGCCAAAGGCCCTTGCAAACCCCTTTCTGTGCTGAGTGTAATGTTTATTGTCACCTTGCCTGTCTATGATCTTGCTACATACATGTATCCCTAAGTAACACCTGTTTTCAACCAGCTTTTAAAGCTTATATAAGCACACAGTTTTTAAAATTGAGATCATAATATGTATTAATTTATTCGTGTGTTTTTCATGTATTTATTGAGATCATGCTACCACATCTTGAAATAGTCCTCAAGAACATTATTTTTAGTAACTATAAAGTACATTGTCAAATGGATGCACCAAATTTATTTAACCAATCTTTTATTGGATATTTAGATAAGTTACAATTTTTCCTTATTATAAGTGACACCAATAGACATTGTAGAGTACCTTTGTCTAATCTTCTATTAGGATAAAAATGGATAAAATATGAAATTCCTGGCTAAAAGGGTATAGATATTTTTTAAACCCGTGAGCAGGTTTATACCCCTTCTGGCAGTGAGAGGTAGAAATGCTGTTCAGAGCAGTTGAGTATCTTGTACAGAAACTCAGAGCGGGGGATAGTTTTCAGTTTTCTCTGGCCCATCTCTCTTTGAACTGTATCTTTGGTCCCTTGCTAAGTACATGACTTTATATGGGACACCTGCTTATACCCCTTCTGTGGGAGGAATCCTTCCCGCTGCCCTGGTGGAGATGGGGCTGGTGGAGGGGCTTCCTTTCCATGCTGGTGGGGCTCTCCTGGGGCGGCAGTCTGAACCATGACTGGAGGTGGGATGAGATCCGTTTAATCTCACAACTGTCCAGTAGCCATAGGTATTACCATACCCTTTTTGAAGATAAGGAAACTGAGGCTCAGAGAGATAATCAGTTTGCTCTAAGTCCCAGCTTATTGTAGATTCAAGCCCAGGATGGTTGGGTTCCACATCTCCCCCATACTGCCTCCAGGACAGGAAGGAGAAGAAAGTGTTGATGGTGGATGATGTATAGGTCATTCATCCAATCTTATGGGGAAACCACTTTGAGGCTTATGATATACATCCCTGAATTCCCATTACTGTGCTTTCTGATCACCTACCCTGTTTCATGGACGCTCAAATCACAAGTGTTGATAAAGAAAGGGGAAAAGATTTCTGGCCTCCATTAAGCCAAATGACCTTTATTGCTAGGATATGTTAAACCAGACACGGAATAGCAGCAGGATTATTTTATCTCTGCTCAGCAGAGTCCAGATAATTTAAAAAGATACCATTTCTGTGGTTTTGTTCCTTTTGGTCTCTTTTGGAACTTGCTAACTGGAAAGAGTAGCCTTGCCCCCCACCAGCATGAGGCCTTGATGAATAACGTGGATTTTAATAATGCTCTTATTGCCAAGAAGACCAGGCCTGCCTCAGCGATCAGGTCTTCATTAGCACATGCTTATATTTAACCTGTTGGCATTTTTTTCTATTTGGATTTATGATCCGCCATGCTGCCTGTGAAATCCTTTGGGCCTAAGATAGTGGAGACCCTATGCCAAGTTCAAGGTCGTTCTCATGCTTCCAAGTCTGATGGCAAATTTGCTCATTGTTGACATAGACACATCTCATCTTGCCTTTGCCCTAACTGATTAGGTGGTGGATTGTAATAATTACTGTGATCTTTTTCTCTTTGATCCACCTCTTCAAAAGCACAGTGACAAAGAAATTCTAAGCCGCTTCAGGACACACTCTCAGAAGTTAATGATGTAGCCAAGTGTCAGTCATCATTTACTGTTCCCTTTCAAAGTGACACTAAGGGGGCCTATGTTGATGAGTTTCTTGTGTTCCAAGACTACCTGTTTGTTTGAATTTGTCATCAGCATTATAAACTTTGGGAGCTAGAGGCTGAACACCACTCTGAACCTCAGTTTCCTTACCTGTAAACTGAAATCATAACAGTGCCCCCCCTTTGAGCTGTAAGGATTAAAATAAATTAATTCATGTAAAGCACTTAGGACCTAGCCCATAGTAAGCAGAAAAAGTACTAGCTATTGTTGCTATTGATTTCATAATGCAAAATTAGCTTACAGTTAAATTTGAGGGTATTGTTGTTGGCCCCAGTATTTCACAAGTAGAACTGATCTTGAAACTTAAAAAAATGCCAGTATATGAGGAGACATATACAATAAAACTCCATATACAAGTTTTATTACAGAATTTTTTAATAGTAGCCAAAAGCTGGAAACAGCAGGAATATCTGAATGATATAGACTTGTAAGTATATTATAAAATATAAGTATAAAACACAAGTACGGAACACATAAAATATAAAGCGTGCTCCCAGATATTCATAAATCTATTTATCCATGCAGAAGAGTAAGTGTGGAAGACCGTGCTTGGTGCTGGAGACAGTGGTTTTGTCGGGAGACTGGAATCACTGGACAAAGTGGCTGGGTTCCAGGGGCTTTTGACCTTTGACATCTTGTTAAACCTGTAAATATCCCTTCCCCTCAGAAGACTGTTTACATGTGCTTACGGTGAAATACATAAGATTACAATAAAATCCAGTTATATTGAAATACAATTATCCAAATATTTAAAAACAAGTTTGTAGTAAGAGTTACATACATGTGTCTTAGTCACTGCATTAAGTAAAAGACCTGGCAACACATCTAATAACTAATATACCTAACATGAGATAAGAGCAAATGATATTTTGAAATACATCAAACACACTGTGATTTAAAAATATAATGATTTCTATGGTAACAGATTCACAGGTCTGCTAATGCTTCTGTGATTTGTAGCCTCTATTCATACTGGAAGGAAATGCTGAATTTCAGTTCTTAATGAAACTAAAGATTTTTTTTCTGTCCAAGCTCACAGATGTCCTGAATGTATCCATGGACTCTTTGGGAGTCTGATAATTCTAGGTTAAGTATCCCTGTGTAAGATACTCAATCTGTCATGACTAGCTTTGCATTGTATTACTTTAGTAATTTAAATGACTGAGGCAAACAAATACAACAAATATAATTAACTTTGACCTGTTGGTCTATGAGGATGTCAGTGTTTTAAAGCAAAGAATGTAAAACATTAGATAAAATTAAGATACAGGGGTAATACTGATGTTTTTAGGAAGACCTAGAAATAACCATTAAATCAGTTCCCAAAACTTAGTGTTTAGGTTTTTCTTTGAGACCAGCTTAGCTTTTTGATGTAGATAACTTGAATCACCCCAGTAGTTTAGTAGGTGATTTTTTCTGATGCTTCTGCTATTAGACAAATAATTTTAGGATAGAAAAGTGTCCTTTTTTAAAAAAGAGATAAATACTTAAGGGGTAGCATGTCATGATATCTGTAATTTACTTTTGAATGCTTTCACATAAAATACGAAGTGAATATTTTAACTAACATGCACATTATTTAAAAAACAAACAAACAACAGAGACAGAGCTCATATCCCCATGGCTGCCCACCATCCCACTGACCTCCTCCAGTCTAATTCTGGTCATCAGCTCAGCCTCCTTCCAGATATTTGGATGCAGTTAGACATATAGGCAGACACAGATATAAAAATTAGTCTGTGGTGGTATTTTAAGGACATAAGTATTGTCAATTTTTGTTTTACCTTGCAACTTGCTTTTCCTTTTTTTTTTAAGTAATCTTTATTTTTTAGAGCAGTTTTAGGTTCACAGTAAAATTAAGCAGAAATTATAGAGAGTTTCCATAAGCCCTCTGCCCTCACGCAGGCACAGCCTCCCCGTACCATCGACACCCCACCGGAGTGGTGACAGTTGGGAAGCATACACATCATAATCACCCAGAGTCGATCGTTTACCTTAGTGTTCACTTGGTGTTGGACATTCTGTGGGTTTTGACAAATGTGTAATGACAGATGTCCACCATTACAGTGTCTTACAGAATAGTTTTGCTGCCCTAAAAATCCTCTGTGCTCCATCCATTCATCTCTCCTACCCCCAACCCCTAATAACACTGGTTGTTTTATTGTCTCCAGCGTCTTGCCTTTTCAAGTATGTCATGCAGGAGGTAGCCTTTTCGGATTGGCTTCTTTCACTGAAGCTCCTGCAGGCCTCCTCATGGCTTGAGAACTCACTTTTTTTTAAATAATCACTGAAGTAATATTCCATTGTACGGACATAGCAGTTTACTGATGCATTCACCTGGTGAAGGATATGTCTCGCTGCACTGCTGCTCTTTCATGCACAAAGCAAATGAGTGATAGTTTATGTTCCCCTGATTCTCCCTTGAAGGATACTTTTGCTGTTTCCAGTATTTCCCAGTTACAGACAATGACTATCCTCATACTCTAGAACTAGTAAAGTTGGTGTTAAAAAGTGCCTGTGGACACTTACTCTTTAATGTTAGTGTGAATACTATTAAATTGCCATTTTTTGTGGTTCAGATCCACATGTTATTTTGTTTCGTTCATAGACACCAAGGAAAAGCAAACAACAACCACACTGTTACCAAATGTAGATCTGAACAGGCTGTTAAAACTAGTGGAGAAGGAAAGTTTTGTCTGCATGATGTGTGCATCACCTAATAGTGTGTGCAAGCTTTAAACCTAAATATCCAGAAGTATCATCCATGGTTTAAAAGGGAGGAAGGAAGGAAGGGAAGAAGGCAGAAAGGAAGGAAGGAAGGCGGGGAGGGAGAAAGGAAGGGAAGGAACTGTAGTTGTGAATTCAAAGAATAAGTTTATTATATTGACAAAGTTTACATCTCAACTGCCTCATTTTGCAGTTTATCATTAATCCTATTTTGACTGAGATTATTTGCAGTAAGAAATTCACTAGAAAATAAATGTGTTAACGTACTTTCTCTTATGATTTCTTTTTCTAAAATGTAGCCTGAGTCTATCCACCTGAACATGATGTAAATTATCCTGGTTAGGAAGTTCCATCCAGGCTTCCGTTCCCAGCTAATTGAGTTTTTCCCCAAATGACTTACATAATTGCATCAAGCCTCATCTTAGATCTTGTTATATATTCCTGGTTTCAATAGCAGAAGTTGTTTTTTCTTTTTTTCTTACTTTTCTCAATTGTGTCTGGTGCTCATTCTCTGTGAAGAAAGGCTAGTACGTTGACTTTTGATATTTATTGTGCATAAACTTTTTATATTGCTTGATTGATACTTAAATTCTTTTTTTTTTAAAGATTTTATTTATTTATTTTTAGAGAGAGAAGGAAGGGAGGGAGAGAGAGAGAAACATCAATGTGTAGGTGCTGGGGGTTATGGCCTGCAACCCAGGAATGTACCCTGGCGGGGAATCGAACCTGGGACACTTTGGTTCCCAGCCCGCACTCAATCCACTGAGCTACGCCAGCCAGGGCTGATACTTAAATTCTTAGGTAACTTCTCAAAAAATGTCAAAAGAGTGAAGTGTCCAGGAGCATTCTCATGGTTTGTGTGTCTTCCTCTGCCCTGCTGTCTAACTCACACTGTTATGTGTGTATCATTTTATGGAGAGAGTTGACTCAGTGTGAGCAGATGGTTTCATTAGCAGCATCATTTCTTGGCCAGTGTTGATGGTGAAGCATTTGAAACTGAACCACGAGCTTATCTTCAGTGGTTAGAGTGCCAGCTTTGGGTTAACTCTCTAGACAGGGAATTAAAGGTGTTTATTGTGGCTCTTTCATGAGCAGATTGACATTTCCTCTTATGGTTTTATAAATGAGGTTTCTGTTACTCCCCACACATCTCGAAATATCAATTTCTATAATTGGAATCTTCAAGGAACACTAAAATCAATAAATTTAAAGTGTTTTCTTTGCCTTTACATGGCAGGGGAAAATGATGCTTTTGCTGGCCAGCTCTATATAAATTCTAACCAAGGACATATTTATTTCTATAGAGTTAATGAATTTATTTGTTTATTCTTTAGTTCATTCACTGACTCATTCATGCACTAATCCAATCAACTGGTGTCTATTGAGCTTTACCCTGGGTCAGACACACGGACACAGAAGGAAGTGAAACTTAAGACTCGGTCATCTGCAAACAAGTAGAAATTGCTTTTGATTTTGTCACAAGTTAACCAAGCATGGAGCAGACATATCTTACTGGTTTTCCCCTTTCTGTAAGGAGTAATTCCACATGGTTGGTTTTGAAAGAAATAAATTTTGCTATAAATTCTTCTGGTAACATTTATTATATCCACCTTAGAGTATCCTTGAAATTGGCTTATTTTCTTCCAGCTGGAAGGTTGGAACCCAAAGGTTCATCTGGGGAAGTGCTTCACCAGTGTTTTATGCAAAAGCTAACCTTGGGAAGTTATACTGTGTGGCTGGTGGGCTTTGCATTTGTGCTCTCCTTACATTGAGGGATTAGGGACTGGGAACACTAGATTCCAGAGCAAGATCTCTAGAACTTTTAGACCTGACAGGGACCTGGAAGAGTTTATCTTGTTGAGAGCATTTCATTGTGCAGTTGTGGCAATTGAAGCTGAGATAAGTCAAGTGTCCTGCCCAAAGTGACAGAGGATGAGTGAAAATACAAGTCCTAGGACTGGACCTTAAATCCAGGAGAAGGTTGAAGCTAACAGTTCTGGTTTTGGCATTTTGAATTCTTGCCTAACCACTTCCTAGCTGTGAGACGTTGGACAACACATTCAACCTCTCTGTGTTATGGTTTCCTTGGTTGGAAAAATACTGATGATGATAAGGTTGCTGGAAGGATTCAACACAATAATGCAAGTTAGGACTATGGCACAATGTTGCAAGCAAGGATACTTCTTACTATTGATATTGTAAAATAATCCAGGGCTATGGAATAGGGGTATTGTCTATTCTAGGTAATACTGTTTCCCTGGTGCCCAAGAAAGTGGCTGGTATGTATCCAGCCCTCAGTTAAGATTTGTCGAATGGATTTTTTCAAATGTAAATTTGGTAACTGTCATCAAGGATAAATGATACCAGGAAAGGGAAAATAACAATGATGTTTATGTGGTGCTTAAAACAAGAGGGCTGTGAAACCCTGTACCTTTTTAGGTGGAACAAGTTTGTTTTTAAATGAGCCACTTCTGTGAATAATAATTGATAGAGGTATTTGACAAAATGCCTCAGCTGTTGATTTCATCCTGCAAAGCTTGATTCACATCCAAGCAGTCTCAATCCACAGGTGACTGGTTGATAACACCACTGTCAGCTCTGCCTTTAAATAGAGCCAGAACCACACCATTATCGCCTCCAGTGGGACCACCTTTATCAGGCCCCCATCATCCCCCATAGTGGCTGAATGATTCCAGGGGCCTCCCACATGGTCCCCCTACATATGCCCTTGACCCTTTGCTGTCCACTGTCAACTCAGCAGCTAGGTTTCTTTTAAGCCTAAATCACACACTGTCTCTTTCATGTCTCATTCTTCAGTGACATTTCAGTGGCATTACCGCATCCTTCTAGTGATCCTTGAGGTCCAGCACAGCTCAGTTACCTTGCTACTCCTGGACCTCATCACCTACCCCCTCCCTTTTCTCCCCGCCTGCACCACAATAGCTCTTCTCTTAATCTCCTGCGTTCACCTTGGGGCCTTAGCAATTGCTAATTCTCTCTATGTGGAAAGCTCTTTTACACACCCATGTGATTGACTTCCTTCTGTTCCTTCTGTTATCTCCTCAATTGTTCTTAGCTAGGCTGTTTTGTATCCCCATGTTGAAAGTCATTTCCATGCCCTATCCCCAGTCCATCTCTGCATTCCCTACTCTTCTTACCCAACTTGATTTTTTTCTTCATAGTATTTATCATCACCTGCCACACAATGTATTTTCTACTTATCAGAGTCTTTCCACACTAAAATATAACTTTTATTTTATCTCTCTGCTATAGTCCTAATATCTGGGATGGTGTCTGGCACAGAGTGTGTCCAGTTAACATTTGTTGGATAAGCGAATGAGTGGCTGCTTTATTGTTTATGTTTCATGCTGTCTTTAGAACGTTACTATAAACATGAACTGGATTTATCTTGGCAACACTTTAAGAATGTCTGTCTTTCTCTATACATATATTTTCATCTCCTCATTTTTGAAGAAAAGTCATAAAACAAGGGGCAAAACCAAGGCGTACCTGAAGAGACCTTGTGGTATACAAAGCAAGATAAGTGAACATAATGCCAGGCTCTTATGGGCTAAAAAAATAAATCAGCCTGAAGATAAGAGGATGTAAGCAGTGTGGAATGCACACAAGATTCCTGCAGATGCAGAGTTGTTAATGCCAGTGCTTTCGAGTCTAACCTGATTGGTGCTGCAGGAATCTCTCAAGATGATGGTAGGGAAGGAAATTTTCTGTTAAAATGAAAACCATCCCCCTTTTTAGGTCTCAATTTCTTTCCATTTAACTGGTATTTACTGAGTGCAGAGAACTGCTCCTGATACCCACCATGTGGTTGGGAAGGTGAGAAGTGTGTAAGAGTTGTCAGTCACACTCATCTCTGGTCAATCTGTTTAATGGAAAGGAGTATATTCCAGGCCATTTAAAAACAGTGGACTACCAGCACATACATCATTTGTATCTCAGCCTGGAATGTGTTCTGGAGATTACATTGAAAAGTGAGCATGCCTTGAATTCTTGAGCATTCTCAGTACTGCAAAGAAAATAAGAAACCCATGTTGGAGAGACCCAGCTTTGTAGGGACTAGAATGGGTCAGGTTCTCCCAGCTGCACCTGGGTGGAATTCTTCCCCACACACCCTCCAGGGTTAGTGGAGGAGTCTCACCTGGGAAAGTGATGCAGGGCACCTGCCATGCTGCCCACCACCCCCACCTTATGTGTTTAGCTTATCTTACTTGGAGAAGGTAAGTAAGGTTGTGGCTCAAAATGCCTTTTATTGACTCTAGGCTTCGAAGATGGTGGAAAACTAAATAAGAGATGCTGAATGGACCCCAAAAATGGACCTGGTGGTCTCCTAGCTTTATTATGCTAATAATTTTAAAGAAAGAAGGGCTTTTTAAAATTTTCTAATAACCCAAAAGGCAGATGATTCACCTGTAGTTAATAGAAGCAACTGCACTTTGAATAAGATGTCCATGCTCACAGATAGCACCCCACCAGCCACCTGTCTAAATGTCATCAAAGACACTAAATTCCATTGTGGAGATAAAAGAGAGAAAACAGCTTCTTAACATAGTTTGCTTTTCACAAATTTGAATATTTAGCTGAAAAGACTTTGGCTTTAAATAATTTTAAATTATCTTCCTCTAATCAGATTTTCACATTGTTTTGTCTTCACGTGGGAAAGGGAGTTTTCTTGTAGTTATGTTTCTGAAGAGCCTTTTCCATAGCTGTTGACAACTCTGCTTGCCCTGCTCTCTTTGCTGTGGCAGAATCATTCTTCTTTCCCACTAATCCAGGCTTTGTCACATCATGTCTCTGCCACACTGCTGCCTTAAGTTTTTCTGTGTTTCTCTGTGACAGTCTGTCTCTCTAACACAACCAGCAATTGAAGCTGAAATTTAATTTAAATTATTGTCAGATTGCGGAAATAGGCCTGCCATGTGCGTGCTCTTCCCCGCAGGGAAGTGGAGGAGTGTCTGAAATGAGAAATGAGCTGGCTGCTGGAGACAGTCATGAAGAATGTGTCTGAAAACAGGGATGGTACGAAGGGAGGGTTATCTCTGTGTGTTCTATAATGAAGGGCTTGATTTATGGGCTCCCAGGGAAACCATAGTAAGGTGCAAAAATTGCCATTGGGACCTGGAGGTTTTGTTTAGTTTGGGAGCTTATGTTTGACTGAAGGTCTTACATTGTTGGTGGAAGTGACATTTTATTGAGTACACTTTGAAATGTTATTATATTTTATGCGATGTGGTCTTAAAGATGCAAGCGTGCTTCTGAGAGAAGAGTATCAAATAATTTCCCTCTTCCTAGAAAGGTCTGTGTTAAGTGGCATCGATCATTGAATAGCTTCCCCCAAAAAAACAGGTGATTTGAAAGACGTGTCTAGTCCTCAATCAAGGGCCTTAGATGTATGTTTAGATTTTTTTTCTCATTTATTCTCTCATTCATATTTGTGTTGACTGAGCATCTCCTGCACCTTCACTGTGTTGGTGGTGAGCAGATAAAATGGTGAACAAGCCAGGCAAAGTTCTGGTGACTTAGAGTCTAATGGAGGAGGCAGATGTTAATTAATAATCACAGTATCAAGAACATAATAACAAGTGGAAATAAAAGCTTTGAAATGGAAAGAAGCATACTGCTATGAGGGCATCCAACCAAGGACCTTGACCTTGTCATGGAAGGTCAAGGAAGGCTTCTGTGGGGAAGTGAGATATGAAAGAAAGGAAGATGTTAACCCAGTTACAGGGAAAAGTGAAAAAGTTGAAGCGTGGACACAGCATGTGTGAGGGTCCTATGGCAGGATGGAGCATGCTGCTTTGAAGGCAAGTGTGGCTGGTAGGTGGGAGATGGTGAGACTACAGTAGTCAGCAGGAACCAGACTAGGTAGACCCTCAAAGGACATGGCCAAGATTTAGATTGTTATCCCAAGAACAGCGGGGAGTCACTAGCAGAGGTGAGGGTGGAGTGGGAAGGTTAAGCAACGGTGTGGTTTGTGTTTTGAGAAGACTCCTCTGGCTACTGAGTGGAGAATGGCTTGGAGGAGGCCAAGGTTAGAAGTAGAGGACCAGTGGGAGGCAGCCTCGCTGTCCTGAAGGTGGTGTCTGGGACATAGCTGGAGCAGATGAGTTTGAGGGACATGTGTAGAGCTTTGTATCTTTACTGCCTTGTCTTTTTGCACTTTTCAGTGTAGATTAGAAGTCTTAGGTTTTATTTTGACTTGTCATTATGTTGCTATCAGACCTTGTAGCTATTGCTTTGCCTCTCTGGATCCCAGTTTCCACATCTATCAAGTAATATAGTCAGATTACTTCTTTTCCAGTGCCAAAATTCCCTGTGTCCATGCTGATTTGGGTACTATGGGTTTTTCAGGTAAATGATTAAAATGTAAATACAATTAGATGTTGGTTAATAATGGGAGAACTATATATAAGTTTGCTCATGTAACCACCTTGCTCCAAGTCTTTCTTTCTAACTCCTTGGATGGTGGAGGAAGACATAAGCAGTTAGGGCACTAATGTGTACTTTTTCATTTATTATAGCAAACACAAGACTGTTCTTTAATTAGGATGCTATCTTAGTCACCTTAGACTGCTACAACAAAATACCATAGTCTGAGTGACTTAAAGAACAGATCATTATTTCTTACAGTTCTGGAGGCTGAGAAATCCTAGCCAAGGGTGCCAGCAGATTCAGTTCCTGGTGAGAGTTCTGTTCTTGGCTTGCGGACAGTCACCTAACCTTCTCACGGTGCCCTCACCTGGAGGAAGGAGAGAGTCTGGTCTCACTTCCTCTTCTTTTAAGGACACTAAGCCTATCATGCCCCTTACACTCATGTCCTCATCTAAACCTTATTACTTCCCAAATGCCCCAAATTACTTCCCAAAAACCATCACATCAAGGGTCGGGCTTAAACACGAATTTTAGGGGGACATAAACATTCCATTCAAAACAGATGACTTTTTAAAACATACCAGATGTGATTCATTAGGGAAACAAAACAAAACCCTTAGTATGAGTAGGAGTGAAAGCAGAGATTCTAATGAAGCTGCCCAGCGTACGCAGCCTAAATGAAGTGGAAAAAGCTAGAGGAGTTTTTGCTAAGGGGCTTCATTTGACTCTTGTGTCCTTCAATTTTGGAATCCTTTGTCAGCGGTTATAACAGTCATGCTTAGTTACAACCACAAATAATTTCCAGTGGAGGAGTGTTGATAACATTTTATTGACCTAAAAAAAAAAAATCTAATGACAGGGCCAAAGGAAAGGCAGAAGGTGTAATTTTCTGGTCAGCCTTGGTCAGCTGCCCACAGCAGCCTGGTCCTATTTGTCTTTAAATGAAGATACATTGTCACGGACACCTCCCCCACCCCCACCCCCCACCCGGGGTTGCATGATTTAGCCTTGCCCTCAGAGAGGAGCCATGAATTCAAACAAGAGCAGCACTGTTGACCTTCAGACTACAAGTGGACTGCTTTCTTTGTGCCACTTCACCCAGTGAAATAATCCTGATAAAAGCTTTTTGTTTAGCCCTTGCAACAAGAGCAGGGATTTAGGGAAGGAATATTCCCCCCACCCCTCTTCTTAAAAAGTGGTTTGATGTTGGCTCAGCAGTAGCTGTACAGCAGATCTGGATTCAAAGTGGGCATGGGGGTGGGGGAGGGTTGGTGTAGAAAGGTTCTTAGGTCGTTTTCGGGGACCTCGTTTCAGCTCTCACACTTAAAGACAGACTGCTCCTGCTCCCAGTCCACTTACCATGCTTTTACCTCTGTATTATTGTTACTTATACATTCCAAATGGTGGATGGCAAGGAGGTTCAGCACTTACATTTCCTTTTGCTTCCCCATTTTAAGCTGTGGATGAGAACCTGTGTTTTTGACTGTGTATCAGACTGGCCAAAGGAAACCCGCGCCCTTTCTTTACATATTCTGTCATTGTTACATGGGTCTGGGGGGACACTTGAGAACTATGAGAGGTCTAGACCAATGGAAGTAGAGCTGCTGCTTCTTAGATTGGAGGCATTTGGAAGAGAAAGTAAAAACCAAACAAACAGAAATGAAGTTAGAAGGTTTCAGCGACCCTTAGAACAGAGAAAGGAGGAAGAGTCTGAGTGAGGCTCATTCTCCCGTGTGTGGGGGACATAGGGAGTGCTGTTTGGCAGGAGCTCCTGGGCTGAGCCCAGGAATTGGCAGTGGTGGACTCTACTCCTTGCTGCCTGCACAGCTCTAAGCAGCCCCTCTCCTGGGATCCCAGCGGATCTAGGCCTCTGCATCCCCCAGCCCATCCCCATCCCTGCATTACAAGCACAGGCTTCCTTTAAGAAGCGGTGATCCAGGGCCTCTTCCACAAATGCATCAAGAGAGGAAATCCCAGGTCTGGAGAATTGCGTGGAGCACCTGCTTTAGCCACTGCTCCATACTCTCTGCTGTAAGATTTCCCTCCTTTTCCTGCTAAAAAATAGTTTTCCTTTTTGCATGTTTTCACCTGGGAAATCTAGGTTTTAAATTCTGAGTATTTGCTCTGGTTTCATTCCAACCCTAGGTAGTGGGACTGGGCTCCAGTCCCCTTCAGCCCCTAGTTTGCTAGATCTTCTAGAGCCATCCCTTGACTTCTGCAAGATGAAATGGACCCTAAGACTATTCCATGTTCCACCTCTCTCTGAATTTAATGACCAAGGTCCCAGACAGATAAGTGCCAGAAGAGGAAGTCCCATCATGGCACTACCCACTTCCTGAGGGTTCCCTGTGTGCGGCAGCTCCTCTTGTCTGCAGAACCAGCCTGGATGGTGGTTATCAGCAGACCCATCTTACAAGAAACCAAGGTGGAGGTTTCTTTTCTCCAAGCCTCACTGACTTGCACAGGGGTATTCTCTGTCCATAACCTCCTTTCCTTTCCCTGCAGCAGAAGACTGGAGGTGCTTTGTTTTTCTTCATGAGCCAAAGAATGCTCATAAGAACATACCTTCTGTTCTTTAGTAGCCTCTCAGCAAAAGAAGCCGGGTGTTGCCCTTCCTTACTGCTGGCCACTGCCAGCTTCTGAACAGATGATCTTGGTACATTTTTTTGTTGTTGCCTCACCCCCAACCATCCATTAGGCTGATCTTTTTTTAAAATGTAAATCATATTATGTTACACCCCTTAGGCAGACTCTCCAGTGACTTCTGTGAGGTCTATACATTGGAGTGGGAAAAAATTACATCTTTATTTTTACTAACCTCTAACTAAAATTTATATCTCCTTTTATTATAAATGAGGACAACAAATCTCAGCAGTACTTGTGACTTTGGCATAAAAAGAATGCACTGACATTTTTCTTTTCACATTATACTGGTTGCATATATCTGTAAATATCATGTGTGCCCACGATTATTGAAGATGACAATAGCTATTAGATCTACCACCAGATCTTATTTAAATAGCAAGACAAAGAAGCCATGTTACCATGTGATCAATTTGTTTTTTAATATACCAATGACTATATTTTAATATAATTGGTATTCTTAATCAGAAATGAACCAAGAAGGGGTGGGAGGATGATGGGAGCAGTCTCCCAATTTCAGACAAGAAGGTAAGGCATTGGCTGAAGAATTTAACAGCAGTAAGTAGTTGACTTCAAATCTACCTGCTTTTTTTTTTAATCACTATATGCAGGCAACTCTAAACAATGTCAAGGATAAAATACTCCTCCCCACCAGGGGAAACCATACCCATTGTCTTTCTGTACCCATACCCTCACCTGTGGTCTTTCATATTCCTAAATATTTTTATTGTTTTATTTGGGAGGAGTTGGCATTTAAAGGCATTTTTTTAGGTTTTATTTATTTTTTTAGAGAGAGGAAAAAGGAAGGAGAAAGAAAGGGAGAGAAACATTAATGTGTGGTTACCTCTCACATGTCCCCGATGGGGAACCTGGCCTGCATGCAGCACAGGCATGTGCCCTGACTGGGAATTGAACCAGCAATCTTTTGGTTCATAGCCTGCACTCAATCTGCTAAGCTACACCAAGCCAGGGTAAAAGCATTTTTTAAGAAGAGGTCCATAGATGTCAGCAAGCCGGTCATAGGTCCATAGCATGGAAACAATTATGAATCCCTGATTTAGAACAAAATACAGATCCACTTTCTTTGACCTACTGGGCCCTATATGCCTAGGCTTCTGGCTAACTGTCCATTTCATTCCCTCTACCCTTCCCCTCTTGGTACCTTCTAGTAACCAGAACTTCCTGATGTTCCTCAAGCATGCCAAGCTCACTCTTGTCTTTCTTCTTTTCCAAGGTCTGACTCCCATCTATTCTTTTTATTTCTTCTTATTATTTACTTTTAAATTGCAATTGGCATACTATATTGCATTAGTTTGAGGTATACACCCTGGTGACCAGACACCATACAACATTCCAAGTGATCATCCCGATAAATCCCGCACTTGTCTGACACCAGACATAGCTACCGCAACATCACTGACCACATTCCTTATATTGTGCTTTACATCCCCATGAGTATTCTTTTTTAAATTTTTTTTTATTTTTCACTTATAGTTGATATACATTATTATATTAGTTTCAGGTGTACACCCCAGGGATTAGACATTATATAACTAAGTGATCATCCCAATAAATCTTGTACCCATCTGACACCAAAAGCAGGTATTTGAATATTATTTGCTATATTCTCTAGGGTGTACTTTACATCCCCATGACTATTGTATACCAACCAATTTTAACTTTTTCACCAATCTCCCTAACACTCCCATCTGGCGACTGTCAAAATGGTTTCTCTATCTATGAGTCTATTTCTATTCTGCTTCTTCATTTAGTTTGGTTTTCAGATTCACTTGTTGATGTTGATAGAAATGTATTTGTTGCCATTCTATTTTTCATATTTTTTACCTTTTTTCCTTTCTTCATCTTCTTAAAGAAGACCCTTTAACATTTCAGGTAATGCTGGTTTGGTGGTGATGAACTCTTGTCTGGGAAGCTTTTTATAGTCCTTCAATTCTAAATGACAGCTTTGCTGGGTAGAGTAATCTTGGTTGTGTCTCGTTGCTTTTCATCACTTTGAATATTTCTTGCCACTCCCTTTTGGCTTAAAGAGTTTCTCTTGAGAAATCAGCTGACAGTCTTATGGGAGCTCCCTTATAGGTAACTTACTACTTTTCTCTTGCTGCTTTTAAGATTTTCTCTTTCTTGTTAATCTTTTTCATTTTAATTATGAGGTGTCTTGCTGTGGGCCTCTTTGGTTCATCTTGTTTGGGACCCTGTGTTTCCTGGACTTGTATGTCTATTTCCTTCATCAAGTTAGGGAAGTTTTCTGTTATTATTTTCTTAAGTAGTTTTCAATTTCTTGCTCTCTCAGTTCTCCTTTCAGCACCCCTATGAGGCTAATGTTGGTATGCTTAAAGTTGTCTCAGAGGCTCCTTAATCTGTACTCATTTTTTTAATTCTTTTTGCTGTTCTGATTGGGTGTTTTTTGCTTTCTTATATTCCAAATCAATGCTTTGATTCTTGGCTTAATCTACTTTACTCTTGATTCCCTGTAAATTATTCTTCATTTCAGTTAGGGTGGCCTTAATTTCTGATGGTTCTTTTTTATGGTTTCTATGTCCTCTCTCATGCTGTTGAAGTTCTCACTAAGTTCCTTGAGCATCCTTATAACCATTGTTTTGAACTCTGTATCTGGTAGATCACTTTATCTATATTTTGTTTAGTTCTTTCTCTGGAGTTTTGATCTGTTTTTTCATTTGGGCCATGCTTCTTTGCTTCCTCATTTTGACAGTCTCCCTGTGTTTGTTTCTATGTATTAGGTAGAGCTGCTTTGACTCCATGTCTTGGTAACATGGCCTAATGTAGTAGGTATACTTTAGGGTTCAGTGACACAGCATCCCCATCATCCAGGCTGTGTACTCGAGGTGTGCCCTTTGTGTGGGCTGAGTACACCCTCCTCTTTTAGTTGAACCTTGATTGTTTTGACAGGTCAATGGGAGGGATTTAGCCAGGCCAGTGAACTGCAAGGACTAGCTGTGACTACTGACCACCAACCATCACCCTCTGTGAAGGATCAGCTGTGCAGGGGCAGCGTGGTGGTGGTCCAAAGTAGTCTGTAGCTGTCCACCGGGTACACAGGCTTTGGGGTGTCCTGGGTTGTACGGGCCAAGTTCAGTACCTACCTATGTTCTGCTGGGGGCCACCCTGCATGAACTATAAAGCAGTCTGAGATGGCTGCCACTTGTGCTGGGCTTGCTGGTTCCCAGGTGAAGCCAAGCTGTGAACCTAGGCTGGCTGCTACTAGAGCTGGGCCTGGAGACACTTAGCAAAAGATACAGGGTCAGTGGCCTCATTGAAGCCAGCTGTTGCTTCTTTGAGAGAATTTAGGAAGTTGTAAAACATGAGCCAAGACCAGACATTTGTATGAAAAAGCCACCGTTAACAGCTTGGATGGGCTTATAAGTTGGGTGGGGTATAGTCTTAGGGAATCACCAGGGTGGGGCAAACACTGTTAGCCAGGTTGATGGAGTCTCAGATATGGCACCCACCTGCTAGCTTTGTGGGTGGGGAGGGTTCAGAAAAGGAACAATGACCTCTGCCCACCTTTCTCTCTGGGAGAAAGCTATCCCCCACAGGTTGGGTGGGGCAGGATCTCAAGGAATCACAGGGTAGTGCAGAGAGTACAAGCCAAGTTGTTGAAGACTCAGATATGGTGCCCCCCTTCCATCTCTGTGTGTGTGGTGGTAGTAGGGTCTCAGAAGAGGAACAATGGTTTCTGCCAACACTTTTGTCTGGGAGAAAGTTGCCCTTCAGCCCTCACCCTGTTGCCAGGCAATTCAGTTCTTTTACCATATGTCCCTGACACCTTTTGAGCTGCTGCCCCAGAGCTGGAGCTCAGAGGGAGTGAATCCAAGGACTCAAGTAAGGACTCAAGTAAGTACATGAGTCCTTTAAGAGGAACACTAAGAGCCCAGAAACCCTTTGTCTCACACAGCTTCAATCCTTGCTGGTTTTTATAGCCATGAGATATGGGGAATATTTATAGGGACTTTCCTCTTAGCACTTGAACCCTGGGGTAGGAGGCATGTTGTGCAACCAGGACCCCTCACTTATCACAGGAGACCTCCACAGGTGAGATATCTCTCCCAATTTTTATCTTCCACAAAGGGTTGTGGGACCAGCCCATTCTATGCCTCCACCCCTTCTACCAATCTATATGTGGCTTCTTCTTTAAATCCCTAGTTGTAGGACTTCCATTCAGCTCGATTTCAGGTGGTCCTGAATCATGGTTGTACTTCAGTTTAGTTGTAATTTCAGTGGATGTGGGAGGATTTGAGTACCACATTTACCTACATTGCCATTTTGACTGGAAGTCTCCCACCTTATTCTGATCTCAGCTTCCAATGCCATCTACTTGTAGAAGCCATCCCTGATATTGTCTGTGATAACTTTGTCTAACGCAGTGCATGCCCTCACCCAGTGCTTCCTCTTGGCAGTTACTGCATCTCACAGGAAGGTAATCCACACACATAGACAGGGACTCCAATTGTCCTAATCCCTGCTGTTGCTCCAGCCCTTACACCTGGCCAGGGCTCAGTATCAGAGCTGAGTTTGCTTCTCCTGCACTTTTTATGGTATCAACCTTTTGATCATATATGTATATTTAATTACTAGGCTTAAACCATAAAAATAGTTCCCTTAAAATCTAGGAAAATGTATCCAGCTATAAAAATGCTTGTGGATACAGCAAATGTGTTATGTAAGTGACAGCAAAAGAAAGAAAAATGTAATTTAGAGGTTGGAATATGTTACAAGATTTCCACTCCCACCTTCTTTGCTGTTGTATCAGTTTGGGAAGGCAGCAGAAGTCCTAACTCACAGAGCCTTAGCCAGTAAGGATGCTTTGTCTCACAGAATAAGAACAGAGGTACTCTGGCCAGTTGGCTTAGTTGGTTGGAACGTTGTCCTATAAACGAAAGGTTGCAGGTTCAATTTCCAGTCAGGGCACATACCTAGGTTGTGGGGTTGATCCCCATTCAGGGTGCGTATAGAAGTAACTGATTGATGTTTCTCTCTCACACTGATGTTTTTTTGTTCTGCATTCCTCTCTCTTCCCTCTCTCTAAAAAACAATGGGAAAATGTCCTTGGGTGAGGATTAAAAAAAAAAAGAAGAAGAAGAAGAAGAAGTCTAAAGGTAGGTTGGTCCCTGATTGATCGATTCAGTTACTCAACTCTCACCAAACACCCAGGTCCTTTCCATCTCTCCAGACTGTCCATACTCTTCAGGCTGGTGCCCCTTATGGTTGCAAGACAGCCATCAGTAGCCACTCAGGCACTGTGCTTCCACTTCTAGAAAACAAGTCTTTTCCTTCATTATGATTAGGTGCACTATGTCACATGCTCATCTCTTTGCCAATAACAGTCCCCTGAGGAATGCCATGCAGATCGACTCACATTATGTATGCAGTGGGCACAGGGTGAATATTTGCAGAAAATAGGGGTTCCGTAAGGAAGGAGAAAGGAAGACCAGTCACTAGAAATGCAACCCATAGTGTCCACTTTAGGCATAGCTTTTTAAAAATTAAATTTCTTTTTGTTTTAGTGTTAAAGAAAGTTGGTGTAAGAAATGTCTAATCCTGCAGAGAATTTTTATAAAAATGTGAGTCAAACTGAGTATACACCTGGAAGCAAGATCTCAACAGAGATAAATGCTTCAGAGAATAACAGTTTACAGGGTTTTTTTTTTTTAAATGCATTTGAGATTAAGGAATAAAGTAAGAAAGATTATGTGAAGGTGAGAGGAAACAACACAGGGACTGGATTACAGGATAGTTAAGGTTATGTGCTCTCTTGAGGGTAGTGTATTTCAAAGGTGTGTTAACTTAGTTGTACAGAAACAATGCATAGGGCTTGCTTAAGGGAAAAATAAACCTTTTATTAAAGAAGCTACCATATATGCCTGGGGCATTACTACCTACCACAACCTGCATAGTTAGGAATTTGTGATCAGATCACCTTGTGGGATTACTCTCCATAGAACCCTTGTTTTTCACCCACAGTTCCCTCTTTTGGTCATAAATCAGTTCAAAAAATGTGTTGATAAACGGCTTTTTGGTCAGATAGTATGGTCTCACAGAGCTAGGAAGGCTCAATCCTAGGAAGCCTCAGCATCAATGTCATCTTGACCACTGGAGATGGAGCAATACTGTAACTAGGGGATCTGAGTTGAGGCTGCATTTTTCCCAAATGGGAAGGGCAGGTAAATGGAAGGCAGTCAGTTCTTATGGCCTTCATTTTGAAAAACTCACTGGGTCATTTCTATGTGAATTATGATAATCCAAGTGTTACCTTGTCTCATTTTTTTGTATTTGGCATTTAATATAACATTTATTCAAGCCATAAAAATGGTATTAAAAGGTATCATTCATTTTCCTTAGCTTGACAATAGTGTAAAATGTCTCTTTTCAATAATGACATTCAAATTTCTTCATCTAATTTATGTCCATCTTAAATACACTGTGATACATGAAGGAATGTAAAAACCAAAAAATGGGATGCCAGGGAGAACCAACCAGCTATCTTGGGTTTCCCGTAGCCCCAACTATTTGTTTAATCTACAACCATTGTTTATCCATACAATATATCCTAGCAGATTTCCTGCATGTTATTGAGATTTTTAACCCTTAAAACCCTAATATTTGCCTGGCTGGGTGGGTCTGTTGGTTGGAGTGTCATCCTGTACACCAAAAATGTTGCAGGTTCAGTTCCTGGTCAGGGTACACACCTAGGTTGTGGGTTCAATCCCCAGTTGGGGTACATGCAAGAGGCAACCCATCGATGTTTTTCTTTCTCATATTGATATTTCTTTCTCTCTCTCTTTCTTCCTCTCTCTTTGAAATCAATGGAAATATCTTTGGGTGAGGATTTAAAAAAACAATATCTAATGAAAACTAAGAAGTAATCAATTATCATTCTTTAGCTCAGACATTTTTAATAAACATAAAAGTCAATTATTAACATGGACATATTTTTGCGAAACTGAGGCAAAATAAATAAATACATGTCTGTTTTACTTAAAACAACAAACTTAAACTAGTCTTTATTAAGGATTTATCTTAGATCATATAAACTTAAAAAACATTTGAATTAGTTTCTGTTTTTCTGAGAATTTTAGAATGCCTAATTTTTATAAGTGCTTGCCTTTAATTTTAAAAATACCATCTAGAGGCAGAAAATTATCTCACATTTACAACATATATATACATAGACACACGGAAGACAGACACAAAAAGAGACCTTTCAGCCACAAGAAAATCTCACTAGTTTATAAAAGAACAATTGGATCCCAATTTTGACCTGGAGACACTTACAATTTATACCTGATCTTAACAAGTTCCAAATGACTTCTCCCCTTTTAAAATAAGGGCAGATCTTTTTAATACCTCGAAGAATTGAGCTGACACCTGAGGACATTAGAGGTTGATCTGTTTACCTAAATCCTCTTTTTGAGGCTTTGAGAAACCAGTTCATTCTACCTGTTCTTATAGTTGTCTTTTTCTAATTGCACATACAAAATTTAATTTAGAAGTATTAAAGGATCTTTATCTTGGCCATCTTAGTTATAAATGGGAGGCTGACTGTGATGGATCTTGTAGGCCTGGGAGGCATGATTAATTTTGAGATCAGTAGAGTCTGAACAAACTTCTAGGGAGAACCAGTCCTTACATGCATGTCTCCGGACTAGCCAAATGCAGTGGATATTCCCTAGAGGACTGCTTTTTACCCTAGAGGAAACTTTTTCTCAGGCAACCTCACAAGGATTCTTAGTCACCGAAGAATACCTGAGCAAGGGCCAGCAAGAGCTTAGCAGACGCCACCAGAACCACGACCCTTCCAAGTCATGGGCCCCTCAGGTGCACCCATTCCAGGGTGCCCCGCTGTTCTCCCCTGGACTCCCACCAGCTTCTCAATGATCAGCTGTGCTGCTGCACCCTTCTCTGCCACTTTGGATTTGGGGATCTGAACAACTGTCATCACCCCATTGGCTATTCGGGTTTGGGGAAGCGTATGTCCTTTCTCTTTCAGAGCTAAGAAGAGTTCAGGCTCTCATTTAACCAACAAAGGTTTTCTTCAGACTCTCAGTAAGCAATGCAATTAAAAAGCCAAAATTAAAAGGAGGAAACCTTCTTTTCCCTCCCCTTTCCTGGATCATCTTAACTGTTATCTACCTCAAGGATTTTCTACGAACAGCTCAAATAAAGTCATAGTCTGCTACTTAAAGCAAGGAGGACTGGGGTTCTGAGAAAAATTCACCATTCACTTGGTGTAAAACGGGGAGCTGGTGGGGCACAATGGGCTCCTACTGGTACCAAGCATGGGTCTGGGTTTGAGGGTTATTCTGGGTGGGCTTCTTTGGAATCCTGCTGAGTATGCCAAGTAAATGTCAATGTAAGACACATCCAAACTCGTAGATGGTTTTTTTTAATCCTCACCTGAGGATATGTTTATTGAATTTTAGAGAGAGATGGAGAGCGAGAGAGAAAAAAACAAAAACAAACCTCAGTGTAAGAAACATCTATTGGCTGCCTCCCATACACACCCCAGCTAGGGATTGAGTCCATAACCCATGTACCCTGACTGGGAATCAAACCTGCAAGCTTTTGGCGTACAAGACAACACTCCAACCAACCAAGCCATCCAGCTAGGGGCAAACCTGAGGAGAATTTGTAAGTTCATTTGAGCCAAACTGAGGACATATGCCAGGGAGCAAGATCTCAAATGCCCTGAAAAATAAATTTTGCTGTTTCTTTTATGAATTTGAGATGAAGGAGGGAATATAAAAAAGATTTACATGAAGATAGAGAAAGCAAATCAGGGATGGGATTACAAGATAGTTAAGATTGGGGGTGGCTCAGCTGGGTGCAGCTCAGTTGGTTGGGTGTCATCCAGCAAGCAAAAAGGTTGCTGGTTATATTCCTGGTTGGGTTATATACGTGGGTTTCAGGTTTGGTCCCAGCTGGGGCATGTACAGAAGGCATCCATTCGATGTTTCTCTTTCATATCCATGTTTCTCTCCCTCTCCTCCCTCCCTTCCCCTCTCTAAAATAAACAAATTAAAAAAAAATAGGGGTGGCCACGTGGAGACTGGATTACTGGATGGTTAAGATTATGTGCTCTTTTGATGGTAGTACCTTTATTTCAAAGCTGTGTTAATCCAGATGCACAGAAACAATGGACAGGATTTGCTTACAGCAAAGATAACCTTTTACTAAAGAAGTTATGTGTCTGGGGTGTGACTGTCCATCATAATTTGCCCAGGTAGGAACTGATGATCAAATCATCCTGCGAGTTTACTTTCAAAGAACCCCTTTTTTCATCCACAGTATTGATCACTTTGAATGGGTTCTAATGGGAACACTTCTAATCATTTCAGTTTTTTATTTTTTCAAATACCTGGACCTTTATTCTTCTAGAGAAAAAAGGCTTTTTAAAATTATCGTTTTCATCTTAGCCTTGTTATCAATCATGTGATCTGACAATTTAGGAAATATTGCCCATGGCTATAGACCTAAGTGCTTATGAAACAGGCTTTGGTGCCCATAGTTAGTTGTTTGTTTGTTTGTTTGTTTGTTTTTAGTATATTTTATTGATTATGCTATTACAGTTTTCCCAATTTTTCCCCTTTAACCCCCCTCCACCCTGCCCCCCAACCCTCCAGCATTCCCCCTCCCCTTAGTTCATGTCCATGGGTTGTACATATAAGTTCTTTGAGTCCTCTGTTCCCTATACCATTTTATATCTCATCCCATCTACTTTATGCCTACCAATTATACCTCTTCTTCCCTGTACCTTCCCCACTATTCCTCCCTTCCTCCTCCCCACTGAACTCCCTCTGTGTGATGTCCATTTCTATGGTTCTGTTCGTGTTCTGGTTGTTTGCTTATTTTTTTTAAGAAAGTTCATTTTTTTAAAGATTTTATTTATTTATTTTTAGAGAGGGAAGGGAGGGAGAAAGAGAGAGAGAGAGAAACATCAATGTGCAGTTGCTGGGGGCCGTGGCCTGCAGCCCAGGCATGTGCCCCGACTGGGAATCGAACCTGCGACACTTTGGTTTGCAGCCCGCGTTCAATCCACTGAGCTACGCCAGCCAGGGCAAGTTTTTGTTTTCATTGTTTTTCTTTTCTTTTAGGTTCATTTGTTGATAGTTGTGGGTTTGTTGTCATTTTATTGTTCATATTTTTTATCTTCATTTCTTAGATAAGTCCCTTTAACATATCATATAAAAAGGGTTTGGTGATGATGAGCTCTTTTAACTTGACCTTATCTGGGAAGCGCTTTATCTGCCTTTCCATTCTAAATGAAAGCTTTGCTGGACAGAGCAGTCTTGGACATAGGTCCTTGCCTTTCATGACTTGGAATACTTCTTTCCAGCTCCTTCTGGCCTGTAAGGTTTCTTTTGAGAAATCAGCTGATAGCCTTATGGGAACTCCTTTGTAGGTAACTGTTTCCTTATCTCTTGCTGCTTGTAGGATTTTCTCTTTGTCTTTCATCTTGGGTAACTTAATGATGATGTGCCTTGGTGTGTTCCTCTTTGGGTCTAACTTCTTTGGGACTCTCTGGGCTTCCTGGACTTCCTAGAAGTCTATTTTCTTCGCCAGATTGGGGAAGTTTTCCTTTATTGTTTGTTCAAATAAGTTTTCAATTTCTTGTTGTTGTTCTCCTTCTTGGACCCCTATAATTTGGATATTGGAACATTTCAGGTTGTCCCAGAGAATCCTCAGCCTCTCTTCATTTTTTTTTGGATTCTTGTTTCTTCGTTCTGATCCAGTTGGATGTTTATTTCTTCCTGTGTTCCAAATTGTTGTTTTGAATCCTGGTTTCCTTCTTGTCACTGTTGGTTCCCTGAATATATTGCTTTATTTCATTCTGGGTATCTTTCATTTGTTTTTTCATTTTTCAAGCAAGCTCAATCAGTTCTGTGAGCATTTTGATTACCACGTCTTTAAATTCTCCACAGATAGGTTGGCAATCTCCTCATCACTTAGCTCTCTTTCTGAAGTTTTGCTCTGTTGTTTTTTTTTCATTTGGGCCATATTTCTTTTTCTCGGCTCACTGGTCCGGTTGTTCTGGTTGATTTTTTCTTTAATTCCTTGGTTGTCGGAGTTCCACACAGTGTGGTTTTCTGGTGATTTTGGTTGTTTATTGATTTTAGACTGGTTGTTATCCTCCTTCTGGTTATGTGAGGAAGCGAAGGGTTTCTACCTATGCCTCCATCTTGGCCAGAACTCCCCCACAGTTAGTTTTAAAGGGAGAGTGTATGCCTAGGATTTGAAAAACTCTAATATAAATTTTCAAAGAAATAACATTGCTTAGACCTTACTTAGGTTATGAAGAAGCAAGTCAATTGATCTTGGGAAGCAGAACAAAATCTCTAACCGAGATCTGAAAAGCCTTTAATTTTTTTTTTTTTAATTCTGGTTTTCTTACAGCAGAAGTGTCAGCTGCTATCGTGATAGATCCTGTGAAATTAAAAAATACCCATAGGGTAGAATAGAATTTGGTTCACCTTGGGAAAATTCTAAAACAAAAGATACAAGTAAATGAGAGGGGAGATATATACATAGAGAGAGAGAGAGACAGAGAGACAGAGAAACAGAGACAGAGAGAGAGAGACAGAGATACACAGAAAGACAGAGACAGGCAGAGACAGAGAGAGACAAAGAGACAGAGAGGGAGACAGATCTGGAAAGAAAGCCACCTGTATTTCTGCAGCATAGAAGGGAGTTCCCCAAGGGTGGAGGTCAAGGATGAGGGTTGGGATATAGCATAGTGGTAGGGAAGGGGGAAGGGAGAGCTTAATGGAACTTAAGCCATGTCTGTAAGGAAGATGTATCTTCATGAGTTACTAGTATAATTAAACATTAATAAGAAAAAAGTCAGTTTACACTGAATACACAAGTGAAATTGCAGTATTAGATTTGATGACTTAATAATCCTTCAGTCCCATGTTGGTACTTGAAGATTCTGAGGTAAAGGGCTTGAGAAAGAGGTTATTCCTCCCCTTATTATCCCATGCTTCCTTTTACTCCCTGAGTTGTGTGTATTTCATGTGGCTTGGTGCTTTTCAATGGTGTCGCTTCCCTTTAGAGATGTCTATCAGGGAGCTGGATGGGCTGGTTATGGATTCAGATCACCCAGCCCCCCGGTAGACACCTCTGATGGACACCAGGTTAGGCCTCAGCCCCACCATCTCCCTCCTCACCATTGAGCCCTCTAGTCTTCAGAATAAAACTGAGTGCAGTGTTATAATTGGGACAAGAACAGAAGGACTTTGAAAGCCAAGTAGTAAAATTGAAAAATGATACCTATCTATTTAGGGGTATAGTTTTCAAAGTTGAATTTCCTTTTACTTTAGGGATAAGGGTATTTTCAATATCTTTACTGATGGCACTTGTCATCCATTAACTGTGCCCTATATGCTTCAAATTTGAGAGGGCTTTGGTTCAGCATTATAGCTTTCTGCCCTCAGGGCTGTAGTTGCTGCCGTCATTGACAGACAGGCAGCCCAGAGTACCTGTTTTTATATCAATAAAGGTCCATTTATTGCCTTCAAGATGAGAAATTTTTTTTAAAAAAGTCAGTATACACATGTTTGGAATCCTGTTCCTCCACTTTCTTGTGAAAGTCATTTTATCCTCTGGATAAAAACAGGAATAGTAATTTTGTTTGACAATCTTAAGTCTTTCTCATCATGAAAAAGCCCTTTGGTGGCTGTAGGCACCTCTCTCCATCCTGCCCCTCACCTCCATCTCTCTCCTCTCCCTGCTCCTCAGCTCCATTCCTTTCTGGATCCACTCCAGTCTGGATTTCTCCCTACCCTTCTTCTGACCTTATAGCCACACTCCATATGTTGGTGTCAAGTAAATGGACCAACTGTGCTGGCCACCAGGTCATGCCATAGCCACATCTTATGGCTTTTTTCCCTCCTGACCTCTGCTACATGGTATGACCATTCCTTGTCCAGTTCTCCCTTCCACTAGCCTCTAGGACCACACACTTTCCAATTTCACCCTCACCATTCTGGCCACTCTGCCTTGGATTCTTTTGCAGGCTCCTCTTCCTGTGGCCATGGGGATGACCATTGGGGTCCTGAGTGAGGCCTCCTAGATAGCTGTATCTGAATGTCTCCCCTGGGCTTTATACTTAATGTGTCTAAGATGCAACTCTTTCCCTCCCCCTCACTCCCCCATACCCATTGCACCTCAAGGTACTTGTGTCCCCCTGAATAGTACCTCTCAATTGCCAAAGTCAGAAACCTGGAAGGTAGCATGTCCTCTTACCTTTCCCTCATTTCTTATACTGAATCCATCACCAAGTCTTGACCTTCCTGCCTCCTAAGTATCTCTGGAATCCTCTGGTTTTCTTCCCTCCATCTTTGGCCTGCATTCCTGCTGTTGACTAGATCAACCTGCCTGCTTCCTCCCCCTCAGATCCATACCCTCATGAAGCCAGTGGGATCTTCCTAAAACACAAGTTGGGTTCTTGCTCTGCTATTTTACACCTTTTGCTGAGCTCTCCTATTCCCTCTAGAGAAATCCTGAGGATAAAGCCTACTTCTTAATGTGGCTTTCAAGACCCAACCCTGCTTGCCTCAGCACTTTCAACATTCTGCATCCCAACCTCTCCCCAAGCTAACTGAATCACCTGGAACTTTTGACCATCGTCCTACCCACCTGCTGGTCCTTCTGCCTGGAACTTTCTTTCCTTTGTCATCACCCTTGCCTGATAGTTCTCAGGTCTCTGCTTTCTTTGTAACTTCCACTGGGAAGCCCTCTCTGACCTTCAAACAGAAGCTCTTTCTGGAGGTTTTCACAGCCCATGCATTTACTTGCTATGTAAGTGCCTACAATGCCTGGTATGATACTTGGCACATAATAGATACTTCACAGATATTCAACAAAGACAAAAAACTAAGAGCCCATGGAATGTGAAAGAGGCTCTGTTAAGTTCAAAGCATTCATTAAGTTTGGTTCTTAACAAAAGTCTATAATAAAAATTGAGCAAGAAAACCTGAATCACAAGGTAACTCAGTTATATTTTTGAGGGTAGAAGGTGCAAACTTTCTTCTACACAGGCACCAGACCTTTTTGTCGGTAGACTTCTGCTGACTTGGCATCCTGGCTTTCCTCTGATAATGCTGAGTTGTCTGTTCTATTACCCCTGCACCCCACACTCAGGTACTGGAGGGAAGTAAGTGCTACTTTGCAGGCATAAAATCGAGCTTCAACATATGTACAGATTACCATCTATGGATCAAATTCAATGTTGAAAAACCTGCTCTCTCTGGGAGGTCTTGTTTTCTTAGAGAAAAACAATCTTTGGAACTTCAAACAGAGACTCTGAACTAAAGTACTCTCCAGCTATTTTTAGCCCTCTCTTTCACTACTTTTGCAATGTCGTGCATGATCTATATATCCATTGGGCAGCCAGGCTTTGTCTTTGGGAAGTAATAAATCTAGTGAGTCAAGGGGTTGACTGAGAGGATAGGGTGGACAGGTCAGGTTGAGGTTTGATGAATCAGCCGTTCAGCCGTCCTAGCCTGAAGCTGGAAAGATTACCAGCTGAATATTTCACATTTTCTTCTCCAAGTTGACCATTAAGAATGGCATATTATACAAGTGGGGGTTTTTTTTGGGGGGGGGGGGGTTTTACAGCACGTGAATCAGCTTGTGACTATTCTGTAGAGTTTTTTCCTTCAATCCTATGAAACAAAAGGGAATGAACCATGATTTTGATCTGCAGAAGTAAGGGGGAAGGGGCCCAGTTCTGTAGCTTTCTGCTGATCCATTTACACATTTCAGAAAATAGTACTTTGGGTCTGTGTGTGTGTATCCTCCAAAGGTGATGTTAACATGCAGGGGGGTCAGGCTGCTTGCCAGGCTGTGCCTCCTGGGGACTGGTGCTGTGATGGGGGTCAGATCCCTTGCAGTCAGTATGGTGGGGCCCCTTTTTTTCAGGTCTTCAATGTCTCTGGGCTCTGAATAAACTCAAAGAAACTGCGAGAGGAAGAACCAGGAGAGAGCACATACTCAGATTCTGCCTCCTGTGAAATAAAAACACTCCAGATATGAAAAGAGCAACAAATAATGAAAATAGAATTAGAACATGCAGGGGCCCTGGGGCCTTCAGAGACTCACATCTTGGAGGGTTCTCAGGAAGAGGTTTCGTTCTTCTATACCAAGGCATTTTTGTTGCAGTGACCCATATCTCTGCTCTGCAGTGGGCTTTCTCTGCACAAGGAAGAGCCCTAACGAAGCCCCAGGTTGGAAAATGCTGGGGTGGGAGGAGAATGAGTCAGATGGGGTCGGGGGCTGGCTGCACCCTCCCAGGCAAATCGGGTGAGAGCAGACTCAAGGGCTGAATTGACAAGATTACACGCCATCTAGAACCATTGAAGGTGGGTTTTCTCCCCACATATCATGTGACCCAGTTAGCCTAATAATACTGAATCATTGTTAAAAAATAAAATTAATCAATAAATCATGGGTAGATGGATGTTGTTGTGTATATTATATATAAAGAGAGACATGATCTAAAATCATTTGATGAAAGTTTATCTCTGGATGTAGTCTTTGGGTAATTTTAATCTTTTTACTTGTCTGTATCTTCTACTTTTTCTGCAAAGATCATGTGTTATTTATACACTAAAAAAACACAATAATAACAGGGTTTATATTTGTTTGTTTTTTAAGAAAAGAGAGCATAGGAAGAAAGCCTGAGAAAAGAAAAATCCATTAAGAGGTATGAAATAGTCCAGGTGAGGAGTGACAGGGGCGTGGAAGGTGGGCAGGAAGGAAGTGGGTTTTAAAGTGGAATCCAGAGTGCTAGGAGACAGGCAGGGGAGGCAGGGCAGCAGGGAGGCCTTAGTGGTCCTCAGTAGCCTTGTGTCAGTCAGTAACTGGAGTAGAGATGGATGGAGGAGGAACGGGGTGCACAGAAGGCACAGAGGCAGTGGGGACATGGAGAACACAGGCGCCCACCCTAGCATACAGCTGGGGATATCAGGTGGAATTTGAGGGCCTCTCCCCATGAAAAGGTCACATGGTGAATGAACAAATAGATGAGTGTGGGAGCCAGACCACCTGACTATTGGGCTTCACTCTATCGCTTACTAATTGCATGATCTTAAATAAATTCCTTGACATCTCTTGTGCTTCAGTTTCCCCATCTGCATATTGAGATAATAATAATACCTACCTCGTAAGGTTCTTATAAGGATTAAGTGAGTTAATGTTTGCAAAGCAGCATAGGACCTGGTGTTAGTAAGCTCTCTATAGTGACTGATAAATAGAAACTAGAATTTGAGCCCCTGAGGGCCAGGAATCTATGTTTAATTGGCTCTCTCAAGTGCCTCTCACGGTGGTAGGCAGGTACATTTTAAACACTCTGCATACAATTGTCAAATAAATACACATGGCAATTTGTTTTCTTAAATGATTTTGCACTATATCATGAGTTAAATAGATCTCAGATGGCTTTGTTTTCTATGCATGAGGAAAAAACAAAACAAGACCTCATTTCAAGTTCCAAATGACTAAGTTTACAAAGAAATTTTGGTACACAACTCTTTCAACAGCATGCCTGTATTTTCAAAAATTCCGGGAACCACAGGGTTTGTATCTACCTATGATGAATGGTGTGGAAAAGCATTGATTAAACCAAGAGGGTTTAAAAACACCATTGATAAGTGTCTGGCAGTGTGTGACTGTGGTGGGAGAAGCACTGCTTAAAACTCAGAGAATGCATAAAACAACTTAGTTTTGGATCTGGGGCCAAAATTGATAAGATCTAGGCCATGGGGCTGCATTTTGTAAGGCGTGTTTTCTAAAAGGCCCTTTCAGCTGTCATGTCCCAACTGGAGTGGTAAGGCAGCCTTCTGAGGCGGGAAGCAGGGAGATGCAGGCATGGTATTTTTAGAATACATTGTTCTCTGAATTCTAGAAACAGCCAGCCTAGTTGAAAATGTGATTTTAGACACACTCTTCCACTCTTTGTGCTACTTTAAGATTGGTATCTAGAAATAGAAAACAAAGTGTGTTTTCTTTGGTAAATAAATTTCTTGTTTCACCCAGAAGTGGGGAGGGGCCATCTATTTTAGGCTACTGAAGTTGGTAAAACATCTTTATGGCAATAGGCCACAGCATCATGGGAGGGAGGTATGATTCAATGTGGGAGAACTTTCTACTGAGGTCATGGTACATGAATAATAAAGCAGCTAACATTTATCAAGCTTTTACTGTGTGGCTTAACATGTATTTTCTCCTTTAATCCTTTCAACAGCCCTGAGAAGTTGTGACTGTTACTGTCCCCATTTTATAGATGGAAAGATGAAGCCAAAGCAGGTGAAGACACTTGATCAAGGCTGTAACTCTATGTATTGCTAGACTACTAAAATATATTGTGTGTGTACAAAAAAAACCAGCTCCTTAAGCATGTGCCTTTTTTAATTTCAAATAAATCACAGTTCTAGCTTTTCATGCAAACTTGTAAAGGAAAATTATGTAAGTTTCTAGTGAAAGACCTTATGATTTGTAGGTACAGGACACTTAGCTGCTATTTTGTAATCCCCAGGAACATAACAGAATGATGTTGCTTCACAGAAGGCTGGCTCTTATGTCTGTGGGAGGTGAATGAAATTTGATTCACTGCAATTAAGATAAAAATAAATCTCTTTTAGTGGTTTAACCAAATAAAGATACCTGCTGATAATAATTAGTGTTCAGGTCAATCTTTTTTAAAAGCCACCTGCACATCAAGCATATTAAGGTGTCTTAGCAGGAGAGATGAATGGTGTTCTCTCCACCCCTTTCCCTAAATAACTTTTATTACGTGATAACAATAACAAACTACCTTTTGTTGAACTCCTTTTTTTTTTTTTTTCAGAAATAGTACTAGACCCTTTACATGCACTTTATTATTATTGAAGTCTCCCAAAAGCCCTCTAAGGGAGAGCAGATCACAGCCATTATACATTTGCAGAAACTGAGCCTCTGCAAAATTGAGTGAATTGCTTGAGGCCAGAGTTAGCAAATGGCACAGCTTAGACTTGACTCCCTAAATATTTTATTTTTGTGTATTGTAGAAATGCTCAAGCATACACAGGATTAGAGATGCCAGTATAATGAAGCCCCCATATACGAATTTACCCAGCTCCAGTGGTTATCCCTTGTTTACCATTTTGCTTTTGTCTATTCCCCCATTCACACACCCTTAATTAATTTATTTTTTATAAATTTAAAGCAAATCCAGGCATGTCACTTAATCCACAAATAAAACCCAAAGGTGATTTACTTGTAATAGCAGTAGCTTTTTTTTGTTTTTTTGCTTCAGAGCTACTTTCTACTCAGCTCAAGTCTTGCTTCGCTCCACAGTGAACTTTTCTCTCTAGTTCATAGTGTTTATCATGGTTTGATGTCTCTGTGATGTTTCCTGTGTGTCATAACCTCCAAGCGGGCAGCCCCTGTGTCATCCTTCCCTTTTACCCATCCACCCCCATACTCTGCACTGAGTCAATGGGGCCCAACTACTAAAATGAAGGGTAAATGCTCTTAAAGACTTCTCAACTTTTAAGAAATTGAAGGTTCATTATTTTCAAGCAATCCTAGGAAAATGAGAGACTCTTGGAAGAAAGAGATGAGAAAACACTCCTTCACAACCCCAAGCTTGATGCTTCACCGTGAAAGCATCTTACAGGTATATATAGCACAGTTGGCCAGTAACTCTTTGGGAAACTGAATTGAAGGTACGAAATGAGGCTGAATTCTGGAACAAATTTGTGAGTTTGACTCTTAGAATTATGCCTCAATTTGGGTAGGGTTGAATTGGTTGTAGAACAGAAGAAATTGCTTTCACAGAATAAATTCTGGGGAATTAAGAAGTTCCCCCCCCACTGCCCCCCTGCCCCCCGCCCCAGTTGAAATTCTTCCTGTGAATTTTTCTGTCTATAGTTTATGACTTGGTGAGAATGAAGGAAAGTTGGAATGTATAATCAGGAAATGTGTTCTCCTCCCCTGTTCTGCCTCTAATTCACTGTGGGACCGTAGGCAGGTCATGTAAGCTCTCTGAGACAGTTTCTTAATCCATCTATTCAGTAAATACAACTGGGTGTCTGTCTACCATACGCTGGGTGGGCACTTGCTGGGCATTAAGCATCAAATAACATGGTATATGTGAAAATAATTTATAAATACATTCTGGAATAATTGCACTGTTTTCCTTGTTAAAATGTGAGTGTGTTTGAAAATGAGCACTTCAAATAGTAATATGTCCTTATGAATGCATCTTAGCTTTTTAGAGCTTTGACAGGGAGGGGAAGGAGATGGGATACAAAGCCCTGGGCTCACTGGAGATGCATTTGGTCAAAGACTGGACCTGAGAGGGTGACTGTATGGGGAAAGGTCACGAAGTTAATCCTTGAGCAAGCCCTGTCCTGAAAGAACATCATATAATTTCTGATGTATAGAAGAGCACTCAAAGCAGCAAAACAGCAAATCCAACAACTTACACATACTTTGAACCCCTTCACAGCAATTTCTATAACTGTGTCCCTTTTGAATAAGCAATACTTGGTCCTGGAATTTCTCTAGTCATTTTTATCCTCTCTAACAATTAACTCTTGTTAATTGTTGCTGATCTGGCAGCCCACTTTCAGCATCAACACATCTCCATAAGCTATAAAACCATATTACCTGGTCTTTTAATTCAACCCCTATTTCCTCCAGCCCTATGTTCTAATTTCTACATTTCTGTGCAATTGTGTTTGTGTTCTTGTGCTCCTTTGAGTTATGAAGGAGAGTAAAATATAGTAAATGAAAGGCATAAATAAAAGTCCTTTGGATTAAAGTGAAGAAGGAATTGTTATGGACCCACATGAGAATTTTGGGATTGTTGAATAGTGTTATATTGTTAGCTGTTAAACATTATGTAATGAGCCCTGGCTTGTGTGGCTCAGTAGATTGAGCACATGCCTGTGAACCAGAGGGTTGCTGGTTTGATTTCCAGTCAGAGCACATGCCTGGGTTGTGGGCCAGGTCTCCAGTAGGGGGTGCTTGAGAGGCAACTACACATTGATGTTTCTCTCCCTCTATTTCTCCCTCTCTTCCTCTCTCTAAAAATAATAAATAAAATCATTTAAAAAAACCATTATATCATGAACAGATTAATGACCTCAGGCAGGCTGGATTCATTTATACTAGTGCTAGTACCAGAATGAAGGCCACTAAGGAAACTCAGAGATCCTTAGAGCTGTGGAGAGTGATGCTGCATTCTGGTTTCAGCCTCACATTAAAAGTTTGGGGGCAGCTGCTACATGTCGAGAGCTGTGCTGGCTCTGGGGAAGTGAAGATGCCTGAGATACAGTATTTGCTGTTGAGCAGTCATTCACAACTTGAGATAAGTGTTCTACCACATGCCTTTATTCATTTCTTTATTCACTCAACAAACCTGGCCTTGGGGCCTTGCTAAGGAGTTTGGCTCTGATTCTTCAGGCAGTGGAGACTTTGGGAGAGGGATATAATCTGATTGGATTGGTCTTTTCAGAAAGTCAAGAACTGAGAGAGTGGCTTAATGAAGTCAGGGCCTGGCAGCTGGTAATTCAATTAGGCAGTCAGGAAATCTCCCAGGGAGATCATTTCCTCATGGAGTTCTGTTATGTGTTAAAATGTATGTTGCTTTGTCTCACTGTGAGCAAAACAGGAAAAAATCAATGAACAAAGAAACAGAATATAGCACCAATTTTTGGAATAAGATATAGTCCCAATGTTTGGAATAAGGCTCATTTTAATTCAGGCATCATCAAGTAGACCTGGTAGCCCAGTACTGCTGTAGATTTTTGCTCTCTTATTACTGGTGAGACCTGACTTTATATGATTTTCCCCCTGGGTTCAGATGGAGGAGTGGAAGCAAAGGTGGTATATTAGTTATCTATGACAATATCACCACAAAATTAGGTAAAACAACCCACATTTATTATCTCATAGTTTTGCCACCAAAACTGTGGCAACAGGAGTCTGGTGTGGCTTCTCAAGTTCTTCTGCTTCTGGGTCTCACAGGGCTTCTGTCAGCCTGTTGGGCCAGGGCTGTGGTCTCATGTGAGGTGGGACTGGGAAACGATCTGTGTACAAACTCACATGGTTGTTGGCAACATTCAGTTCCTTGTGATTGTAGAATTACAGACTTCTTGTTGGCTCTTGGCCAAGGCTGCCCTCAGCTACTAGAGGCTCTCAACTCCTTTCCACATGGGCTTTCCATCATGACCTCTTGCTTCTTCAGTACCAGCAAAGGTGAAAATATGGGTGTTACAATCTTATGTAATCCCATACATAATCATGCACATGCTGTCACTTTGCCATGTTCTGTATCACTAGGAGCAAGTCACTAGGCCAGCCTATACTCAAGGGCAAGGACTCACTCGAGGGCATGAACACAAGAAGGCAGGGGTCATGTGGGCCACCCTAGAAGGTTGTCTGCCCTTTGTGATATTCAGTGACTTGGTTGCAGTGATGGAGCAGATAAGAAGGTGAAGAGACCACAGCCTGTAGGTCTCTCAGAAAACATTGCTGTTGCCACAACATCACCCTCTGTTTTCCTTTCTCCGTATAACCTTGGGAAGTTGATCCAGAACCCCCACCAAATCCTCCAGGCTGATTATTTTAGTCCTGCTAGGAGGCTGAGGTAAAACCTGTTACATTCTCTGGAATCCTGGTGACAGCAGCAGTTGGTGTTGGTTTTATTTTCCTCTTTCTTTTTTGTTTCATTTTATTAAATACTATCTTCTTTCTCTGAAAGATTTTAGTTCTTAACTTTAATTTGTTTAGCTCATCTGATTTGCATAATAGTCATTTGAGGAAAACTAACAGAGGCAGGCAAGATTCTAGACACATGCTGAGAAGGCTTCAGGTAGCAATTTCAAGCATTATGTTTATTAATTTAATGGTGAGCCAAAGACGAGGAGCTTAATGGCCCTTAGAAAAGCTAATCCTTGCACCATGATGGATCTACCTTGAGCATATTTTTCTGTTTCAATGTCCCTACGTATAAATCCACAGCGTGCAGCATCCATACTAACAAGATATTCCAAGGAAAAGTTGGACATAATAATTTTTTATTATAAACTGGAAATCTTACACAATAGAAATTGATTTGTATTCTTTTTAAAAGTTTTATTTATTGATTTTTAGAGAGAAAGGAAGGAAGGGGAAGAGAGAGAAAAAGAGGGAGAGAAACATCAATTTGTTGTTTCGCTTATTTACAAGGGGGAATCCAAAACACCAGAATTATATTCTAGAGGGTGGGCCCCTTGTATCATAGGCTTCCCCTGCTAGGTGAGCGTTTTAGGAACACATCTGTGTCAGTGTACCAGCCACTGTTGTTGTTATAGGTTGCATTCGGCTTCAGTGAATTTTTTTTTGAAGACTCAATGTGTTTGCCCATTTCATGATGGGTGATTTACAAGTGTACCTGCCCACACTGCCCTGAGTGTTCAGCAGTTTTTGGCTCAAAATCGCATAAGCCCTGTGCTCCGCCCTCCTTATTCACCTGATCTTGCCCCAAGTGACTTTTTTTTTTACCTCTGGATGAAAAAAGTCCCCAAAGGGATACATTTTATCAATGTAGAAGAGGTAAAACAAAAAAAGGCAGAAGCGCTAAAAGGCATCAAAATCAAGAAGTTCAAAAACTGCTTTGAGCAGTGGGGAAAAGTCTCAATAGGTATATTGCATCAAATGGAGAGTACTTTGAAGATGATTGAAGTTTAAACATGTAAGAATAAATATACAAGTTTTTGTAAGTAAATTCCAGGTTTTGGGGGGTCCCTCCCCATATGTATTCATTGGTTGATTAATCTATGCCCTGACTGGGGATTGAACTCATAACCTTGGTATATCATGATGATGCTCTAACCAAATAAGCTACCTGGCTAGGGCCTGATTTGCATTCACTTCTGCTGAGCAAAACTGTGCCACAAAGCTTTAAATAATTGCCATACATTAAGTGCCTACTGTGTGTCAAATATCTTGCTTGTTGTCTTAAACAGTCTTGACAGTGATCTTGACAGGTAAATATTATCTTCATTTTGCAAATTATGAGTCTAAGATTCAAGGATGGTGTTTAACAAGTCCAAGACCATGAGGTGGGATTCTGCCAGACTCCATATCCTGTTAAAGTGTCATTACACCAGGAATTAGGGACTCAGGTTGATCCCTCATTCAGATCGCCATCTGTGTATTATTTTTACTGAAATCAGTAACAGTTTTCTTCCTCCCTCCCTCCCTTCCTCTCTCCCTTTCTTTCTTTCTTTCTTTCTTTCTTTCTTTCTTTCTTTCTTTCTTTCTTTCTTTCTTTCTTTCTTTCTTTTTCTCAAACAATAGACATTTATTTTCTCATAGTTCTCAAGGCCAGAAGTCCAAAATCAATGTGTCAGCACATCTGGTTTCTCCTGAGGCTTCTTTCCTTGGCTTGCAGAGGGTCACTTTCTTGCTGTGTCCTCACACAGTTGTCCCATCATGCCTGAGTGCCCCTGATGTCTTTCTAGTGGCAGTATTTTAGAAGCCAGAAATGGCAGAACTTAAAGGGAAATTTTTTCTTGTGTGTCATTGCTCTCTAAGAAAAGGTGTTATAGAAAAACCTAACATTGAATTGCATGGTATTTTCACCTTTTAAAATATAAAATATATATTGACACCATGGAATACAATCCAGCAATTTAAAAAAGAATTGAAATGGAAGATAGGAAATAAGTAAGAATGAATGAATGAATAAAGTGGAAGACATGAGGTAGGTCTAACATGAAAAGATTGCCAAGATATATTGATAGATTTAAAAAATTAAGTTACAGAAATTTGAGTATGATGCCATTTGTGTGCAAAACTAAAACACATAAGAAGTAGTTCTATTTATTTTTTAAAGATAAACAAGTTCATTAGAAGCATGACACCCTGAAAGGCTAACACCCCAAATTTATTAAAATGATTCCCTCTGAGAATGGGGTCCCATATTCGCCCCAGTGGCAGTCTGGGGAACTCTAGTCCAATAGTTAATGTTTTAAGTTTCTACAAGGAAAAAGTATTTATGTGTTACTTGGGTAATTAAAAGCTCCTTTTGAAAAAGTCAAGTGGAGAACACAGTCAGCCCACCTCATGAGTAGCCCAGAAAAAAGTTATTTATAAGTCATTTCAACAATAAAGAAAAAGGGTAAACTAAAAATACCACATCAAGAGGATGGACCCCCACCCCCAAGGTGAGATTTTTAAATCAGCTAGATCTTTAATGTCTAACCATTGTCTGATTAAGGAGCTTGCCCAGGAGTTAGCTATGGCCACCCTAGGGAGAGTCTATGATAAGCCATGTCCAGGACAGAGAGATGAGTGAGCAGATTGACTTCTTCCCTGACATCTCTGTGCTTTATCGCTTCACCTTATGCTAGGTAATCTTTCAGGGCCAGATGAGTGTGTAAGGGGTTGAGGGAGGCAAGTGGAGTAGTTGATGGAGAAGAGAGGACTCAGAAAAGAAACTCTTCTTTTAAAGTACAAGTGTTAGGTTCTAGGCGTCTGCTAGGAATCATTTAGTGTCCAGGCTGTTAAACTCAGTGGGGTACCACTCTAATGTGACCGGTATGGACTCCATCCCTCGCTGGGCCAGATCACTTAATTCCTGGGAGAAATAGCATGAGAATTCCTGACTATTTTTCTAGCTTTTGCAATGTGTATAACTTACACTAAATTAGCTTAGTCCTCAGCATAAACATCCAAATTAATTGAGTAATTTTTTTCTAATTTGCATTAAAATAAACACATATATAACAATTAAAAGCCTATTTATCCATGTGCATCTTAATATAATATCTCACATCTGCTAGTGTGTATGGGCCATGCTTGGGGAAACATTGACAGAAGTGTGATGAGCTTGGGCTTTCGGGAGGCTTTGGAGAGGAATTGGGTTCAAATCTGCCTCCACAACTAACTTAGTAGCCTGAGCACTTAACCTTCTTCAGCTCAATTTTCTCACTTCAAAGTGAGCTTATTTACAGTAGCTTCTACATCATAGGGCAGTTGTGAGGATTGTCTGAGCTAATGTCTACAAAGCATAATGTGTAGTACTTACAAATAGTTAGCAAAAGAAAAAGGTCTTAGCAAATAATAAAATAAATGGGAAGATCTTGATTAACTATAACATCTAAAAGATGCTACCATCCTTTGGTGGTGATTCAGTGCTCAACTTCTCATTTTGGAAATTTGCATGTGGGGGTGGTTTCCTCTAAACTGTTCCCTTTTCATCCTCTTTTTATTAACATTTTGGCTGCAAATCATAAAATTACGTATTTCAAATCAATCTGATGGCTGAAAAAGGTGAAACACAGAATCTAAGTGATTATACAGCTACCCTGAAATGCATAGAATCACAAAAAAATTTTCTAAGTAAATGGTCTTTGTGGGCATGAAGTCTCTAGTAGGGAGGGGCAAAAGTAGGTTTACAGTTATTCATATGGAAATTAATACAATAATTAATGAATAATAATACAAGAATAAACTCTGTTTCATGTACTCACAACTGTAAACCTACTTTTCCCTCATGCTGTTTAAGTGCTGTGGCTCTAGAGCTTACTAGTTAACTTTATTATTCAGAAAAGTGAAGTTTACTCAGGTACTCAGCTTTCAAGTCACTGCCTTGATAGAGAAAGTGAGGAGGGAGACTGTGAGCTGTGCAGAATTGATGGCAGCTAATTGGGTATTGGAGTGTCCAAACTTTTGGCATATCTGGGCCATACGGGAAGAAGAAGAGTTGTCTTGGATCACACATGAAATACAGTGCAACACATAGTCACCAAAAAATCTCATAATGTTTTAAGTAAATTTATGATTTTGTGTTGGGTCACATTCACAGCCATCCTGGGCTACATGTGGCCAATGGGCCGCAGGTTGGATACCCCTAGAGTTCTGCCTAAATGGAGACCTTCAAAGATCTCATGTAACAGAGCAAAGAAGAGTGTGCTATGTCTGAAAAGGTGATTCAGTTCAGAAAGCCTATCTGTTAGGAAGCCCCCAAGTTCTCTTTGTCACTTATTTAGAGCTTCTGCCTGATTAGCTGGTGGCCTACGAAGCTTTTCCCACCATTGTATTGCTACTCTAGGCAAAGGCTCAAGCCAAGGTCAATCCTGCTCACTCTTACATTGAGGTCAAGTAGGCAGCATATCTAGGGATCTTCATTTTCCATTCTGTTTTACCCTGAACTTGACTATTGACTAGCACAAATGAGGAGCTAGAGGTACTTGTGTATTGGGGACGAAGAGAAGGCATCTTCAGCAATATTAAGTTCAAGTAGATATATTCTGGGGCAAAAGGCTTTCTTTAGTATTGCTTAACTGTGTGTATGTTAATAACAGGAATCTTTCTGTTTCTATCTCACCATTTCTGAAAACCTTTTTTATCTCAGCAAACCTTTCTCCCCATGAAATTTATGGGTTTTTAGAAAAATTTTTTATTTATTGATTTTAGATAGAGAGGAAGGGGGGAGGGAGGAAAAGAGAGAGAGAGAGACATCATTTTGTCGTTCCACTTATTTATGCATTCACTGGTTAATTCATGTATGTGCCCTGACCAGGGATTGGACCTGCAACCTTGGTGTATCAGAATGATGCTCTAACCAATTGAACTACGTGGCCAGGGCCCCATGGGAAAAAAAATTTTTTTTTAATCTTCACTTGAGGATATGTTTATTGATTTAAGAGAGAGAGAGAGAAAGAAAAACAAACAAACTAACTAACTAATGTAAGAGAGAAACATCAATCAGTTACCTACTGTATGCACCCCGACTAGGGGATGAACCAGCTACCTAGGTATGTACTCTCATTGGGAATCAAACCTACACCCTTTTGGTGTATAGGATGATGCTCCAACCAACTGAGCCACCTGGGCACGTTGGCCCCATGAAATTTAATAAAGCAACATCTTAGAAATTCTTACTTCTAAAAAAAGAGGAAAAGTATTACTTTAGTCTTTATTTAATAAAAATAAATAATTTTTAAAGGGGTTAAATACATAGCATTAATTTTATAAAGATTTTATTTATTTATTTTTAGAGAGAGGGGAAGGGAGGAAGAAAGAAAGAAATATGGATGTGCTAGAGATACATTGGTCAGTTGCCTCTCACAGCCCCAACTGGGGACCCAGCCCACAACCCAGGCATGTACCCTGACTGGGAATCAAGCTGGTGACCTATCGGTTTGCTGGCCAGCACTCAATCCACTGAGCCACACCAGCCAGGGTGATAGTATTAATTTTATAATATATCACCTAGTGAATTTCCAGTGTACTCTCTTAGATGCTATTTCATCTTTTCAAGAGTGGGATTTGTCTTCTCAGTTTTATAATTAGGTGCAGGGAAGCAGCCCCTGGGAACATGCATGGGTTAAGGCAGAGCTGGGCTTCCATCCTAGTGACTCAAACAAACTTTTATTGACTGCTGATGATGCTCACTGTGCTGAGTCCCTCAGCAAACACACAGCTCTAACCTCATGTGAGAGACAAACATATAAACAATGAACTATGGCTCAGGGAATGTGTGTTGTAATAGAGATATTTTAAAAAGGAGACATTTGATGGGGTCATACTTGGACTCTCAACCTTCTTATCTGTAAAATGTGGGAACTGGATGACTTCTTTGTTCCATGCCAGCTTTGAGACTCTGTGAGCCCGTAGAAACACAGACCATGTCTTGTCCTAGAATGTTTGTTTTGCATGATCTTTGGGTAGCAAACACACATTGGACACAGTAAATATTTATGGCCCCCTGAAGCAGTGTTTTTTCCTGTTGCTGACCATTGTTGGTTGAGTCGCCTGAGCACAACCAGGATTTTTCATTATAGAGTTTAGCACAGCAAGCCTCTACCTCTCCTTTGCAGAATGTCTGAGGTGGTCCTAAAAAGTAACCTCTTTGATTCAAAGTGCTAAAAATATTTCCTTAAAATCAAGGTGAGTTGTTGGAGCTGCGTCTCATCTCCCATTTCCTCTTAGCAACTTGAGGAAAGATGCAGAGGGTAACACACTGCCAAGGTAAGATAATGCCTGAGATCTGGTGGTTGAAGTCATCCCTAAGGGGCTTCCTGTCAGATGAAACCCTTCCAGGCCTGAGAGTGCTGGGATCCTGCAGCAGAGTTTGCAAACCTGGGGACACGTTCTTACTCCTCTGATGAGGGAACTCACTCCCTTTCTCAGGAGAGTCAAGGGCTAAAATGTGATTCTTTGCTATGAGCTGTCAAATCGTAAAGAAGGTAGCTTTCTAGGGTTAAAGGGTTCTTGTGGCAGTGAGTCCATGCCTGCAAACCCAGTCAGTGAAACCTCAGCTACTAGACCCCTTGAGATTTGGGGAGAGGGTGCAGGGCATAGAAAATATGTCTATGTAACCAAGCCCTCATTCTTCTTTGTTTTGCTTTGTATTTTTAATAAACTTCCATTTTGGAATAATTTTAGATTTATAGAAAAGTTGCAAATATAGTACAGAGAGTTCCTGTACACCCTTCACTCACCTTCCCTTAATGTTAATATCTTACATACCTTGGTACATTAGTCAAAATCAAGAAAGTAACATTGATGTACTACTACTAAAAAAAGTACACTCTTTTTAGATTTCATCATACATTCTTCTTTAAAACCACAATAAAGAAAAAAACTAAATATCATACAAACATACATACATATATACCAATGTATAAATATACATAAAATCCCATTTTTTTAAAATATATTTTATTGATTATGCTATTACAGTTGTCCCATTTCCCCCCTTCACTTCTCTCCACTCTGCACACCCCCCCCACCCACATTCCCCCCTTTAGTTCATGTCCATGTGTCATACTTATGAGTTCTTTAGCTTCTACATTTCCCACACTATTCTTACCCCCCGCCCCGTCTATTTTCTACCTACCATCAATGCTACTTATTCTCTGTACCTTTCCCTCTTGCTCCTCCTCCCACTCCCCTATTGCTAACCCTCCATGTGATCTCCATTTCTGTGGTTCTGTTCCTGTTCTAGTTGTTTGCTTAGTTTGTTTTTGTTTTAGGTGTGGTTGTTAATAATTGTGAGTTTGCTGTTATTTTACTGTTTTTTATCTTTTTTATTAGATAAATTCCTTTAACATTTTATATAATAAGGGCTTGGTGATGATGAACTCCTTTAACTTGACCTTATCTGGGAAGCCCTTATCTGCCCTTCCATTCTAAATGAAAGTTTTGCTGGACAGAGCAGTCTTGGATGTAGGTCCTTGCCTTTCATGACTTGGAATATTTCTTTCCAGTCCCTTCTTGCTTATAAGATCTCTTTTGAGAAATCAGCTGACAGTCTGATGGGAACTCCTTTGTAGGTAACTGTTTCCTTATCTCTTTCTGCTTGTAGGATTTTCTCTTTGTCTTTCATCTTGGATAACTTAATGATGATGTGCCTTGGTGTGTTCCTCTTTGGGTACAACTTCTTTGGGACTCTCTCGGCTTCCTGGACTTGCTGGAAACCTATTTTCTTTGTCAGAATGGGGAAGTTCTCCTTTATTATTTGTTCAAATAAGTTTTCCACTTGTTACTCTTCCTCTTCTCCTTCTGATACCCATATAATTCAGATGTTGGAACATTTAAAGATGTCCTGGAAGTTCCTAAGCCTCTCCTCATTTTTTTTGAATTCTTGTTTCTTCACTCTTTTCTGATTGGATGTTTCTTTCTTCCTTCTGGTCCACTCCATTGATTTGAGTCCCAGTTTCCTTCCCATCACTATTGGTTCCCTGCACATTTTCCTTTATTTCACTTAGTGTAGCCTTCATTTTTTTCACCTAGTTTGCGACCAAATTCAACCAATTCTGTGAGCTTCCTGATTACCAGTGTTTTGAACTGTGCATCTAATAGGTTGGCTATCTCTTTGTCACTTAGTTGTATTTTTTCTGGAGCTTTGATCTGTTCTTTTGTTTGGGCCATTTTTTTTTTGTCTTGATGCACCTGTTACACAGTAAGGGGTAGCCTTAAGTGTTCACCAGGGTGGGTCAACCCACGTCGCTGCATTGTGATGCTGTATATGGGGGAGGGGTCAGAGACGGAACAGTGGCTCTTACTCTACTCTCTACCAAATTTCAGTCCCTTCCACTGCTTTCCCCAAGTAAACTGGACCCTTCTGGTGCTGATTCCCATGTGGGTGAGCTTGTGTACATTCCAGGACCCTGTGGGTCTCTCCAACAAACTTTCCTGTGAGGCTGGGAGTTTCTCCCGTCACCTCAACCCCCACAGGTGTTTTCAATCCATGTTTTGAGGCTTTATTTCCTGGAGCTGGGACCCTGGGTTGTGTGGTCTGTCTCACTCCCTAGTTTTGCCTGGTTTATCTGCCTGCGAATGTGGGACCAACTGGTTCAGCAAACGCCCTTGAGCACCAAAGCCCCTCCACAATCCGCCACCTTGCTGTGTCTGCCCACTGCTGCCTTGTGTGCCTGGGGTCCTCCAGCCCGCTTTTTTTTCTGCTGCAACCCGTCTTTGCCCCGCTGCCTGACTCTGCCCCTCCTACTGGTCTGGATGAATGTGTCTACTTTAACTCCTTGGTTGTCAGACTTTCATACAGTTCAATTTTCTGTCAGTTCTGGTTGTTATTTTGTATCTAAATTTTTACTGTCCTTATTTTGGTTATATGAGGAGGCACAGTATGTCTGTCTACCTATGCCTCCATCTTGGGCAGAAGTGGAAGGTTTATTTCTATGACAAGGAAAGAGATGCTACTTCCCACACTATACTTAAATCCCATTTTTAAAATGTATATTTAGACCCTGCCTAGGTAGCTCAGTTGGTCAGAACATCATCCCCAATGAGCCAAGATTGTAGGTTTGATCCCTGGTCAGGGCAGGTGTAAGAACCAATCAATGAATGCATCAATAAGTAGAGCAGATCTTGTTCTCTATTTCTCAATCAATTAATTAAAAATTTTTAAATAAAATAAAATGTATATTTGCAAATATGCAAATTTATCCAGTTATATAAACAGACATGTTCTCCTGCCTTTTGATAGGTTAAACAAATGATCATTTGTCATTTTGGATGACCACCAGTCCTGATGCTTTACTATATTGCATTGGCCTCTTGACATTTCAGGGCTGTTTGGCCCCGGGAATGTGTGCTTTTTGAGTCTTCTGGTCAGCTCGCCACAATTTTTCTAGCTCCTGTCACAATTTCCGAGCTTCCAGCTGCTACTTTTCTCTGCTGTCAGCAGTTTTGTCTGTTACTGACCTCCTTTTCTCATCTATACTTCAGCTGCTAACCTTCCAAGATTTTATAGCCATGTACTTGGGCTTCTTAGATTTATGGGAGAAAAAATACCTACCAGTGAAGTACATAGGCTATATTAGCAAGTGGGTTATGACATTTCTTCAAAATCCTTTTCATTATCTTCCTAGTTATTGACCAAATTTTGAAAGGCAAAGTCCAGTGATAATTTAATAGAATCCAGATTTTAGTAGCTAAAAATATGGGAGTCACTATCTGTATTACATAGAGATATTTAGCAAAAAAAATTCACCCCAATATTATGTTCTTCCAATGTATTTAAATTATCATTTCACTCTGTAACCATTAATCTATATAAAATTTGGAATTATTTTGCCCCCATGGTGTTTTTCACATACTTTATATAAATACTTGTTTATTATAGAAAACTTGGGAAATATCAATGTTTTTTTCCTATAAAACATCCTTATTTTCAAAGGCTACATAGTATTTCCTTTTATGGCGATATTTAGCACATATGGAATGTTATTTAGGTTGTTTCTATTTTTTTAAAACATAAATAATTGCATTATGGACAGCCTGATAGTTACACTTTTGCATATATCTGAGAGGCTGTCTTCCCAGGAGTGAAATTATTGAGTCAAAAACATACAGTTTGAAGGCTCTTGATGGCCCACATTTAGCAGAGAGTTACAAATATGCAATTTTTCAGCTGCTGAAGGAAGTTCTGAAGTTCCAGAGTGAAAGTTGTTTGAGCTGCTGTGCACACACACTAGTGAAGGAAACAGCCCTGCCTCCCCCAGAATCACTGGCTGTATATTCATGCTGGGGTGAATTCAGACAGTCAGAACTAAACCTTTTCAGGTGACTTAGTGACTCCTGGGGGGAAACTGATTGCCAAGACCTGTTGCAGTGTGTTGTGACCTCATCAGTGGGAGGTCATGGTCTTGGAGTCCAGAGTTTACGAGGGGCAAATTTCTACAGGCTCTGCCCCGTGCAACATTTCCTTGCCTGCCAGCTTCAAATAGCTTCACGAAATAACCCCTTTAATGAATAGTCATCCTTTTCAATTCCCATCAGTAATTATTGGACAATCTTTTATCCTCATGTTTTCTGCCTGGTAGACTGTCAGCCAAAACTTCTTGGCAAGTTTTTTAGCCAATTAAAAATGGAAGACCAATTCCATTGAGCAGTCAATTCCATTTAGCTGGCTGATGGGACTGGGGCATTAATGCTGGACAAGGGGGCATGGGTTTGAGTCCCCACGAACTCAGTTGGCCATGCTCCCTTCAGAGGGCAGTAGTAGAGGACGAAAATGTTGATTCTTTGTTTGCTCCCTCCCCTTCCTTTTAAACAAAGTCTCTTTAAATTAAACTCTTCTCTGGGATATAGGTATCACCATTCTTTTTAACCAACAATTTAGCACCCATCTTTTCAAAAACTAAAAATAAAACTTCTGAACCTTCTGATTCTGATCCTTACTCTTACTTTAGAAAATCATTTGTTTGTCAAATAACACATACTTTCTGCAGGCTCTGCACCTCTAAAAGCATGAATCTGTGTTGAATAGTTGGAGGATTGGCCTTCTGGGAGAGAGTAAAGACTACATAATGCAGACTAATTCTTTCACATCATTGTTGACTCTTACATGATGTCTTTTTATACACAGTGGGGCAAAACCTAGGTTTACAGGTGTTCATGTGGAATACAATGTAATAATTAATCATTAATAATATAAGAATAAACTGTTTTTGCATACTCACAACTATAACCTACTTTTGCCCAACCCTGTATCTTGTCTAGTTGTCTTACAAGTATCTCCAGAACTGGTACGGACCACTCAGAGTAGGGTCAGAATCACATTTGTATCCCCAGGCACAGAATTGTGATGGGCCTGTGTGGGAACTCTGCATGAGTGAATGAATGAAACATTGAATAAAGGAATCATCAAATGAGTTAAATCAATAAATGAATGGCATGGTCAATTAGAATAATCCCATGGTGGGATTTATAAGGTTTCAGAAATAACTGGTAATTTAGAATGTCAACTGTCTTCCATTTCCCCCAAAATAGTAGTAATGGACTGAAGTTAGTGTAACATTTCTGTGCACAAAGAAAGTATGAAGGAATCTTTAAAACAACAATAACAACAAAGCCCCCTCTAAACAAGGCTTAATTCCCAGTAGGTAATAGATGACCTGTATTCCTTTAGAAATTTTTCATCAACTATTTATCAGAAACAAACATCTGTTTATCAACCTGTTTTTCCTAAAATCACTAACTTGGCCTTACACAATCATCAGGAGTTACCTCTTAAGCACAGAGGATGGGGGAAGGGAGTAAAGAAAAGGGATAAAAAGGATAAAAGATGTAATCATGATGCCTTTGCCTACTGAAGCGCCAAGAGGGTAATTTTTGCCGCAGAAATGCTCATGCTATACACCAACAGTTTTCCTAAGCGATATGATTTTTCTGACTTTGGGGAAGCTGAGAAAACAAAAATGTAAGTCATTTCTTGACTCTCTGAGGAATCTTTATGCACAAGAAGTCCTTGTGGAAGTGCATGATTCAGTTTCTCTACTCTCTTTTTCCCAGAGGTCAGGAGTGAGCTGTAGGTGATTCAGCACTCTGTCAGGCCCCATGGTAGCCGTCTGGCCTGAGGTGTGCTAGACCTTACAGGTCATTTTCTATGTGTATGAGAAGGGATGGGACAGTGGTGGTGGCTTTTTGTTTAAGTCTTTCTGTTAAAGCTAAATAGTGATTTCAAGGAAGCAAAATGGCCCTTCCATGAGGCCAGAATTTTGGAAGTTGAAGTATCAGTTAGTTAAACAATTAATTAAATCTTACTCTGAATTCATGCTTTTATTTAACATTTAACATGTCTTGTAATTATTTCATTTTAACATGTGAAATATGCATGTATGTCTTTGAAGAAAGCATAATTTAAACCATAATTTAAGGAATTTATATTCAGAATACTTTTAAATAAGGAATCAGCACAGATAGTCTTTAAGTTAAAAAGCTCCCTAATGCATTTATCTTTCAAATTTTTATTTCTTTATTTTACTAGTATTATATGAATGTTATAGAAGATTATAAAATAAAGTTAAAAAACAATCATTATGTCATAATTTTACTACCCAGAACTACTCTTCATATATTGGCACATAGCTCCTCCAAATGTATAATTCTGTGCCCATGCAAATGGGGTGCCTGATGCACAGATGCTGTTCCTGGCTTGTCTTACTTTGTGGTACATGTGGCATTGTCCTTGTTCATACACACACCTGGACCTTATTATTCTTATTTTCTACATAGTATCAAATATTCAACTGGGCCATGACTTTATTTAATTCATCTACTGTTTTTGGACATAAAGCCTGCTTCCAGTTTTTCTTACTGTAACCTTCAACTTTTTACAGTGATAGCTGCTTTTACTTCATACCCAGTGCTGTGTGGAGCGTTTTTCATGTAACATCCCTATTTTTATGTAATCAAGGTGAAAGTCACATAACATAAAATTAACTAATTTAAAGTGCACAATTTTATGGCATTTAGTACATTCACCAGACTTTCAAACAATTGCCTCTATTTAGTTCCAAAACATTTTCATCACCCTAAAGAGAAACTCCACACTCATGGAGCAATTTTTCCATCTCTCTCCCTAACCAGCCCCTGGAAACCCAACCACTAATCTACTTTCTGTCTATATGGTTACTTGTCCTCCGTATTTTCTAGCAGTGGAATCATACAACAAGTGACCTTTTGTGTAACACCTCTTTTAACCCTCACAAACCCTGTGAGGAAAGTACAGCCCAGGGATGTTAAGGGTCTTGTTGGGATTCCTATCCCACAGTATCCGGATTTGAACGCTGCTTTTTCTGGTCTCAAAGCCTTGTTGTGTCCCATGCTCTCTCCACATGGTCAATAGATTCTTGTATAAAGTGCCACTCCTTTCTTAGCCTCTTTACTTTAGCTTTGCAATTAAGGGATTGGTCCTTTTCCACTGCTTCTCACTTGTAAAATGGGAAAGCTCTAGTATAGTGGTTCTCACATTTTAATGTTGATCAGCATCACCCAGAGGATGACTTGCAGAGTTTCAGGTCTAGAATGAAGCCTGAGAATTTGCTTTCCTAATAAGTTCCCAGGTGAGGACAATGCAGCTGGTCTGGGGACCACACTTTGAGAGCCACTCCTCTAACAGATATGATACAGAACTGTTTAAGTACTCCACATCCTGATTGTGGTACTGAAGAATATTGAATATTCAGAAAATGATCAGTTATTCAACTTGGAAAACATGAGGATGTGATATACGCTGAAAGCTGAGAAGTCTCAAAATGTGATCCAGGCAAGATCCTTGCATTTGGTTTTCCAAATATATGTTTAAAAAGAAACCGAGCATCTGGTAAGATTATAAATGTACATATTTTGTGATCTTGCCTTATAAATACATGTTTGAGCCTTAGAGAATCAATCTCAGGAGTGTAGAAGAGACATATACAAGGAAGTGAACAGCAATACTTTTGGGGGAAAAAAAAGAAAGAAAGAAAACTAGCCATCAGAGAGATGCAAATTAAAACAACAATGAGATACCACCTCACACCGGTCAGAATGGCCATCATAAACAAATCAACAAACAAGTGTTGGAGAGGAGGCAGAAAAAAGTGAACCTTAGTACACTGCTGGTGGGAATGCAGAATAGTGCAGCCACTGTGGAAAACAGTATGGAATTTCCTCAGAAAACTACACATGGAACTGCCTTTTGACCCAGCAATTCCACTGCTGGGATTATATCCTAAGAGCCCTGAAACACCAATCCAAAAGAATCTATGTACCCCAATGTTCATAGCAGCACAATTTACAATAGCCAAGTGCTGGAAGCAACCTAAATGCCCATCAGTAAATGAGTGGATCAAAAACTGTGATACATTTACACAATGGAATTCTATGCAGCAGAAAGAAAGGAGTTTATACCCTTTTTGACAGCATGGATGAAACTAGAGAGCATTATGCTAAATGAAATAAGCCAGGTGGTAAGGGACAAATACCATATGTGATCTCACCTTTAATTGGAACATAATCAACCAAAGAGAAAAAGCAAACAAAATATAACCAGAGACATTGAAATTAAGAACAATCTAACAATAGCCAGAGGGGAAGGGGGAGGGGACAGTGGGGAGAAGGGTTTTCAGGAACTACTATAAAGGACACTTAGACAAAGCCAAGGGGGAGGGTGGAAGCAAAGGAGAGAGGTGGGTTTGGCTGGGGTGGGGTGGAGAGTAGTGGGGAGAAAATGCAGACAACTGTAATTGAACAACAATAAACTAATTTTTTAAAAAAGAAAAACCTAACTACCCATAAATAAGAGAACAAATAAATAAAATTTAGTGTGGGGAAGTAGAAATGCAGTTAAGCTGTGAACCAGGTCTACATAAAACTATATGGAGAAAGCTCAAAAGCAATGCTAAGTGGAGAAAATATTTAGATTTACACTCACAAAACAATACTACACATAATTCAGGGATTCCTGGAATAAATACATAGGTAACAAGTGATAAATTATCTCCAGAGAAGACATACAAGGGCCAATAAACACATGAAAAGATGCTCAATATCGTCATTAAAGAAATTCAAATAAAAACCACAAGAACGTACTACTTCATATCCCCTCAGATGGCTATAATAAAAAAAGAAAAAGATTGGAAAAATAAGTGTGGGTGAGGATGTAGAGAAATTGGAACCATTATACACTGCTGGTAGGACCATAAAATGGTATGGCTGGTATGGAAAAGAGTTGATAGTTCCTTAGAAAGTTAAATATAGAGTTACCACAAGATCCAGCAATTCCATTCCTAGATATATCCCCCAAATATTAAACACAGGTGCTCAAATACTTGCACACAAAAGTTTATAATAGCACTATTCATAATAGCCAAAAAGTATAAACAACTCCAAGGTCCGTTACCTGATAAATAAATACAAGGTGGTATATCCAAACAATTGAATATTATTCAGCAAGAAAAAATGAATGCATATTGATACATGCTACAAGATGGATGAAACTTAGAAACATTATGCTAAGAAAAAGAACCCCGGTCTGCCACTTACAAGCTTTGTGATTGTGGACAAATTATACATCCTCCTGTGTTTTAATTACCTTCTCTGTAAGCTGGAGAGATCATAGTGTCTTCCTTACAGGACATTGTAAAGTACTATAATATGCTTATCAGATGGTAAATCCTAAACACTGCTGTTATTTGGGTGCTGGCATATGGCCCTATACTTGATAGCTAATAAGTGAATAAAACTAAAATTCTAGCATCCTGTCGATATTCTCCTTAGAGTCCAAAAACAAATCCCTCTTTATATAACCCACTGATTGATGAGACTGGTAGGAGGGTTCTCTCTCTGACCTCTGAAATGCCACACTTTCAAAGAGATAAGACAGCCCAATCGTTAGGACATTTTAGCTGCAGGCTTTTAAGTCAGCATTCCAAAGATGTAAAAGCGATGAAAGTATATGCTAGAATTTCCACAGAAATGAGTGTCAGGGTTCTGTGCCTGTTTTGAAAAGCCGTGTCTGTGTTGGGGTTGGCAGTGTGGTCATCCAGGAGGCATTACCTCTTCAAGGGAGGCTGGGTAAGGCCATCTCATTTCTCCATCTTAAACAGACCCCCATTTCAGTTATAGGGCCCCCAGGGTAGCTAGAGCTCCCTAAGTATTCCAGCTGTGGGCTTTGAACAACCTAGGCCAAATGTAGGGCATTATTGTCTCAGTCATGACTTGCACAGGCAGGCTGCCGGAACCAGGGATCAGCTTCTGGGACGTGAGACAAGCCCCCATTTGTACACTCATCCAGAGCCCAAACAGATTGCGTGCGAAGACATGTTCACTGGTGGCTGCAGACATGTCCTTTGCAAGCCCTGAGCAGATGGCAGCTGTGCCATACAGAAATCCGTCCCAAAGAAACAGTGCTGTATGTGCCCGTCCACCCACAACCACATAAGGGATCTCTTTATCTTTTCTGTCTTCTGAGTGATAAAAAATGTGATAAAGATCTGCTAACAACCAGTATAGGCCTTCTTCCTCCCACTTGGAAGCAAATTCCCACAGATGGCAATTTTTACCCCCGGGCCAGAGTCCAGTCTTATTCCTGAAGGCTGGGATTTTGACATAAAAGGGCTCTGAATACCTTTCCCTTAGTTGGATAGCTTGTTTCTTAACTTTAAAATTAGGGAGAGACAGAATGGTATAGCAAAATGAACACCCAGCATTTGGAGCCAGTCATAGCTGAGTTAAATCTCAGTTTTAGAACTTAGTAGCTGCCACTTTAAGCAAGTCATTTAACCCTCTGAGTCTCAGTTTCCTCATCTGTAAAAGGGAAATAGTAATACTTGTATTCATGGTTGTTGTACTATATATACAGCCATACATATAAGACAGAAAAGGGTAGGATTTTCTTAAATTATGGTAATGTTGATGTTTGTTTTGTTATATTTTTACATGCATCTTACATTCTGAATATCTGAAAGATCTTGAGATTAGGTTATGTTCTTAATTTTTAAATCTCTACTTGAATACTAATAGCAAACATTAATTGAGCACTTACTTTCACCAGAAAGGGACCAGGCCTGGAGCATGTCTACCTCAGGCTGGCCAGTAGTATGTGGATTCTTGACTTCATGCAGGAAAGATTTCACAACTCAAGTCCAGGTGATGCTGAGAGTATATTTATTAAAGCTGGGGACAGTGAAACAAAGGAAAGGCTTAGAACAGAAGAAGTAACAGGAGAGAGCCTAGGCAGTCCTCTGCTTTGGTTCTATAGAAACATTATAGGAAAGAAGTGAGCCATAATAGGGCTATAGTTAGCTCACTAGAGGGTAAGAGAAAAGGGAGCCTTGGAGACATTTTCAGGAGGAAGCCCTGGATTAGTTGCTTCTGCCCATTGCCCCCTTGGTTGTAAATCTCATGGAGACCCTTAGAGTTTAGGAGAGAAAAGTAAAGATGCACACCTGAGAGGGAAGGACGGCATGGGAGTGCTCCAGAGAGAGCCCATGCCAGGCCATTGTTTTAGGGGTTCTTATCTGTTTTCTAAAGGCAGGAATTTTAGAGGAGGTCTTAGGGAGCATCTCAATAGAATATTCATCAGCTTTATGCTGATTAACCAAAATGAGATTTATTTCCCTGACTTTACCTGTCCTTGGCACAAATGGTACTAACTGGATTTCTGTTATCTATCTGCCTGAGTATGGTGATTTAAGCTATATATTCTCTGCTTGGGAAGGAGAAATGTAAACCATTTACTGTTAAGTGTCCTTGGTTAAGTAAGATAGGATTTTGAGATTTACCAGATGGCTATAAATTGCTTGGCTGTTTAACCATCTGTCTCAGTTTCCCTATTTCACTGGTTCTGGCTTACTAACTTGTCTCATTACTATGCAATAGGTAGTCAATGAACATATTCATGTGTTTTATCCTTGCAATGGCACTGCAAGGTGGATATTATTACAACCCCCATTTTATAGATGAGAAAAATGAGGCTTACACAAGTGAAATAGCTTCCCCAAGCCACAAACTAGAAAGTAGCAGAGCTGGGATTTGAACCTGGACCGCCAAGTCTGTGCCCTTAACTCACTCTACTAGCCCTTCAAACACTCACTTATAATAAGTGGCTTTGCTTCTTGTGAATGTCTTCATACTAATCAAACACACAGTCATACAGAGATGGTTGCTGGTCCTTTGCTTCCTGATTTCTTGAAAGTCTATATATTATGGAAATCAGAGCTTTCTGATACAAGTTTATTACTTGTCTTTTGACTTTGTTTATGATATTTTATTGTTTGTCATGCAGATGGAGATTTTTATTTTATGTTTTATATTTTATGATAAAAAGGTTTATTAATGTTTTCATTTCTTCTGGGCTTTGAGTCACAGAAAATCCTTTCCTATACCAGGAAATTCACCTATTTTTTTCTAGAACTTTTATGCTTTCACATTTACATTTGAATCTTTGACTCATTTCAAGTTTATCCTGGTATACAAGGTAAAATACAGGTCTAAAAACACTTTAAAAAACACTTCAAAACAAATTACCCTACCCAAATATGGTCAGAGTTTGTACAGGAAGAATATTTAGGGTAGTGAATCTTCCTTTAAGAATAAAAGCAGGTAGCTTTCAAGTTCCAGCCTAGATGGAGGTGTAGGTAGAAACCCTTCAGTTCCTTGCTCAACCAAAAGGAGGTTAACAGCCAACCTAAAATCCATAAACAACCAAAATCACCAGAAAACCACACTGTGTGGAACTCCGACAACCAAGGAATTAAAGAAAAAATCAACCAGAACAACCGGACCAGTGAGCCGAGAAAAAGAAATATGGCCCAAACGAAAAAACAGAGCAAAACTTCAGAAAGAGAGCTAAGTGATGAGGAGATTGCCAACCTATCTGTGGAGAATTTAAAGACGTGGTAATCAAAATGCTCACAGAACTGATTGAGCTTGTTTGAAAAATGAAAAAAGAAATGAAAGATACCCAAAATGAAATAAAGCAATATATTCAGGGAACCAACAGTGACAAGAAGGAAACCAGGATTCAAAGCAACAATTTGGAACACGAGGAAGAAATAAACATCCATCCAGAAAAGACTGAAGAAACAAGAATCCAAAAAAACAAAGAGAGGCTGAAGATTCTCTGGGACAACCTGAAACGTTCCAATATCCGAATTACAGGGGTTCCAGAGGGAGAAGAACAACAAGAAGAAATTGAAAACTTATTTGAACAAATAATGAAGGAAAACTTCCCCAATCTGGCAAAGAAAACAGACTTCTAGGAAGTCCAGGAAGCCCAGAGAGTCCCAAAGAAGGTGGACCCAAAGAGGAATACACCAAGGCACATCTTAATTACATTAGCCAAGATTAAAGATAAGGAGAGAATCTTAGAAGCAGCAAGCAAAAAGGAGACAGTTACCTACAAAGGAATTCCCATAAGGCTATCAGCTGATTTCTCAAAAGAAATCTTGCAGGCAAGGAGGAGCTGGAAAGAAGTATTTGAAGTCATGGAATGAGCAAGGGCCTACATCCAAGATTACTCTACCCAGCAAAGCTTTCATCTAGAATGGAAGGGCAGATAAAGTACTTCCCAGATAAGGTGAAGTTCAAGAAGCTCATCATCACCAAGCCCTTATTATATGAAATGTTAAAGGGACTTACCTAAGAAAAAGAAGATAAAAAATATGAACAATAAAATGACAACAAACTCACAACTATCAACAAATGAACTGAAAAGAAAAAAACAACAACAATGAAAACAAAAACTAAGCAAACTACTAGAACGGGGACAGGACCAGAGAAATGAACATCACACAGAGGGATTTCAGTGGGGAGGAGGAAGGGAGGAATAGGGGTGAAAATGTACAGGGAAGAAGAAGCGTACTGTAATTTTCAGACTATAAGACGCACTCCCGCCAAACTTGAGAGGAAGAAGGGGTGAGTCTTATAGTCCGAATGTAGTTTACCTGGATCACTGTGGTGGGGGCGGGGGTGGAGCGGGGTCACAGGAGGCAGGAGCTAAGTTACCACTGCATTTTCCTCCCAAATTTGGGGAGGGGGGTGAGTCTTCTAGTCAGACAATATGGTAATTAGTAGGCATAAAATAGATGGGAAGAGATAAAAAATTGTCTAGGAAACAGAAGATTCAAAAAACTTATATGTACAACCCATGGACATGAACTAAGGGGAGGGGGAATGCTGGAGGGTTGGGGGGGCAGGGCAGAGGGGGAATAAATGGGGGAAAATTGGGAAAATGGTAATAGTATAATCAATAAAAATACTTTAAAAAAGATATCTGATAAAAAATAAGTAAGATGCAAAAAAGAATAATAAAAGCAGGTATATTGGTATCACAAGTGATAAGCTGGTTCTATTTAGACCTCTAGCCTAAAGTTTTGGTAAGGGTTTTCCTGTTTGCTGAGATGGTCACATGCAGGATCAGGGGAGGCTTGGGAGTGGATAATCAGACAAATGGAACTTTTGGAGGTAGCTTTGGATACTCATGGGAACTCTGTTTCCTCATGCTATCAGCTCCCAAAAGCTCACCTGTGAGACATCCTTTATGTTTTCCTACATTCTTGTCTTTGGCTTTGTTATAAAATGGTATCTCAGCCACCCTAAGTTTGGTTTTGGCAAAAAGTGTTACTTTATCAGTAAGTTACCATATTTGTCTCCTAGTTTCAAGGAACTTAGAATCTCATTGAGAGAAGTGAGACTTATATATGTAATATATCCTGTATAATGTAAGGGAGTAAGAAAGCAAGTACTCATTTATATGGTAAAGACCTTTTTGTATGTATTTTAATAGAAACACTTCAGGTTGCAAGTGACAGAAACACAACTCAAATTCCTTTAAGCAAAAAAGGAATTTATGCTCATGTAACAGAAAAGTCCAGGAATTACCGACCTCAGGCATGGCTGGACCTAGGTGCTCATTTTCCTCAGGAATTTCTCTCTTCTTCCCTTCTCAGTTTTTATTTCTCTTTGTTGGCTCCATTCACAGATATGTTCTTCCCTCCTGGTGGAAATATGACCACCAGCAGCTCCAAACTTACCTCCTTCTAATTTACAGGTGCTTTCTTGCCCAGTTCTTCCTGCAGAAATTGCAAGCTTGAATATCATGCTCTTTCCTGAATCAACTGCTATGACTAGAAATAGGTGCTGCTAATTGGCCAGTCCTGAGTCACATGTACTTCCATGGGGTCCGAGATTGGGCTCAGTCCCATTGAAACCACAAACACAGACAGAGGGGCAGCTTCCCCAAAGAAAAACTGTCATTAGAAGAGGGAGGAACTGCTGGTGAGTGAATCAAAGCCCCAGAGTACCCTACACCATGAACTTCTTGTTCTCAAAGCTTTTAAAGAATCTACTCCAGGTGCCAAGAACATAAACAACGAAAGTCATGACTGGAGCAGTTGAGCTTGGTTAAGCCTATAAAAGAGAAGGCTCACTGAGTCGCTGTCATGTGATGGTGAAGAGCAATAGCTTTTGTCAGTTCTCACCAGCATCACAAAATAAAACTGCACAAACAGAAAGAAAACGTTGCTGCCTATTACTGATGATGGGTTTCTGAGTTTCTAATGGAATTTTTCAGAAAAGCTACTATTGTGTCATCAGCATTTGTCAGATACTAAAACCCAATAAAAAAAGAATATACAGAGATATATTTTTCTCTTCTCAACCGCTGACTATGGTTTGGGGAAAGAACAAGGTCTTGCACTGTGCAAGATTCTTAATCTGGTGCCTTGGACAGTGTCATCTACTCATTCCACACCAGAATATTCTACACATTGGGAAGAATGCAGCATGAAGTGCAGAGATTTTTGTAAGTGAAGTGGTCTGGCTGCTTTCTCAGCTATGCCAGGAGCAGCAGCTAACATTGTGTCCAGCACTGTACCTCATGCCTCCCATGCATCATCTCACTCACTTCTCACAGTAGCCCTATGTAGTCTTTCCATCCCCATGTTATAGATGAAGAAACTGAGGCTCAGTAAGAGTCACTCACCCAGGATCCCAGAGCAAAGGTGGTATAGTCGGAACTCAGACTCAGGTAACTGGACTCCAGTGTCTGGTGTCCTAACAGTGCTCAATAACTAGCTAGCTATGTAACCTAACCTCGTTACCTCACAGGGTTTCCTCATTCCTTTTTATAGGTGAACATTTGGGGTGTTAGGGGAATCTTTAAACAGTGATGCCTCTGAAGTGTTTTACTCTGAGAATCCTGGTGTGCTCTATCTCTTAGTAATGATACACAAATAAAGAAAAAACCCTCAGACTTTTCTAATTGATTTCCTCCCACCTTTTCCAGAAAACATCTGCAATTGCTAAAATGGGCTAAGTAGTATTTCATTCTTTTCATCTTATCTTTAGAAAGGACAAGGAGCCAGGATGCTGACCAACTTGGCCATCAGCTCTGAATTTTATAATTATCAATAGTCTTCAAAAAGAGTATGATCTGTAAGATCTGGTAATTATATCCCTGTGCATAAATGGTTCAAAGGCTGAGCTTTTAAGCAAATCTAGGTTTGAATCATAGTCCTGCCATTGTGACCTCAAAGAAGTTGCGGAACCTGTCTGAACCTCGTGTTCCTCTTCTATGAAGGGGGTCATTAGTAGGACTGAGCTCACAGGGCTGTCATGAGGATTAAAGGAGGTGATGCTTACAAAGTACTCAGCAGTGCTGCCCCTAATAAGTGGCCCCAAAAGGTTAGCTACCAGGAATGCAATAATTTATTCTTACAATTACTATTATTATTCACTATTGTGATTATTTCTTATCCTTACTCCTTCCCCCTCCAGAATAAACTCCACCACAACAAGATCTGCATTTTTTTTTCCTCACCTGAGCACATACTAACTGATTTTAGAGAGAGGGGAAGGGAGGGAGAAAAACATCAATGTGAGCGAGAAACGAGACTGAACCTGCAACCTAGGCATGTACCCTGACCAGGAATTGAACCTGGGACCTTTTGGTTTAAGGGACGACACCCAGCCAACTGAGCCACCAGGGCAAGATCTTAATTTTCGTCACTGACATTTAGTAGTTAAACAGCCTTTTCTTCGCAGTGGTTTGCAAAGCACCTTAAAATTTCCTCTCTTCCTAATTCCTGGAATTCTGTTTGTTTGAACTTGAATTGTTTGAAACTCTGTGTTCAGCAAGCTCTCTTTTGTGTTTTTCCTCTGATGTCCAGCTTTGAAACAGTAGCTTTTCTAGAATCTTCAACGAAAGTTGTGCTAACTCCCTGAAGGGTCGGTCGCTGGCTTTAACTCCATCTCCTCTTCTAGCTGGTTGTCTGGCTTGCTCTGTTTTCCTTCTTTCCCCACAATCTTTTCTCCCTGTTGAACTTTTTTAAGGGAAATCTCTCACCAGGCTTTCTCTAAAATATTCTTGCCTCCTCCATTCAAGATTAAGCTGTTATCTTAGTGATAGGTACTGGTAAATACCACAAAGATTCACACATGGTCATGTGGCTTGGGTCACATATTAGTGCCTTTTTCAGGTGATCAAGATCCCCAGGGCTGCTGCAGAAGCTTTGTGAGAAAAAGTTGATTATTTGTGGCAACCTTGGTTCTAGCAGTTAAAATAACCTGGGATCTACTTAATTGGTTTTTCCCTCCCCAAGAAATGTCTCTGGAATTCATTTATGACCAAAGAAACACACAAGGCCATGTAGCAGATTTTTAATCAGGATAACCTTTCATTTGTAGAGCATTTCATAGATTCTAAAGCACTTCCATGTATGTAATCTCAGCATGAACTTGTCTCTGGGAGCAGATTGGATGTGTCTGTCCAGGGAAGGCGAGGGGGAGGAAGAGGAGAGTCCAGGATGCTAAACTGCTGGTTGGGATTTTGAGGTGATTAGCAGTCTGGTAGATTGCAGTTAGGGTGTGCCTGGGCCAGACCTTGATAAGATGGAGAACTAGATTTCTGACTTTCTGGTGCTTTTCTCAGTTATGCAAATAAAAAAAAATGACCTGTGAGAGGATTCCACAAGACTCAGAGGAAACCTCAATCATAAAACAATCCTTTGTAGGTTCACTTATGCTGTTGTTTTCTTTCCCTCTTGGGGTATGTTTAAGATGTCTGTCCTATATTGTAACATCTTACTTGGCCTCTGGGGGAAGAGGAAACTATGGGATAATTCTTGCTTTCTGATCTTGGTTAATTCCTAGCAGAATTCATTGGAAAGATATTGGTGGGGGCAGACAGGGCAAGAGAAGATGAGTATTTCTTTCCTTAGTTTTCAGTAAGCTTCCAAAGAAGAAAAATAAACTTATCTGAAGAAACTGATGGGTTACAACATTTGTGGAAACCCCACTACCAAAATGCCTTGGTTGCATCAGCAATGATCTCACACCTCAGCTCAATAACCTCCCCTTTAATTTTTTTCATTATAAAAATAATATAACCACATGACCCATAATTAGGAGACCTCCCTTCTGATACAACCGTGATTTTTATTTTGGATATTTTCCCTGCCAAGCTTTTCCACATATATACAGATTGCATAGGTGCCGTAATGATCAGTTTTTTTCCTGCATTTTTAACTAAGCATTTATGTTGCTTGACTTCATAGGTGTACTTGTTAGTGTTTACACAGTGTTTATCCAGTGGATGTCCTATAATTTAATTAAACACCCCCTGTTGTTCAACATTGGGATTTCAGGGTAACTTAGTGCAGGGCCTAGAGCCAGCCTGACCCATATTTCCTGCTCTGCCACTTCCTAGTTGTGCCTCTTAGGGACTTACTGGGAGAACCATACTTTCCTCAAAGGGTTCTTTAGAGGAGAATAATGTATCTGAAGCACTTAACATGGTTCCTAAAATTAGCATATTATCTAGATTTAGTAGCTAGTCTATTATTGTTTCTAATTCATCACCATCAAATGACTATGCACTAAAAACGTTTCCTCTTGATAAATTCACAAATGGTAGGAAAACTGTGCCAAAACATTTGCATATTTGTATTGCTCTTGGTACATACTGACATCTCTTGATGTTATACTTTTTACTGTCATCAACAATTCTAGGTATGCCATTTTCACTATACCCTCACCAGCATTGGAACCTATAATTTTCCAAGTTAGGTAATTTAGTATGTTAAACATGATATCTTATGATCTGCCCACATTAGAGAAGTGGAGAGAATAGTGTAATTAGCACCTCCGCTCACTGAGCCTCCCACAACAACAAGAGTTATCCTTTCCCCAGGCTCACCACACTGTTTTTAGGGTACTTTAAGCAAACCTCAGTTATCATACCCTTTTACTCAATATTCAGTATACACCTCTACCTGATAGGGACATTTTATTTTTTTATATAACCACCACACTTTGTCACACTTACAAGACTACTAAGAATTTCTTAGTATCATTTAATATTCAGTCCAAAGTCAAATTTCCCCAAATTCAAATTTGCCTTTGGACTGCATCTTAGGTGATATTAGGGAATTCTTGTTAATTTGTCTCCAAGAGGTCCTTGTACAGCTGGCCTGTTGGAATCAGGATCCAAACACACTCCACCCATTTCTTAAGGTTGATAGTCTGTAAAACTTCTGTCTCCCTCTCTTTTCTCCCCATGCTGTTGATCTATTGTAGAAACCAGGTCATTTGTCATGTGAAATGTTTTCTACTCTGGATTTGAGGGTTACTTTCTCATGGCATGGCCTTACTTTTCCCTTTATCCTCCTATTTTTTATAAACTGGTAAGCAGATCTGGATGTTTGGTAAGTATTTTCCCTAATTTTAATGGGGTATTTGAGGAGACTCCACATCCTTACAGCCCTTCCCTAAGTAGAGTCTTACATGGTGGACTGGATACCAATTGTTATTGGCCTCCTCAGACAGTAGGAGAACAGCACAAAGTTTCAATTGACCATTGAACTATTTGGAAGAAGCTGATCATAGGAACAAGTGATGATATTAGCTGTAATTAGTCATTGCTCTGGAAGTCATTCTTTCTTTGCTCCAGTGCCCTAAGAATGTATCCAGAGGTAGGTGTGGAATGGCCCTGCCCTTCAGGAGTTCTAGATGGGGAGATAATCAGAAAAGTTATGTGACTGTAGAAGGTCAAGTAGTCACAATTTCAAAAGTTGTCACCTGACAGAACATGATTAATGAGTGGTATTGTAGTAGTAAGAGTTGTTAGAACTCAAAGGGTGGAACCTTCTCCTGTGGGCTAGGTTGATTTGGGAAGGCTTCTCAGATGAAAAACTTGGCCTAGGGTAATTATTAATATTTGAAAAGGCAGAGAAGGAGGAGGGAGGGGCTATTCTGGACTTGAATTCAAAGAGACACAAAACTTTTTAAATGTCAGCCAATCAATCCACTCATGTTGGCAGCCTTTAGTACATATCTTCTGAATCTTTTTCTCCTTTCCTTCCTTCCTTCCTTCCTTCCTCCCTTCCTTCCTTCCTTCCTCCCTTCCTTCCTCCCTCCCTTCCTTCCTCCCTTCCTCCCTTCCTTTCCTTCTTCTTTTTTCTCTCTCTCTCTCTTTCTTCTCTTTCTGTTAACAAATATGCATGGAGAACATTATGTGCCAGCCTGTGTGTGTGTGTGTGTGTGTGTGTGTGTGTGTGTGTGTGTGGCATGGGAACATAGCCCATGAGGCAACCTGATTTCATGGAAGAGGCATCAGCTAGGAGTCAGATGAACTGAGATTTCTCTGAAATTCTGTTTTTGGAATAAAAGTACAAAAAGAACTCCCTGGGGTTTATTGTCACTCCTGGTATCTTGATATGGAGACTTCAGCTTGTCAGATTATAGCACACTGTTACCTTTCCTGGGAAGAAAAGACTCTGCTGTTTGAATTTTCTTTTAAGCCATGTATAAATGTCTTAAAGTTTTTGGTTTTCTTATTTTCTGTCCTTTCTCCTTTCTGTTTCTGGTGGAAGTACTGTGTCCTTTGAGCTCTAAAGCTAAGCTGGAAACTCATGAAACAATATTTGTCGCTACCCTGGGCAATGATACAATTGAAAATAAGAATAATTTTTTAGCTCCCAGACAGCTCACCTTTGTTCAGATTCCAAACACGTGGGATGGAGGCAGGAGGAAGGTTTACCTGTGGTTATCCCGTTGGGAGAAGTGTGTTCATTCGCACGAAAAAGAATTAATCTTTAGTTTGGAAATGGCTTATGGTGAAGTGGGTGGCTGGGAACAAAAGAAAGACATTGTTAGCCTTTTCGACATACTCATACATCTTCTGCAGCAGCTCAGCTTCTATCAATTTGATCCCAGTCTGTTCTCCTTTGAAGTCAATTCTATCAGCATCTATTGAGTGCTTGCTATGTGCCATAGTGGTCATTTTCAAAAGGAGAGATTTAGCTTTCCTCTTCACTATCTCCACTAGTTCCGTCCCTGCAAAGCATCCCAAATAAGCTCATAAGCTAGGCATGTACAGTGTTGTTGGTATATAAACACAGCTTCAGGAGGAGCCCCTGCTACTTCCCGCATGATTCCAGTGAGTGCCCCTCTTCCCCTTTCTCTTCCTCCATCACAAAACATTCAGTGGAATTTCAGAATTTTCTAAATGAAAGGGAATTAAAGAGTCACCCAGTTCTGTGTTTACTTGCAAATGTGTTCCACTGCTTCCCCCAACCAGGATATCATGAGAGAGGGTCAGCTCATGTCTTGACTCTTTTATCTCTGACCTCCTGGATATAAAATGTAAATGGTTAATATTTTACAAGACTTGGATTGAAAAAATGTAATCTGTGACATTCTGTGACATTAAATCAAAACAGGATCCAGGAAAATCAGATGATTTGTCTAAAGCTCCCAGGAATCTGTGGGTAAACAGGGACTAAAACCCAAGGCTGCTTGAGCCCACACACATCCTACGTATAAAGCCACCTGCACATGTTGTGGCCAAGGATTGCTTCCCTGTGGATCTGGGGCATGCTGACACCCACAACATTCTGTCCTTGGGGAGGGGGCACAGCAGTGTGCTTCAGACCATCAGTGTTCCAGGCAAACTGAGTTCTAGGGTGGATTAGTAGCTGTGTGACCTTGAGCACACTACTTAACCTTTCTGAGCTCAATGCCCTGATCTATAAAACAGAAAAGCACCCTCTTCAGCAGGCTATGAGGACTCAATAAGATAATATATGTCACGTGCTTGTTACTGGCCTGTCATGGAGCATTATTTTCTAGTGTTTCAGCACTCACATGTGAACTCCCCAAATCACAATGGTCCCTTTTTGTTCTATCCAAAGTCAACTCAAACCTGTTTGCAATACTCCAGTTTTTGAAAGAGAATGCAATACAGAATTTTGCTCTGGGAACTCTACTTTTAGAAATTATTTAAAATCTTTGTCTCAGTGCTGTCTTTTTGATGGATTGGTTGGTTCCTGGGCTTTGAGGAGATTTTTTTTCCACCTCCAGACTTACCTCTCAGCTCTCTTTGGGACCATAATAAACCTAGCTACTGCTTATGAAATTGTTACTATGTGTCAGCCCCTTACTTGGCTTCTCTCTAATCTTCACCTCCACCCTTTGAAGTAGGTGCTATTATGTGCTAATTGCAGATGAGGGCACTGAGGCTCTGAGAAATTGAGTAACTTGCTCGATTGTTGAGAATAGTTTGATGGTTCTCCCTCATAGGAAGATGGAGGAGCACACTTGCGTGATCTGCATTTGTCTGCATGGAAGAATATATCTACAGTGATTCTAGCATTCGGGATTTACACTTGTCAGGGACCTGAGTGACCATCCAGTCCTGTGTTAACCAGCAGGGGAAACTGTTGAGCAAAGAACTCACAGGATTTGACCAAAGTTGGTATAGAAGTCCAGGACTAAGATTTGAACCCAGGTCTCCTGACCAGGTCTCATTTGCTGTTTCAATCATATCTAATAGGCTTGAATCACTGACCCTCAGCATCATAGTCTTCAGCATCAGGATACCTGCTAAGTTGCTAATAGCCTGCAAAAATTAATATTCCACTTCATAATTGAAACTGCAGACTCTGGAAGCAAAGTGCTTTCATTTGAACCCGCCTCTGCCACTTACCAGCTCTGTGACTTTGGACAAGTTGCTTGAACTCTGTGTGCCTCAGTTTCTCCCTAAACAGAAGTATCCACCTCATTGGATTGTTGTGAGATTACCTGAGATACATCCTATAAAGTCAAAGAAGAGTGTCTGGCAGAGAGCAAACTCTCAGTCAATATTAGCTATGGTCATCATTTTTTGCCAGGCATTTTTCAACACTGGGGATACAACCGTAAACAAGAGAGTCATGATTCTTGCCTGAATAGAGCTTATAGTCAAGTGGGAGACACAGGTGTCAAAGAAAATGAAGCTTATGATTTGTTGGCTAATTCTGTTTCCATTTATTATCTCTGGGACACTGTTTAGAAGTTGCTACATTGTATCTTTCTCTTTAGTTGTGAGTTTTTAAATGTGTGACATCAGTATAAGCATTTTGCATCTGCTGTGTGGCCTGGGTTCACAGAGCCCTCAGCCTTGAGGAGCCCCTGGTGCTCAGCTCATGCCAGCAGCCATCTGTGTGCTGCATTCAGAACAGAACTGGCTGCAGTCCTGTTACTTGGACGTAAGCAGCCTATCTGAAGGGCAGAAAGGAAGTTATGACTGGGGAGAAATCCATAAGGCAGCAAGACTTTGTCACTGAAGGAACAGAAAGCTCTCATTGTCATAACAGGCCTGTAGGAAGAGGACACAGTAGGAACCAAATGCTGTCATACAGATAACACAGGCACCATGTGGCCAAGTACCTATTTTTAAGTGACAGTGTATTTTAGGCCAGTTCCATTCCATTTGTAGTCTAGATGCATTTTCTCTTCTGTGTTTCTTTGTTCATAGTTGATATTACTTCTGTTTCAATCGTGTTTTCTTGGGCATTTAACTTTAAAGAAATCTATATGCTTATGCGTTTCCTAAGAAATGAGGATATTGAGCTGAATTTTCTGTTGAGCCCTTAATAAAATATGACAATACTGAACCTACCCCAAAAATGGGCTGTCTATACCAAATATGCTGATTTTAATGCTTTCTTCAGAATGCTTTTGTCAGAAATGTTACAATTCCTATTTTCTTTCCTGAAATAAAATAGCATAAAATTGAGACAATACCTCATAGACACTTCAGTCATTGCTGTTTTATAGAATCACAGAAGATAAGCATTTCTGTTTAAATCTCACTTAATAGTTCAAGAAACCGCACTATTAAATTAGTGCAGTTTCACCTCAAAGAGTTTAATTGACTTGTTGAAGTTCTCCCAGCAAATTTAATTTTAGAATCAGGATTAGACCCTATGTCTTCAAATTTAGGTCAGTTCCACTCTTCACTGTGCTGCATCTATTATATATGCCTTATTACATATATGCCCTAATATGTAACTATTATTTACTGATTTAATAGTTAAATCAGTATTTGAAATCATGGAATTAGATTAAAGCATTAACTCCTTTGGAAGCAAGGGTGGTGGAAAAGAATCCCCAAATCCTACCTTTTTCTCTAATTTATTGAGACAAAAGGTAGTAGAATGCTTTATATACCAGGAAGGTAATAACAATATAGATTTTGTATTTACCTTGTACCTAAAATGCTGTGTGTTATCTCAGTAAACAGTTAGTATGCTTTATCTCATTAAAGCCTTAAAACTCTCATATCCCCATTTTACAGATGATTAAACTGAGGTTAGGCATGGTTAAATAAATCGTCCACAGTGCTATAGATGGCAAGGGGAAAACTTGGTATTTGCATCCAAGCTTCTTATTCTAGAGCTAGTATTCTCCTATGTTCCATAAATGTTTACTTAAGAACCAGGGTGGAAGGGCAATATCTTATTCTTTAGAAATTAATATCACAAGGCAATGCATTTATAATATTTTTCAGTTTACTGGAGCAGTCTGTGGGGTTTTTTTAAATTTCACTTTGTAACTTTGCACCTTCCATATTAAAAGTTTCTTTAGGAAATGAAAATTAATTTGGGGGAAGGAGGCCTCCATTAGTCCTGCTTTCAGCTGGCACAGGTGCTTGGCCTCCTCTGGTCAGGTAAGAAGGAGAATGTTGGCCTCTCTCTGCTGAGCCCATAAACTGGAGGACTGTCTACATTCAGGAATGATGCCAGGTGGGGTAGGGGCAAGGAAGGGAGGAAAGGGATGTGGTATTTGGAGCCCATAACTCAGGAAATGTGATGGCACCTAATTTCAGAGTGGTATGAGGCAAGCGCTTAGGAAGAGAATAATGAGCTATTGTTTTGTTGTAGACTTTTTTCTTTAATGGGTGGGTTGTTTTTATAAAGTTTTATGAACAGGAAACTAAAGCAAAATGCTGATCCCTTTGGTTTTTGAGTTCTGCCAGCATCATTTTCATTTTTATTTTTGAGTTATGGTGACAGGCACTTCCTTTAACACTTCTGGGGTTATAGCATATAATAAGACACCCCACTCTGCCTTTCAGAACAACAGCAGAATCCAAGTGAAGAGCTCTAGTTTCAGATCTTCTTGAGAACATCATGAGATAGAATCAGATCTCTCCCTGACCCAGGGAGAAACCAAGATAGTCTACAAAATGTTTCCCTTTAAAAATATTCTAGAAAATTTGCCCAGCATGTGGAAAACCTGTAGCATGCATTAAAGTGGGTCTTGCTGTGGCATAGAAAATACTGATCTAATTCCCTTCCTTCCTTGAATCATAAAAACCCAGCCTCCCCAGCTATTGTTTGCCCTGGAAGATGACTTCATCTTAAGGAAGGTGGTCCTATCTGTTGTGCGTTTTGGATGCAATGAACCAACATTTCAGGCATCTGGCTGCCAACTTCAGAGATGTTAAAAGCTTTTTGTTCCTGCAGGGCATTTATTCATTGCTTACCTTGTAAAAGTTATGTCTTACTGCATTTTCCTGGCACCAGAGGAACCCTGTACCTACCCATTGCATTTGGTTTTTCTGAGGCTGCAGGCAGCATTGGGTTATTAAAGTTCAAGGAGGAAGCCACGTGATGTTGGCTTTACAACTTTAATTCTCTCATACCTTCTTCTTTCCCTTCCTCCCACTCAAATGACAGATGCTTTTTGCTCACCATGTACTGTGATTAGATCAAAATGAGCTCCCAAAGCATGTAACACTCCAGGTGAGGACACCCAGACAGGGAGACCATGGTCCTCTCTTGGTAGAGTAGCCAGCAGAGCAGTTTCCTTGGATAAAAAGTCCTTGAATTAATTTTTTTTAAGTCCTTGAGTCCACAATTTTACATCAGCCTGGGCACTTTAGATAAGCACCATGTTTAATCTTGCAGAAACAGGCAAAAATCTCCCTTAACCCTTAAAAGTCAGTCCCTCTGGGTCCAACTGAAGAGACCCAAGTTTTGATATAAATAGCACTAGATACGAACATGGCAAGTTGAAAAGAAGCAAAAATTCTAGAGTTTAACCTGGAATCAAAAAATCTAGAGAAGGAAAAAGAAGAAAGTGCTTTTGGAGGGAGGAAAAGAGGAGATGAGTATGTTACAAGGTATCTCTGAACAACTGTTTGACATACTTTTGCCACCAGAATTTCAGTCTTCCCAAAAAGTCCACCTTGTTTAGGAATTAGTGTAATTTGCTGGGTGTGTGCAAAAAGCTGGAGGGACCCAAACCTCTCAGGAATATCTGAGAGGGCCACATAGCCTAACACTGCAAGAGGTGGCTCTCAAAGTGGTTTCAATGCATTTTGGACTCTTCAAGAAAGTAAACATTAGGGACCCAGGTGTACTTTTCAAAACTTCTTTTAACTGCAGTGTTATGCTTATGATTTCTTGGCCCTGTCTCAGAAATTTTTGTTTCTTATTGAAAATATTCTTCTCTAGATTTATGAGATGTTCTTTGATTAGCCCCATTTCAATTTAATTTTCATTTCAACAAATATGGATCATTCTACCACATGCCAGCATGGTAGAAGGAACTGGAGCCACTGTGGTGAGCAAAATAGAATACAGTTCCTGTGCCTTTGTAGCTTGCTGTTTGGGCAATGGAAGCATATCAAATCAGTCATTATGAGCAGAATGAGTACTGGGGAAAGAGAGGTACTCATCAGTGTGAGGGCACAAAGCAAGCGTTCTCCTTGCCTGGGGCTCGAGGGCAGCCTTCGATGAGAAGAATTATCCAGGAAATCATCTGGTGGTTGACCTTGTCATGCCAAAGAACTAAAGGATCAGGCAGTGATAAGAGTTGGTAAACCAGAGACTGGTGCTTTTGTTCAGTTTTCTGTTGCTAAGGCACTTGGCTCAGTCAGAATTGTGGGCAGGTGACCCTTCTGATTGCTGAGTTTGTTTTTGGATGTGAGATGAAAAAAATTTAAACACAGCAGAAACTGCCATAACTCAGCACCCACTTAACCAAAGGGCTCTGTGAACCTGCACCTCCTAACCCCTCTGCAGTGTTTTCGGAGGCTCAAGGAACATTTCAGCTGATCTCTTAAGCACACAACAGCCGACTTCCACTCCTAACAGATGAGTGAGGGATATGCTTGCTGGGTGTCTGCTTCTGCTCATTGACTCGTTCTATAATTAAGGTTCTCTACACACCCATCCCCCTCCCTTTCTACCCAAAGCCCTAAGTCTTTTTCAAGTATGCATCTCTAGCCAACTACCTTCCTCCCATTCTGTAGTTCTACAGTCAATTTTTCAAAAACTTAAATGCAGTTGTGTCCCCTGGCTATGAAGATAAGCATGCTTTTAATTGGAACCCTGGATACCAGATTGTAAATCAAGTTCCAGGAGCCAGAACACATCTCCTGGTGGGTGGCGCAGTTGATAGTTTACTTTAAGTGTGGACTACCGTATTTTTCATCGTATCCCTGATGCACCCATACATATATAGCAGGCTCTCTAGCACATAGTAGTTCTCAGTGCTGGATGAGCAAATCAGCAGCTCCCATGGCCATTCTGGATTTTGATGCTACAGCCATTGAGTTAATTACCCCCAGATACCTCTGACTTGAGGAACTGTGATCAAAGTATTTCTGAAGGAGGATCCCAGGTTCATATAGGGCTTGCTGATAATTCTAACCCAAATTTCTGGAGTATACTACTAAAGATTATAATTCTATGGACCCAAGGTAGAGCCCGGGGATATGGATTTGATAAGTTTCTCAATTTATTTCATTGCAGATAGTCTCTGGAATTATTGTCCCCTTAGTCATGTTTCTATAAGTGTGTGTTTTAAAATCCCAGCCAAATGGATAAACACTGCTATATTTCACTGTTATGCATACCTCCCCCACATTTTAACTTCTCTGGAATTGGGATGTACAATTGATCATGTGCTATAATTTAATTGGCAGCATTTTTTTCTTCCCTAGTAGCACATAAAATAATAGCACATATTCTAGTCTTTGGCATCTTAGGTTTGATGAAATGTGGTACTTTGATTGCTGAGTTTGTAGTTGATAGCACTTCACTATCCAAAGCTAGAGTTTTAGATTCTAATTTCTCCTTGAATTGTTAGGCTTTAAAAAAAAAAAAGCCTACATAATGCATACTTTAGCTGTAGTATAAGGGGAATAAATAATTTTGACATATAACACATTTGTTGAATTCTTAATCAAAAAATATGACTCTCTAACAAATACAGACTATCCATAAAGTTCAAAGACCCTCTAGTAGTGTACAGAAAGTATTGTTGGGGCTAGCTTAGATTCTCTAAGCAAAACAAGCCTGTTGATAATAATCAGCTAATCAGGATTCTTATTGAAAAATCTGAAGTAAAGACAGGTTTCTGACTGCACATACTGTGCAGCCAGAAATGGTGTATGTATCAAAAAAATGGTAAACTGAACACTTTGGGGTTTTTATTTCATCACTGAGATTACATTTCTGCCCCCCAAAACAATTAAATATGGTGGTAAAAGTTGTCTTAGGAAAGACCAAGCTTTGAAACATTTCTTCCTTAAGTAATGTCTTTCACTGAAACTTTCATTTTTAGTGGTCTTTTTGAGTACATTTTTATATCTAAAGCAGTTTAAAATACTTTTCTGTTCCCCACCCCATTTTACTCCCATATTCTTCTTTATTCTCCTTTCCTTTTCATATTTTATGAAATCTGTCATTCAGTTAAGGGTCAAGTTTGGGCATCAGGGAAAGATTCTAGGCATGTCAATATTCTGGGGCTTCTTGGGACTCAACTATTTTTTTTCTTTGCTCCACCATGCTTAAGCTAACATTTGATCTCAATCAATGATCAAGGCCTAAAGTGAAAATATCCTTGAGGTCAAAACTAACAGTCTTCTGGCTCTGATGCCATAAAGAGAGAGCTCTATTCTCTCTTTAATGGTTTTTCAACAGTAGCATTGTTGGCATTTTGGACCTGTTAATTCTTTGTTGTGGAGAGCTGTCCTGTGCATTATAGGATGTTTAACAGCAACCTGGGCCTTTCCCCATGAAATGCCACTAGCACCCTCCTCCAGTGACAAGGAAAAGGCTATCCAGACATTGCCAAATGTCACCTCGGGAGTTAAAATCATCCCCAGCTGAGAATCACTGCTGTAATGAACCAGAGCAAGAGAATGCACCTGCCTGTGGCATATCAGGGCAAGACAGATATTCATTCTCTTTTATCCCCCCAACATAATGTCTTGATTATTTTTGCATTATAGTTAATAATCCTCAGGATTAGCTCAGTCCTGGGAGAAAGGGGAAAATTCTGTCAAGTAACTGGTTTTTCAGACTTGTTTTAGAAAATGAAATCTTTAATAAGAGAATGCAAGAATGAGGCCTTCCCACTTCAGAATATCTAGGGATGTATTTTCATAAATCAGTCCTGGAGCCAGTAGACATATCCCCAGGCAGAGGGAGGTATGATTTTTAGATATCATCAGTGCTTCATTTGTGTCATTTTTACCTGTCTGACAGTAAACCATAGTCCCAGTCTCTCAGAATTCACTGCCAGAACTTCTCCAGGCTTTTAAATCCCCTCTCCCATCAAAATTGAAGTTGCAAATAGAAGAGGGAGCTGGGCCATTAACTGGGAATGTTGCCCAAATGGGAGAGGGGGAGGTGTTGGTACACATGTGTGTCCAACATGTATCTGCATGAGCATTTCAGACTAGCAGGGACAGAAGAGATAGCTCCAGCTGCCAAGGAAGCAGGCATGCATCTGAAGGCCAGGCTCTAGAGGATCAGCCAGTGTTACTTGAGCTTCTTCTGCAAATGCACACCTCCCTGCAGAGGTTGCAGTTCAACGGCCATGTTGTAAAGTCAACCATGTTCCTTGAGCAGGTGTGTATTACACACCTTCGTAGCATAGAGGTTCAGGAATGGGTGGAGAAGAGGAGGTAGAAAATATAGCTAATCGAGCACTTGATCTGGAGTAAACATTCTTACCTCTCTGATGAATGAATGAACAAATGAATGAATGAATGAGGCTTTAGTAAAAAGAAGAACACATAAATTCTAGTAGTAAGTATAATACTGACAGGACAAAACATTGTCCCATTGGCTGAGAAGATTGTCACAACTTCTCTAACTTCTGAAGTTTTCACCACATGCTGGGCCTGTTCTGCTCACAGTCATGCAGTGGATTTGAGGAATTGACTGTGGTCTTCTAGCCATGCCTGACTCTCTGCTCATCTAAAAGGAGGTAATAATCGGTGGTGGGCTTCTGTGTGACGACCCACCACTCCACCAGCAGCACAAATGAGCCCCGCTCCACCCAGGCAAGAACACAGGCCCTGCTCTTGGCAACGGTCCTGGAAATGCAGAACAGACTTCTTTATTTCAGTCTCCAGGCTTCTGGCTAGCAGGGAACACTTCCCGGCTGTGAAGCGTTTTATAGGATTATAACGCGTTGTGCCGAAGGCAAGTTCTGAAAGCCACTTTGTGCTCTTGCTTTGAGTGAAGCTGACTGTTAGGGCAGTGTTGTTCCTAAGCTCGTAAACACACACACCACAGGATGGGGAATGTGGGCTCCTGGGGCCTGCTCAGCTAGGCAGCATTGCAGAGTTGGGCCAGTTTCCATCTACTGTGACACCAGCCTCAGGGATGTGCTTGAGAACCCTTCTGTAGAACAGCCTGCTTTCTGACAAAGTCTTTGGTTACAGACACCCCTGGTTGGAATCCTAGGAAGATTGCCCAACCCCAAATCTAGAGGCAGCAAATCACATACTGGAAAGGTTCCGAAGTCAGGATAAGGTGGAAATGGCATGGAATCAAAAACACTCTTGAAAATCCTTTAACTGTCTTAAGGAAAGGGCCACATACGTGGTTTGTGTATACCCAAAATTGCCAGCTTCAATTTACAGGACTTACTGTACAAAAAAAAAAAAATGAGTGTGTTAAACACCAAAGTTCTATTCATGGTGGAGACATCATGCTATGAGAAGCTTGGAAGCATCGGACCTCATGAGGAAACTCCTGATTCCCACCTTTCGCACTCATTGGGGGCTTATGTTTGTTTTGTTTTGTTTGCAGCACTATTTCCATTGTTAATGGTCATTAGCTATAAATCAATATCTCTTCTCTCTGCACCCCTCCCAGCATGTATGGTAGAAAAGATGTAACTTTGCACATATGTTGTGTGGCCGTGTATACTGATTGGTTTTTCTGGATCCAAATCTTTTAAGGAGGGGCAAATAAAAATGTTTAAAAGAAAGTGAATATGGAAGGATTCTCATCAACCAACATGACTATTCTTTGCTCCACAATAGCTGTACTTAAATTTGAGGTTAAAGTACCCTCCCTTCTTTAGGGTTAGTTTATTCCTACACTGGACCTACAGTGTGTCAGACTTCCTGCTTGGCCCTGAGGATCCTGTAGTGAGTAGTCTAGTCCTAGGGCTGTTATAGTTTCCTGGGGTCACTCTTTTCTTCACCAAGTGCTGGAACCATACCTCCCAACTGGAGGACAAGGGCCAGCAAGCTCTACCAGGGATCAAAGCCCATCCCTGAAGGTATGCTGCTGGCAGAATCCTCTAGATGGGATGGTGGGCCAGTGAGAGCCAGAAGATCAAGGAGAATGAGGAGAAGCTGCAGGTGCTTCAGCTCATATTCTTGGCAACAAGGGGAGCCTTAAGTGAGGAATCTCACTGCCTCCTGGCCCTGCTTTGACTGCAGATGTAACTAGGGGCTGCTTTGGTTGGGTGCCCTTAGAGATGGGGTTCCCTTCACTCCCCCCACCAAGCTTGTGGGGAACACCTGGATAAGCACCCCATTGGCACAGCTCAGGCTAAAAGGACAAAGTTGGGTTCAGGAACACAGGTAGGAGAAATCAGTGGTCCTGAGGCATTCTTTTCCCATCCCAAACCTCTTCTTCCACCACGTTCTTAGCACTACTTTACAGTCCATATCTGAGAGAGAAAACTCAGGAACTCTTTTCAGTTTCAGTTGGAACCCACTCATTCAGAAGCCTGCCTCCTTCACATTTGCGGCAGTAGTGAGGCTGGCAAAACTAGGCCAGATTCTCCCTGCTTCTGAAGGCAGCTTGTCTACACTAAGTGGGTAGGGAAGTGGGTGAATTTAGTGCCAGGGTGTGGGTTTGGTACCCAAGATGAAGGAGTCTGTATCATGAGGTTTCCAGTCTGAAAGGTAGGAACTGCCGCATTCTGGCTTCAGTTGGAAGCAGAGAACACTAAAACAGGGACTAGATATTTCCATTCCCACTACCTCTTGCACAAGGAAGAAGTCGAGACAAAAGACATCATCTCCCCAAACCACCACCCATTGTGGCCATGACTTTGATAAGGAAGGGGGAAAAATTCAACAGTGCAGTCTATAAAATAACTTTTGAGGTAATGATCATTTTAATATTTAAAAACTAATTTCTAATTTCCCAAGTAACACATGGATGAATTTTCTTGTGAAAAAAAAATTTAAGAACATTAGCTATAAATGTAAAGTCTCCTTTGTCTGTTATCTTTAATCTGTTAATGCCAGATACCCTCTGGCACTGATTGCCCTCCCTCAGCCCCAAGAGCTCATAATACGATTTTGCTGTGGATCCTTCTGGTTGGTTTTCAATGGTATTTACCTACATGTCTGCTTCTATAGAAAAGATAAGGTATGCTTTTGTAGATGCATTTTTAACACAAATGGGATTACACTGTGCTTACTCTGTAATTATTTTTTAACTGAACCTCATACATTAGAGATCTTTCCACTTTAAACCCATATACCCATCTTTTTTTTTTTTTTTTTACTGATGTTGAATAGTGTTCCATAATGAAGAGAGTTTATTTAAATATTCCCTATTGATGGATATTAGTCATTTTCAGTTGCGGTTTCCTTTTTACTGCCCAGATAGGGCTGCAACAAATGATCAGTAATTGCCCATTGGGCATTTGCAATGTGTCTTTCCCAGTAAGGTGAGGTGGAGCCGGTCATTGATTGCCCTGAGCTGCAGGCAGCCTCTTATCAGCCTCTTCATATCTGAGGAAAGGGCTTAGCGGAACTCTTGGAAGTAGTGGAAATGCTTTGTGTCCCGATTGTGGAGGCAGTCACGAGTGTTTACATTTGTCAACACTCAACTAACTGTACTCTTAAAATGGGCGCATTTTACTGCTTGTAGATTCTATTCTAATGGCGTTCATTTAAAAATGTGTATGAGGGAAGACTAGCTAGGAGTGAGGCACGGTGGGCTTTCGCAATGCTGGCTTCCCCCGCCGCCCCCGCCGCCCCCGCATGTTTCCCTTCACCCGGCTCTTTCCCCCGCCTCCTCTCTTCCGCTGCTTCTTCCACCCTGCGGATTGCCGGGGTCCAGCGCAGCTGCCCCAGGGCCCGGAGGCTGGCGACAGCACCTCTCCGCCCTCAACCGCCTGAGGGGTTTCAGCAAGGCGGCACCTGGGCGCTCCCGAGACGCGTCTCCCGCCCTCGCCCCCGCCTCAGGTGGGCGTGCCCGACCGTGGCTCCGCCCCCTTCTGTTCCGAGCGCCCGGGCTGGGTACCTTCAGGCTAGAAGCCGACTGTCAGTCTTCAGGTCGCGCCGCTGCAGCCCGCGCCGTGGAGCTGGGGTCCCCTTTTGCCTGGGAGTTTTGTGGTCGAATCGGGTCAGCAGTGACATCCCAAAGGGCAGGCCCGGCAGCCGCCATGGTGGCCAAGGATTACCCCTTCTACCTCACAGGCAAGAGGGCGAACTGCAGCCTGGAGGTATCCCCCGCCAGCAGTCCGGCCAAGGACGCCGAGGTAGGGACCTCCACCTGGACTTTGCCGGTCCGTCCGTCTCCTCTCCCTATGTTACTGTTTCTCTTTCCACCTCTCACTCGGTGTGCTCTCTCTGTCTCTGTCTCTCTCTCTCTCTCTCACACGCGCACACAGACACACACACACACCCCGTCTCCCAGTCTCCATCTCTCACTCTCTGTCTCCCTTCCTACCCTCTTTTGTGCATCAAGGGTGAACCATCTTCTCTCTGTCCCTGCCCCTCTTCCTCTTAGCCAGAGAGCAGCAGCCTCTTGCCCCTGCACTCCCCGCGCCCCACTTTGCATCCTGCAAGGCTCTCAGACTGTCAGTCTTCCGTGTTGACACTGTAGAGGGATCTTCTGTATCAGCAGCCTCAGTCAGCAGGAAAGAGCTACCCTTTAAGTGTCCCTTTCCTCTTTCCTGGGTTAGGGGAGCAGGGGCTGGTTCTTGGGGACCCTTCAGGAGATACATCACCTGTTAGACTTGACCTTGCAACTAGCTGTTTGGCAACAAAGGTATGGCACTTCTGCTCATCACCCGAGGCCAGTGGGGTCATTCTGCGAGGGGTCTGTAGGTGAAATAATAATTTGAGTGCCTCCCACATTGATCCTGAAAATGAATTAAACTCCTGGGACAAGTGCAAAGCTGTCTTGGAACATTAAAAATATTTCTCTTTCTGGGAACTTTCCTGTGCATTGAGGGTGATGTGAGGGAGTCCTCCTGGCTTGTGTTTAGTTAGCTTTTCCTCCTGTGTTATATATTGCTGCCAAAGAGCTCATGGCCTTAAAGGTTGGGTTCAGCTGGAGGAGAAAGTGTCCCTCTATTTTTTTTTAGGATTTAAGCAATACGATTACTTTCACTGCAGCTTTGCTGTGGTCAGACTACAATGGAACCCACAGGACCTAGCTCATCATTGTTGTTCATGTGTGTGTCCAGGAGATCACCACTCTCCCCAGCCATGGCCTGGGGAAAGTACCTGTCCTTGCCACAGAATTCTTCAGGATTCTGCCCACCCGGGCACCCTTGGGTCTGCTTAGCTGTGTGGGTTCACTGAATTATGTATATTTTGGAAGGACAATATGAAAGATTCATTGCCTCTAACAAGAACTGCTCCAAGCTAACAAAATTCCAGTCTCCAGTTGTAATCAGCTTTCTGTAAACTGAGCACAACCCCATATCCCAACTCAGCTGTATATCTTCACAAAGAGTTTTTGTTCCCAGCAGCTGTGGAAGTATTATGGCCCTAGTGGTGTTTGGAGTCTTAAGTTTTGACAGGACAGCACCTGCAAGGATTCAGGTTGTTCAGGCTTGGAATGGATATAAAGGTTTTTCGATGGGAACTTCATAGTTTAATGAATGTGGGAGCAGTGAAGCTAGTGCCAAAATCCTTTTGGAGGGAAGTAAAGCATAACCCAGTTTAATTAATAAATTGAATTGGGTTAAAGAAAATAATAGTGAAAATAGCTCTGGGCTTTGACTAGTACTTTCTTGCTCTCACTTAGTCCTGTGTTTTTGAGTAGTTTGGTGAAAGACTTTAAGTAAAACTCATCTGCTTAGTTCTTTCATATTCTTATACTACTTCAAATATAAATATATCTGTGTATCACAGGTGTGATGAAAGAAATATATCACCAAATGTTAAATATTAATTTTCTTCATGCTAGCTGGGTCCAGATTATATAATGTAACATTTTCATTTTATGAAGATGTTCTGGTGTGGAAGTAAGGATGGGGGAGGAACTACTTATTTTGAAACTGGTGTATTTTGGGGGGGTACCGCCATTGAGGATGTTTTTGTGTTTAAATCTAAGTAGAGGCATCTCTTATGCTGTATACACCTTGAGACAGAGGTGTCCAGTCCAGTATGTTTCCCAGCTTCATTGATTTGGCTTATCATTTCCTGACAATGACGATAGACCAAGTTGGAAAGAGAAACCTAAGTGAGTTCAGGGGCTAGTTTTCTGGTTTTCATTATCAGTACACAAGATAGCACTTCTCCATAGGCAGTTAACTAAAATATATTTTCTACCAGCAGGTGTCACCAGTATTTGTGTTTAAAAACCAGCATACCCTAGTCGGCTTTTGAAAACATGATTATATAGTTGTTTATAAAGTAGATATTGACTGTCAGTTCCTATGAAAAGTAATTTTTTAAGATTAATTATTTTCTTTGCAGAAAGAATGTGGTTATAATAAAAAGAAAACCTGTCCAATCTAAAATCCTTTTTGGCCTACAAAGGCAATTACAGCAAAGTACTTGTGTTTAAAAGGAACAATTAGTGGCTTTTCCTTCTGCATTTGCTATCTGGAGGACAGTGGGCACAGAGCTGTGTGGGCAAGTGCCTTCTAGTGTTTGTTTTTGTCATTGCAATCAGCATGCTAGGGAAGGCCACTTAGGGAAAGGCCTTCCCTAAGGGGTGGGTGTCATTGATGTGCTTTTGATACAATACTTTTGAGTAAAAATGTCCAACAATAAGCATTCTCTTAAAAGCAAATCATTAACAAAATTTCTACTCAAGATTTAAGTGCTTTGTAATTTTTAAATTTCAATGATTATTTCCAGTGCAAGAAAAGATATTATTTTGAAATTTTATATTCCTTAAAATATTGACTTTAAACAAAAATACTCTATATGGATTATGATATAAATATAATGCTGCTTCTTAATCCAGTATTTTTTATGACATGGGTGTATGAGTTGGCTTGCAAATGTTCAATTTTAATACCAATAACCAGCTAGATCCTTCCAGCTCTAATCATTAACTGTGAAATCTAAGGAGCTTAGTACATGGCTCTAGACTTTCACAGGGAAATGTGGCATCATGTGAGCATCACTAAGCTTATTTCTTCTGATTACTGATGCAGCTTTGCTCAATTTATCTCTGTTTTTATATTCATTGGGTGCTTTCTTCTCATGCCAGGAGGGACTGGTCCTTTTAGCATCTTAGATACTCTGAACACCTGATCAAGTCACTAAAAGGAAAGCTGTTAGTGCTCACAAATTACACCGATTGTGAGTTAAAATCACTGTTTCCCCATGGTAAGGTTTTCCCTTAAAGAAAAAAGGCTCAATTGAGTAGATATGCTGGCCAAGGATGCTGGAGCCTGGTGTAAGGTCTTAAGTGTTTAGGGTCCATTTCATTTTTTAATGAAAATGCAAAGAGGTATTTCTGTTGTTTTCTTTCTGAGACTATATATGACAATTTGATAGCTTACTTTGGGTTTTAAGATTCACTATCTCAGATATTGGTCAGGATTAAACTGGATTTAATTAGTGGTTATTTTATAGTTATTGTCTTTGTCTCTTTGTCTTTTATATATTCTGATTTTTGACTCAGCCAGTAGCCTTGTGTGGCCTTTGGAATGACACCTATCGAGAAATGATGGAGCTCTGGTCCTTCTCCAATACCACATCTAGTGTCTCACTTGAGACCCAACCATGTTGCAAGGTTAATATAAAGCACATATTATTCTCTCTATGAATAAAGACACTGAGGGGAGGTGACTTGCAGAAAATCAACATCTGAACTAAGATCCAATGCCAGGTTCCCTGATGGATTTAGTCCAGTGTTTAATACCTGTGTACCTAGTGGCATCTGAGGGTATTTATCTCTGTGAAGAAAAAAAAGTGGAAGAAGGGATGTAAAACTTAATAGACATGTAAAATGCTCACAAATATTTTCTTTTAAATGTATAATCTTGAGTACTGTATGTAACTGAGAAGGTACCTTTAAGCTTTAGTTCTAAAGAGCAAAGTGAACTCTATCCCTCTGCCGTAATTTATGCCCCAGTCCACACGTGTATTTGAAAATTGTATGCACCTGGGACTGTATTCCTTGCATGCCAGCTGGAGAGCTAAAAGGGTCAGCTGGTTTCCAGTAACTTACACATTTCTTGGAATCTATATCAAATAGTGTTGAACTGACAGTATGTGCAACCAACTGCATAGAAATAGTTCCAAGGAATTATTGCATTTAGAATCGTGGGATTTCTTCAAACAACTAAATAAATAGACTCCGTGAGTCATGTAACTTCACATCTTGCTGGGTGAAGAGCCACATGGAGTTACCTGGGTAAAGGCCATACCTTGCTGATAGGATCTGGTTATGGTCATCCAGACACTATTCTGAGTCTTGTTTAGGTGGAAAAATATCTTGGGGGCTTGGGCCTCCAGGATGCACAGGAGCTAGAAATAGGTTTATTAGAAGAAAATATGCTCCTCTAATAAACCTATTACTTTACACACGTACATTTGAGGTGGCTCAGGGCATCGACTCTGGAATAAGACTACCTGAGTTCTGATGCCACCTCTACCACCTGCTAATGGTATGGACCTGGACAAGTTACTGTGCCTCTCTAAGCCCCTGTTTCCTCAGTGGAAAACTACAGATAAATAGTTCTGTCTCCTACAACTATAGTGGGGATCAGTGAGGTAACTCATGTACAGTGCCTAGCACAATGCTTGACACATAGTAGGTGCCCAATAAATATCATCAAGACCTCTGCATCTGAAAAAGATTCCTAAAACAATTTTAAGAATCATGATCACCACCTTGTTTTCCTGGTGCTGCTTTAAGCACAGCAGTACATTAGGGGGCCTCACTGTAGGTTTTCTAATCATCCTCGCATCAATTCTCTGAGATTGGTATTAATATAATGGCCCCCTTTTGTAGAAGAAACTTAGGCTCAGAGCTTGGTAAGTGGCCTTTCCAGGATGGCTGAGCTATTAAGTAGGTGGAGGAGCCAATACTTACACCCTAGTCTGACCCTGAAGTCTGTACTTTCCCAACCACATCACGTTGCCTCTAAAGGACTAAATCACTGGTCTTCTTACCACATAACATATGAAGGATGAACCCTCCCACTGGAGCAAATTGCCTCACGGTTAGAGGCCAGTTTGTCCTTGGTGACTGGGTGAGACTTCACCATTAGTCAATGCTTCTGGCTGGGACCCACAGGAGTGAGGTTTGCAAGCCTCTGTTGGGGAGGGTTTCGGTAACTTCCGTTTTCTGTTTCTCAAGAGCAAGGAGCTGGTCTTTGGCAGAATTCTGTGTGCTCAGCTCTGTGGAGGTGACACAGTTAGTTCTGCAATTAGTCATTTTGCTTATCTACAGTAACCGCCAGCCTTCCAAGTAAACCAATAACTGGAAGGCCCTGAGTGCCATCTGGGTTTTTGTAAATTGTGTCATTTTCTCAAGACACTCTGTGAGCGCCTATAAAACCCTGGACCAGTGCCACTGTTTTCATAACAATTGAATGAGAAGAAATTACTGATTGTATCCTAATTTCACAGAGCCTTGTGCACATGTAACTGTTATTAATGGTGTGTGTGTACCTGGAAAAGCAACTTCATTTGTAATATATGCATGCAGTTGCCTTCCATAATTTGTCAGCACTGCTAAGAGATGCAGGTCACACACAAAATGGGGAAATTGCTGCAATTGTATTACCATTTATTCTTGTTGCATTGGCTGGTACACCATCAGGAGTAAAGGGCAGTGGTTTCTGATACCTTCCATTTTTTATGAATTGACACAAGTTATTAGCTTTGAAGAAACTGTCACAAACTAATCAAGAATGGCTTCTGATCCTTTGGCTAGAATAGGACTGGGTCTAGAAACATCTTCTATGTTTGGGTCACTGTGTCCTTTTGCGAGAAGGCAGCTCAATTATTACTAAAGATCAGTTAATTGAAGCTGAACCAGAAACCTTATGGTAAACTCACTGGATGTTTTTTTCTTTCTGGCTCTTAAGATGAGGAGGAAAGGAATAACAAAACAGGCTTTTTTTCCGGAGATTTATGAAACAAGCAAACAAAACTAGCCTCCAGGAAATGACCTAGGGTCATTGTGTTAGAGGACCTCAGAGTAGGAAAGGCCTGTTGAGAATATGGAGCCCAGTTTTCCTCCACTGCTGGATCCGTTCAATCTTAAACACCTGCAGGGACAGAGAGCTCATTACCTCTAAGGCTGTACGTTCTGTCTTTGTTCAGTGTGGATCATGAGAAAATTTCTTCTTAGTTATATTGTTGCTTTCTGGAGCTGAATATTACATAGTAATGCTTTCTCATGGGTTATACTCTTAAATATCTGAACACCGTTGTCTCTCCCTCCCCATCAACTCTGCATGCACACGCAGTCTTTCTCCCTCCTCCCCTCCCTCTTTCTCTTTCTCGCTCTCCTGTCTCTCCTCTCCCTCTTCCTCTTCCCCTAGGTGCTTGTCTTTTCCTGGCTAGATTCCTGGTTCCTCTAACACAGGGGTGTCAAACTCATTTTCATCGGGGGCCACATCAGCCTCGTGGTTGCCTTCAAAAGGCCAAATGTAATTTTAGGACGGTATAAATGTAACTCCCTCTTAACTGTTAAGGAGCTCGGCACTGATCGGCACTGCTGCTGGGTAGAAACAAGATGCCAGGCAGGATGAAACAAGGTGGAAGGCCGGATTCGGCCTGCTGGCCTTGTGTTTGCCACCTGTGCTCTAACATTTCCAAATGGAACATACTATCCAACCTCTTTTTCTTCCTTGCTTATTTCTACTGGACATCTCCAGTGTGCCTGGAATTCTTGTGTATTGATCAGCCCAAAGACACTGTACGGTAGTGTTATCAGCAATAAGGTTTTTTTTTTATGCTTAAAATGCTTCCTTACACAAGAGAAGTAGGCTAGCACATTGAAAAGATTTTTGAAATAAAGATAACAGATGAAAGATTAATATATTGGTTACATAAATAATTTATACAGATGTAAAAGAACACTCCAAGATGTCCCATGACAAATGTGCAGTTCACACACAGGAACTACCAAAATGGCATTATTTAAAATGTTCACTCTAACAGCTATTATAGAAATGAAAAAGGCAAATAATAATAAAATGCTATTTCATGATTAATTGATGTCATAAATATTTTAAAGAGATGATAAAACCCAATGCTGGGGGTGTTGCAAGGAAATAGCACACTTCTGTGTGGAATGAGGGAACTTGTCAGTGCATATTAAAAAACAAAAAAAGTTCAAATCTTTGGACACAGCATTCCATTTCTGGTGGGAGGGGGAGCTTTTTGTACAATGTAATTCATAAGGACATCATTTGCAATGATGCTCACGTTTTATGTTTGTTTATTTTATAGGTTTCAAAGCACTTATTTTTTTGCCTCACCTGGGTATACTTATTCTCATTTTAAAGAGGCTAGAAAAAAATGAATAAATTGGAAATAAAGGGGAGGCTACTAACAGTCAAAGAGGTTTAGTGGTTTTCCCAGGATTACACAGCTGGCAATGGCAGAGCTAACACTTGAAGTCCAGTTGTCTGATTCCAGTCCAGCATCCTTTCCTACTTATTTATACCAGCCAGAAAAGCCAACAACCTCTCTGACCTATAATGAAGGAATGGCTCCATGTACCAAGGCCTCTGGCACAAGAGTCAGAGGCATCATTTTAGCCATCACACACTAGCAAACAGGTCTACCTGGAAAAAATGAAGAGGAACAAAATTGAGCTAATTATACACATGGTGCAACCAATTTAAATATACATGTATGAACATGAGATGTAGAGAAGTGGGAGAGGGGATATTTCAATCAGAGTACACCCCTTCCTTTCTGATTGTGCTAAGTTTTCATCCATAGAAATGCCACCCAGTGTTCAAACAGTGGTCGGTTATTATCACATGCATTATCTCCTTTGAACCTTACACTAGCTGAGGGAGCTGAGCAAGGCAAAGTCTGTCCCCTTTGCTGTCAACTGAAGAAACAGATTCAGAGAGATAGGAGGCAGGTGCAAAATGTTGGTCTCTCCTTGCCCAGCCTTAACTTCTTGGCATGCTCCAATGTTGGCTTAAGCCACTCATGTTTCTGAGTGGGGTCAGTTGTAAACAGCACTGTTTTGGGGATGTTCAAAGTGAACCCCATTAAACATATCCAAAACACCAAACACAGTGGTCTTGCCTTGGAGCCAGTGGACAGATGGGCCCTTCCGCTGGCCTACGCTCCAGCAGATCCAACTACAAGGTCTTCATATTTGATGTAAAAATCCCTGTTAGAGTTAACAAAAAGCCCACAAAGAATGGCTAGACCCAAACTTCATACCTGTACATGACATCCCTTAAAACGATGTCTTACTGAGCTCTGCAGATCTAATTTGCAGCAGAGGTGATATTTAAATGATAAGGAAAAACAAAACATTTCCCTGAGGGTACTGTTTCCCTAGATATCACTAGAAGTTTGCAACCTGACTCAATTAAATAAAACTGAGATCCTGTGTTAGGACCTCGAAAAAATAAAGTGAAATGTTTAGCAGGTGCCACAAATTGTGAAAGAAGCCACAGAAGGGAAAAGGGAACAATGGCCAAGGGGGCTAAGTGATAAGACATCCCTTTGTGTGCTTTTTGGCCCTGACACAAGGCCAGTGCAAGCTCTCTGCTCAAGTGTGTTATCTTACATTGAAGTGTTAACCTTTCATAATCCACACTTGACACAGGCAGGTCAAGAAAAACCCCAAGCAAAAACAGAGAGGTTTATTAAAGCCCAGTGGTGAAAACTGTTCTTATTTTTCACTTCACACTGGTGGGGAGGGAGTGTGGGTGGCTAATCAATATCCTGTTAGGTTTTGGCAGTTTGGTTCATTTTCACACAATGTCAGCCATCCTCTTTGCTGGTTGGTGATTGCTTTGAGTGCTTCTGGGTGTGGCCTTGCAGGAGGGTCTGAAACTGCTGTGAAGAAGGAAATAGACTGGAGAAGAAAGAATTAATGCTAGCTTAAGTGTCAACCACAGACACGGTGAAGAGTCACCTCCTTCCGCCTCAACTGTTTGATGGTGCCTTATGGGAGAGCTTTGAAGGAGGGAGCAGCATTAAAGACACCTGGTTTTCTCCTGTTATCTCTGAATGCTTTATGTCCAGCCTTCAAGGCTAGGCAAGTGAGCTTTTGTTCTGTCTCAATATGGAATGAGGGGAGCTCACTTTGGAGGAGTCTTAAATGATCATCTGAGTTTCTTTTGCAGCATATATTTCTAAGCTGATTCTTACAAGAGTTTCCCTACTAGCTGGGGACAGGGCACAAGTAGGCTCAGCTTCTTGGAACCTCAGAGTCTTTGTTTCTGGAATGACTCAACTGGGTTAGATAATCATTTCCCAGAAGGTGGGTTGCACACCACTTGTGATAGCTCAGGTGATACTGGACAAGGTGATACAGAGATAAGACACAAAATAATTTTTAATTACTTTTCCAAGTTTCTACCAATCCTTTCTGATTATGTCAAGGAGAAACTCTCAGTTTGCAGCTAGTATATCTTTACTTATTTTTATTATATGTTTATATTTTCTTGTTTTAAAAAGATTTTATTTATTTACTTATTTTAGAGAAAGGGGAAGAGGGGAAGAAACAAAGGGAGAGAAACATCAATGTGAGAGAGAGACAGGAATCGGTTGTCTCTCCTACACAAACAACCTTTCACTTCTCTGAAGACACTCAACCAACTAAGCCACACTGGTCAGAGCAACAGGTGTATCGTTAACAACTCTCTATCTCTTGCTAATTTTCCTTTTAACAAAGTGCAGGCTCAGGGTCTGAAGCTTCAGGCAGGCAGGAGTACCTAAGAAGAATTTAACAATAGGGTTCATTTTTAAAAGTTAGTTTCTATTTATGGCAAGAGATAGTGATTTTCCATTTAAGGCAGTGATATTGTTTATTTTTACAAGTTTACTTAAGTAAAATATAAGTAATCTAAGAAAACATTAAGTATATAATAGCTAAGGTTATATGTACATTTTGCCAAAAATTGTCATGATGGTACCAACAGTTTAGAAACAGTGTCTTAGGAGTGTTCTGAGGTCATTCTAGATTAAGAACTCTGCAGCAATAAGTTCCCAAGTTTGGGCACAGCCACTTAGAAACTAAACTTGAAATTCGGACTTTGATCATATATATGACTGAGATTCACATATTAGAGATTTTTCATTTTAAAAAAACCATTTATTTGTTTTTAGAGAGGGGGGAAGGGAAGGAGAAAGAGAGGGGAAAAAACATTGATGTGAGAGAGAAACATCAATAGGTTGCCTCTCTTAACGCGCCCCAAGTGGGGACAGAACCTGCAAGCCAGGCATGTGCCCTGACTGGGAATCTAACCACTGACCTTTTGTTTTGCTGGACAACACCCAACCAAGTGAGCCATGCCAGTTAAAGCTAAAGATTTTTAAATAGATAAAAACTGGCCATAAAGTGTTGTAGAAAATTATTCTGGACTAAATGTTGGTCAATTAAAAAAATAAAACTGGATTTCTGTTCTAAAAACAAAAGTCTTTTTCTTTTCAAAGCTTCGAAGGTAGTTGCAAAGTTCCAGCTGAAATCATTTAACTGCCTTCTTTCTTTTGCCCTTTACCCTTAGGGAAGGATTGCGCAAGACTGCATTTTAACTTGGGGCAGACATAGAGTGTAGTGGTTAGGAACTTAGATTTGAGGGTCAGACTGAGCTGCGTTTGAATCCCAGTTTGGCCACTTGTGAGCCAAGACACCTTGGACCAGTGAGTGACTCATCCTCTAAGCCTGTTTCCTTATCTGTAAAATGAGAACTTCTGAGGGACTCCTAGAGATGAAATGAGCATGCAGAGGGCTCCCACAGACCAAGTGTCCCAAAGCTCACTAGGAGCAGCAGCACCTATTTTGCATGTGTATCAGTTGAGTGGAAGCCGTGGATGATCATCCCTTTCAAGTTGTCTGCTGGAAGGTCATTCTTTCCTTTTAGGAAACACCCACCCAGTTTCCCAGGGATTTGAATTGGCACTGGGTGTTATTTTTGAAAAAACAAAAGCTATTCCAAGCACACTGGTACACTTCATAGTCATTCCTGCTAGATAGAATGAAAAATATCTAGTGTGGTTTTCTACTGTTCCCATAATGACTTTCACACAGGGGTTGGGATTTAGGCCCTGGGTAGAGAGGCACTCTGGTCACAGAAAATGAGGAACATGTCATCCATCCTCAAGGTCTACTCAGGACACAGATGCAGGGATGGTGAGGAAGGTTAGTTTGCTCTGGGAGTTCTTTATGCCCTATACATCAGCAGGACACTTTAATTATAAATAGATCCTTTGTTAGAAATATGGAGAAACATCACAGCATGATGGATATGAGTTGGTGAAGAGTTAAATAACTAAAAATGACCCCTAAAGCTCTTTGATTATCAGTAAGTATTTATTGAGACCAGACTCTAGCTAGCACTTTTTCCCCTGGGTTTAAAAAAAAGAACAGAAAGGCATGCAAGAAATTTCTACTTGAGTTTAACCAAGTCATTCACAACCATACCATACAGGCAGTGATTGCCAATCAGTGGAAAGGGGTGTAGGGAAGCAAGCAGCCTAACTGGGGAGTTTGGGTACAGGGAACTGGTCATCCAACAAACCCTTGATGCTGAATGGTAACACACCATTCCCCAGGTGTGTATTTAATGGAGAGCATTGACTGCCGTATACACTTGAGCCAGGCACCTCTGTACCAGGCTGGCCACTTTAAGATGCTGGAGGAGGAGCAAAGAGGGGCTGCAGATTCCAAGAGTGACAGGGCTTGAATGTCAAAAGAGCAGCTTCTATTTTTTCACTCCCTGCCTCAGTGTATTGCTCTTCTGCCTCTAGTCTACAGGGTTCCTCCCTGGCTTAGGAAGTGAGCAGTACCGTGACTAAGAACTGAGGCCTTGCTGAGTAACAGCCTTGCATTCAGTCCTGGCTCTGCCATTCACACTATCAGCTATATGACCTTAGACAAGGTTCTTAACCCTTCTGAGCCTCAGTTGCCTGCTTTGTAAAATGGGTATATTGATAGTACTAACTTAAGAGAAGTCAAGAAAAACAGGCACAGAAGGCACTTTGGCACAGCCTGGCATGAAGTCATCCTCAGTATTATTGCTACTGTTTTTTTATGTTATAAAAGGAAGTTGTATATCCTGGGAAGATAGTGTAGGGGTGGCAGGGAGGGCTTTTAGCTCGGGTATATTTGAATTTGAATTTCATCTCTGCCAACTAATTATGGGGTATGACTTGAGCAAGTCTCCGCTTCTATGAACTCCTGCTTCTATAAAATAGGGTGATGGGGCTTGCTATATGAAGTAGAGGAGTGAGTGAGTGGGTTTGTGTGTGTTCCCACTTATGTGTGCACATGCCAGCACCTGGTACAGGGTAACTCCATGGCTCTTGGTGCCTCCTCCTTCACACCCAGGGGTCCCCACTGTCTACATAGCACTTCCTTTTTCCCTTGTCAGGCAGAGTCAGAATAGTCACACCTGGGTCAGGTGTGGACTGCCTTCTCTGTTTCTAGAAAATTGCTTGAACCTGTGAGTAGGTAGCATGTAATTTGTTCAATAGCAATTCAAGAGGCTTTGCAGGCTCCTGGCACCCCACTTCACAGCCTGCCTTGTAAATTGAGGAGCAGCCTAGAGTCTGACTCCTAAATGGTGGAGCAGAAGGAGGAAGTGCCTGCTGGGGAAATGAGCCTTCCCCTCCATTTCTGGGGGGCCCTGGAGGAATCTTTTCCAGGGAATTCTTTGCCAAGTTAGACCCCCTGTAGTCCTAAAGGATCCCACCCATCTATGGATGGCCTGTGCTAGAAAACTCTTGGGAACTTTGCCCCTTTTTGCCACGGGAGTACTTAACCTCAAGAATAAATAACATTTTTCTTTTACCACAAAACTGTCTTTGTTTCTTCTGGAAACTTTTATTGGCACCCATTAGCACTGACTCTCCAATGGCTAAACCAACATTTTTTACAAAATGAAACAGTCAAATCACAGGTTTGTATTTGCTTCTTTTCTTTTAAGTCAATTGCCATTGTCTATTCATTTTCCCTCTTGTGTCTTTGTAATTGAAATGAGCTGCAAGTGACGTGGGGACCAGAGCTGGGTCCCTGAGGCTTCTGACTCCTTTGTTTGCCTTTGCCTGTGATACATTCTTTTTCAAATTCACAGGCTTCTGAATTTTAATAGACTGTGATAATGATACATCTGGCTGCATATTAATTGCTGAGAGTTAGAAATGACGCATAATCACTGTGTTTCAGGGCTGCAAATGTACAGCACTGAGAGCCAGTGTTTGTTAAAGCCTTTGGAAAAATCCCGTGTTAGTGGGCATTTTCTAACTCCCGTGATTACTAATGTGCTACAGAATGAAAAGTGTCTCAAATAAAGTCAGTGTTGTGTTTTGTGTGTGTTCAGTTTCCTGAACATCATGCTTTGTACCTTATTTTTGTACATAGCACTGCTCAGTGGGTGGTAAGATACCAGCTGAAAGCTGAAAACAGGAAACTTAAAGTTTTTTTATTTTATTCCCAATTCAATCAATCCCAGTGGCTATGTGGCTGGTAGCTTTTTCCATTTTGAATAATCAGGTTTCAGTGAGAGCAGACTGTTCTAAAACACCCAAATGCGGTGTTACAGGTTCTCATTGCAGGCATGTGCTCTGAGAACGCACGTGGCCCAATGATCTGAAGAGACAGAGAGACAGCTGAGTGTTACCAAGCAGTGTGGCAAATGTATTTCATGTTTCATTTCTCCAAGGCTTGTCTGCTCAAAGTTATTGTTCTCAAAAATAGAAGCTGATGGGGCAACATGAGATGGGAGTCCACGTTTTCATACTACAGGCCCAGTATCCTCGGTCAGATGTCCCTCTAGGTTTTACCCAACTGCTTAATGTGGGATCCCTGGTCGCAGCTGAGTTCTCAGTCAGGTGGCAGACTTGGCTGTCAGCTTTGCGTGCCTGAGCAAATACCAGATTTAGCTGGAACAGTCAAGTCTGTCCTTCCTTTGGGACATTAAGATTTAGGCATCCTTTTTCATCTCTGTACTTTTTCCTTCTCTTCTGGGAAGTTAAGATAATCCTGAGCTTTAAGAGATGACAGGTGGGTGGAAAAGAACAGGTCAGTGGATCTGTGTAGTCCTTTCTGAAAGCCAAAGGTACCATGCTACTTGGGGAGGAATGCCATCCTGAACATCTGACATGGGTTGAATGCCTGTCATTGAGTCAATCAGTATCAATAAGTTCCCATCATTGCCTAATTTCAGATAATAATGGGATCTGGCCAGATTGGAAACCAGTTTTCTGGCCCATAATTCAGCAATACAGATTGTGATAGAAGGGGTTGGAAGTCAACCTCAAGACCCACCTACTTGGTTCCCTTCCCCCACTCAAGTTCTTATTTGGGGATTTCAAGGCTGCAATTTTCCTCTCCTAGGGACATAGCCATGGATCCTACCAAACCCCTCCCACTTTTGCTCTGTTTAGCTAGAGCATGACCAAACAGATGGTAAAGATGCAGGAAGAAAGGGAAGACAGGAATGTGAAATCAAAATACTTGTCTCATAGTCATTGAATTGTCAGAGCATGTCTCTGGTGAGATTGTGGTATGTGACATGGAGCTCCAGCTTTGTCCCTCGGAGGCCCTGGGGAAAATTCAGTGTAGAATGAACAAGGGCAGGAGAGACGGTTCGAGGGGACCTCTAGGGCAGGTTTGTACTAAGCACAGTACAGACATGATCTTATGTCATGTTCCCAACAACACTGTGAGGGAGTAAAGAGTCACCTCCACTTCATGGGGAGACTAAAGCCCCAGGAGGTGACATTCTTGGCCCAAAGTCATAGAGTATTGAGACCACAGGGTACTGTACTCAGAACAGTTGCCTCATATAGTATCCTTAGATCCTTTGTAATGAATCAACATTCTTTGAGCCAGAGTGATAAGAACTTTGTCACTTGTTACAGATACTTTGGCTTATTCCTATGCAGTGGGAAGCCTTAGCAAATGCCATAGTACCCTTGGTGTCTGTGCACTCTAGTTTCGAACCCTGAGCATTGATGGAGTCCCCAGTGGCATTGTTCTCCCCTTTTCCCTCCCACCCAGCCCAAGGGGAAGCCAGGGAATCCTTTTTACTGAGATAAACAAGTACAGAATTTGTATCCCACCTAAGGATTTCCAAGAAGTCAGTAGAAAATGACTGACAGCAAAACCCCAGAGCCACAGAGGCCTTCCTCTGGACCCTGTGGTTGTGATAAGGCCACCACTGCCACCCAGGTACCTTGTTGGCATCCTCCAACCAGGGATATGCAGCTTTGGTCCCATTTTCTAGATCTGACATGGTTGTGGCATAGTGGGCATGTCACTTCTGTGGCATTCTTGCCAAAAATGTGTAACCTCCAACTAATCATGAGAACACATCTTCTGGGCCCAAGGCTGGCCATCATGTATAAGGACCACAGCAGCACAACTCTGCCAGCAGCCCTCACATGTTTCAGGTTAGACTCTTGAAGTGGGTCAGCTCTGATCATCTGGCCCTGCTGCCTTGACAGCGTAAGAGGTTTGCTTGACTTTCAGAGGCAGATGTAGAGCCAGGGACCGAAGGGAGAGGTAATATTTGGCTTCCTCTTTCTCTAAAGGTCTGTAGTGCCATGTCTGGGCATGACCAAAGTGAGTTTCAGGCAGTGGGGCTGGCATTTGCTAAAAGAAACTTATTGGGGTGTGGGTATGCATTTCTCCTTCTGCCCAAGGTTAAGTAATAGTAACATCCTGTGTAAGAGAACTTGAATGTGGTTTTCTACTAAACTCCAATATTTTAGGGCTATTTATTAGATGTGTTTAATCTTGGGCCAATTTAACCAGTAGCAGACTAATAAAATAACAAATTTGGGCTTGCTGCCAGGACAAATGTTGACTTACCCTTATAATGTTGACTGAAATGAATAACTTTGAAAGTAATTGAGGAGTGAAACCTTAGCCAAAAATACAGTGTCTGAAACAGTGGTTCTGTTTTATTTTACTGGCACTGCTGAGAGATTATGCTTCATAAGCTAGGCTGCTGCTGCTGCTTCAGCTCTCAGAGAGTCCTACATTTTACTGAGTTATTTCCCAAGGTTCCTTTCCTTTTTCAGCCAATAAACCACCATTCAGCAAAAATTAATTTCCCCATGGCAGACAAGTAGGACATATTATTTTTGCAATGTAGAGGGGGAAAAGTCAATGATATTTAGAAGAATAAAGATAATAACTTGCTTGAGGTCTTCCTTCAGAAAGAAAATGGTATGCCCTCTCAGAGTTTGTAGTAACATTAATTGCTTCTCCAGGGTATGTATTTGATGAAATCCATCTAGCTTGCTCCACACCCCACCCTTCCTTCCTTTTGTCATTCAGTTTATACAAACATTAGAGAGCTATAATATTTTGGCTAGCATGTTTTGTACCTGAAGGAAGCTGGGAAGGCCTGGAGGAAAATAAGCCAGGATGACCATAGAAATTGTCATAAAGTGTGATTTCTTTCAATCCTCACTTTTTATTTGCATTGTATGAGAAGCTGTGTTTGTGGCCAGGACCGAGCAAGCTTTCAGAGACACGCTGGCATTGTCTGAGTTCAGTTAAATGTCTCCCAATGCCTCTCCCTTAACCACGGCTCCCCTAAAAACAACCACCTCACAGACTAATCTTGGCCAGATGCTGTAGATGCTTACTGGACCTTTGGTACTGACTGAATGGCTCAAGCAAAGACAGACTTGCTATATAGGAAATAAATATAACCTCTTCAACCTTAATGTATTTAGTGGAATGGCCCTGAGAATTGATGCTTTGATTTCTGGTTTTGCCCAAACCATCTTGTAATGTCTCCATCATACAATTTTTAGCATTTGCATGGTGGGTATAGTGGGGTTGGGGGCAGCTAGAGAAATTGTCAGATCTTCAACATAGCAATCCAGCACCCTGTCTGCAGTGTGGCTATTAGACTGAACTAATTCAGAGTATTCTGTGGTTTTATTTTTCCAGAATTTCCTTAATCCCTATTAGCAAAAAACTAACATTCCCTCCCCCCTGGCCAGCCCCCCCACCAAAAAAAACCCAGCCCTCATTTTTTCTCTTTTAAAGAAGAAAATTGCGATGTTTTCCTTATAGCATCTGATATGGAGAACTTGGGCCATTTTATCAAAGATGAAATCAGATCTTCTTTGGATGCTGCTATAGGGCAACCTGACCCCTGGAGAAAATAAACAGAAGGGTATGACCTCAATCTTTCAGAGTAGCCGAGACAAAGGTATCAGAACTCCCTCTGGAGCTGTTCCCAGTGGTTTGTCAAAGTCCCCAAAGTCTGTAGTCCCTTTGTTGAAATCACTGATAAGCATATCTAGGGGAAAATTATAGTTCTGAGTTTGAAGATCTTTTGTTCACCTTATGGGTTAGAAATCAATAATTCTGAAATGTGTTTGTCCTAATCAATGAAGCCAGGTTTCTGTTGGAATTTGGGCTTCATTATTTGCCTTTCAATTTCTGGCAACAGATGACACCAGGTCAATTAGCTCTACACCAGAGAAAACAGAAAAAACATCTTTAATGGAAATTTTAGAGTTAGAAATCATTATATCATTGTTGTCTTTTTCTATTTTCAAAAATTAAGATAAAGAGTCACTTTCAAGCTCCAAAGAGGCTCCCCCTTCCTATTTCTGCAGCCACACTTCTCTTGCTCAAACTGCCTCATTGCCACCTCTGTGTCCTGCAGCCACCTGGGGAGGCCCCGCTTGCTGACCACCTGGCGCATTCCCTACCCACTCCAGCCAACACTGACACTCTTGGGCACTGGATGACCTTCTGGTCGTCCCTGTTCAGCTGGCAGATGTTTCTCCTAGGGCGACACCTGCACATGTCAAAGAAACCCACTTTGCGGATGCTGGGTAAACACTCACAGAGTGGAATTTAAAAGGGTGCACATCGTCACAAAGTATCTCTTCCAATGTACATACTAATTACAAAGGGAGTGCAGTAGCCCCCCCCTTATCCACGGTTTTGCTTTCTGTGATTTCAGTTACCTGTTGTCCGCCACAGTCCCATTATTAAATGGAAAATTCCAGAAATAAACAGTTCATAAGTTTTAAATTGCACACTGCTCTGAGTAGCGTAATGAAATCTCGTGCTGTCCTACTCCATCCTGCCCAGGGTATGAATCATCCCTTTGTCCAACAAATCAGCACTGTATATACTCTCTGCCCATCGGTCAGTTAGTAGCATCTCAGTTATCCGATCGACTGTCGTGGTATTACAGAGCTTGTGTTCAAGTCACCCTTATTTTATTTAATAATGGCCTCAAAGCACTAAAGTAGTGGTGCTGGCAATTTGGACATGCCAAAGAGAAACCATAAAGTGCTTCCTTTAAGTGAAAAGTTGAAAGTTCTGTATTTAAGGAAAGAAAAAATTGTATGCTGAGGTTGCTAAGCTCTATGGTAAGAATGAATCTTCTGTGAAATTGTAAAGAAGGAAAAAGAAATTTGTGCTAGTTTTGCTGTTGCAACTCAGACTGAAAAACTTATGGCTACAGTGCATGATAAGTGTTTAGTTAAGATGGTAAATGCATAGAACTCTATCACAGGCATGTATGTAAAGGAAAAAACACTATATATATCAATATATTGTTCAGTACAATTCAACATTTCAGGCTTCCACTGAGGGGTCTTGGAACATATCCCTGCAGATACGGGGGGAGTACTGTACTAGTAGCTTCACAATCAAGAAATCCGACAGATACCACCTGTATTCATTTCCTAGCTGCTGTAACAAAGTACCACAAGCTGAGTAGCTTAGAATAACAAAGTTTTAGTTGTAACTTCTGTGGAAACTAGAAGTCCAAATTAAGGCCTCAGCATGGCTTTCATCTCTGAAACCTGTAGAACAATCCTTTCTTGCTTCTTCCTACCTCCCAGTGTTTGCTGTCAATCTTTAGTGGTTTTTTGTGTGTGTGTTTTAACCAGTCCAGTTGCTGTCTCTGTCATCACATGGCATTCTGTGCATGTCTGTCTAAATTTTCCTTTTTATAAGGACACTAGTAACTGGATTTAAGTCCCACTATAATCTAGTATGACTCCATCCTAACTTGACTATGTCTGCAAAGATCCTATTTCTACACAAGGTCACATGCACATGTTTGGGGGTAGAGCTTCAACATATCTTTTTGTGGGGACACAGTTCAATGTATAACACCACCTTATCCAACAAGGCAAAGTTTATATCAGCAGTAATAAGGTATAGTGACATAATGTACCCCTAATATAATGCACCAAGAATGGCACACCACTTCGTATTCTTGCCAACAGTGCATTATCTAATCAGAGAAAACACTAATCTAAATAGAGAGACATTCTACAAAAAACAGACCAGTACTCTTCAGAAGTATTGATGTCATGAGAGACAAACTGATCCTGAAATAAAAGGGACATTAGTGGGAAAACTGGTAAAATTCTTAAATAGTTCAGTTAATAATGTTGTAGCAATGCTAATACCTTAGTTTTGATCAGGTTGCCATGGTTATATGTAAGATCTAACATTAAGGGAAGTAGGGTAGAGAGTGTATCCCAGAACACTCTGTACTATTTTTGCAGTACTTCTGTAAATCTAAAATTATTTTGAAAATAAATTTTTTAGAAAAGAGGATTCATACATTGAGTGATTAGACAAATTCACCTGTTCTCAGAAGCAAAGGGGAGGGGCAAGAGAAATCATTTGAGTAAAACATACCAACTTTTAGTCCTATTTTAGACTGTTCATTGAGAGCTTGCTTTTCACAAAGCACTGTGCTATGTGTTCATCTTACCTTTTGGGCAGAATAGTTTAGCAGGGTGTAAGGTCCAATATACGATCCATATCTTGCCTCTGCCACCAGAGATGTGTGACCTGTATAAGGGCTTGTGCTCAATGAACCTCAGCTTACTCATCTACAAAGTGAGGATAATGGTGTTAGCTCTCTCATAGGATGTTTTGATGATGCCACAAGCAAATCCATGGAAAGTTCTTAGCCCAGTGCCTGATACAGATAATAAGTTCCCAATAAATGATAGCTCTGACCCACAGAATCCTCACTACTGCATTGAGAGGATTATTTCCCCATTTTTTAGTTGAAGAAACTGTGGGCAAGTAACTTGCCCAAGATCACCCAGCTAGTTAAGTGTGAGAGACTAAAAGAGAGAGATTGATTGATAGATAAATAGATGAATATATGTATCATTAAGTTAAAAAACAACAACATTAAGCATGAGGGAGAATCTGCAAGAATTCTTTTGAGGGGCAAGATACAAAGCAAGCTGTCAAGTCCCCCCAAAAGGGAGGAGTGGGGCCATTTGAAGTAAAGCTTATGGCTTGGAAGAAGGCAGAGGCAGGAGTAAAAGAACTGGCCAGCGAGTCAGTGAGAGGCCCGGAAAAGGTGGGAAGGCCTTGGCAATAGGAGGTGTCAACAGAAGTGAGAACACGAGGATATTTGTGGTGACCTAGAAGTTTTGAAGGGTAAGAATCTTGGGCATAAACTGTAAAACAGTGTGAACTGCCCTTTGGCCCTAAGGAAGGGGGTGGTAAAGTTGAGATAATAATCATAGAGCAATGAATGAGCTTTACATTTATTTGACTGGGGAGAGATGGAGTGGGAGTAAGGATCTGGCAAGGATAGAAGTTCTTAGCTTTCTTAGCAGAAGATGGTGCTATTGTAGAAATGGAGAGAAAAACATGAATTAGGGAGGCAGTCATTGAGAAAGCAAAGCATACTGACAAATTAAAGTACAGCAGACCAGGTCTCTTTGTTTTCTCTGTATTGTTTTTAAAATAAATCAGAGCTGAACTCCAGATTGTTTTATGTTGTGAAGTTCAGTGATTGGGAACCAATTGTTAGGTTTCTTAATGAGAGCAAATTAAAAGAAAAAGAAAAAACCAGTCAATAGACTAAAATAGGGAGTCTGGCAGCTGGGTGGGTGCTTCTCCACAGGGATGTCCATCTTTACATTTTTCAAGGTGACTCTCCCAGCTTTTAATCTTCCAACTACATGGACCTTTCCCTATTTTGTTCCACATTAGTTGACAATTATTTAAGTAGTGAGTTGTTTGTTTGTTTGTTTGTTTGTTTTAATTTCACTAGGTTTGTTTTCTAATTACACTCAGTGTCTGTCTCTTTAGCATTCTTTCTCACTAGGCTCTCATTAACAACTAACATAAATATCTCAGATTGCCCCTGTCTGCTCCAGTTCAGCATTCACTGGTACATTTGCAAAAATAGTTTTCTGTTCATTAAAATGAAACTTTTTATTATGGAGAATTTGACTAGGTACGACAGATGGAACCATACACAGAGTCTCCTGTGTCCAGCCCCCAACTTTAACAATTACCAACTTGTGATCATCCTGTTTCCCACACATCCCCTTTCTCCAACCTTGTTACTTTGAAGGAGATCCCAGGTGTCATATTTTTTTAATGATCTTTATTTGTATATATGAATGGGCAAGGAAAGTTTGTGTTTTCTTTGGGCTGATTTGTTTGGAAGTTAAGAAAATAAAATGCAGGAGGAAGGGGTTACTCACCCCTGAAAGGTAAGTCAGGTACATTCCCTGCTCACCAAGGGGGGGACCCAGCATGTCTGGCCCCTGGGAGAAGATGCAGATTGAGCCTGTGCTTTCTGCTGGAGCTGAAGGCTGTCTAATTGTGCTTGTGGAAGGGTGTGGTGTTGGGAATGTCGTCGTCGGGTGCATCGCAGTAGGAAGCTGAGGCTGAAGACTCCTAATGCAGGACATGATTTCTATGATGGCATCAGTAATATAGCAAATATGGTCCACTTCCTTCAGCCCTCAAGCTAAAAATGCTTTCTATATTTTTTAATGCTTGAACAAAGCAAAAGAATATTTTTTGATATGTAAAGGTTATGTGAAATTCGAGTTTTGATGTCTACAGATAATGGTTCAATGGCACATAACCACACTAATTTATTTACCTACTGTTCATAGTTGATGGCAGAGATGAATAGGCCTGACAGAGGCCGGATGGTCCATAAAGCCTAAAATATTTACCATTTGTCCCTTACAGAAAAAGTTAGCCAAGCCCTGGTATACGGTATGGGCTCTGGAACCAGCTGCCTGGATTTAAATTCTGAGCTGAGTGACTTTAAGCAAGCTGCTTGCTTTATGCTTCAGTTTCCCCATCTTTTAAATGAGTATTATAATAGTAGCTGCCTTGCAGGGATGTTTGGAGGAATAACTTAATAAATATCTATAAAGCACTGAACCCCTACAACAAATGTTAACTTCATATTATTTAATAATGCTAGAGCTTCTCAATCACTCTGAGATTGTAACTTCCTTTTTAACATGAAGATGATGAAAGCATCCTAGAGTGGTTACTATGTGGGTAAAACTTGATCCCTGGGCGTGCAGTACCCAACCCACCTCCTATTCTGCAGATGGAGCTCTGCACAACACGTCCCTGGTATTCAGGCATTGGAAAGACATTTTTTATGTCTCCAGCAACTCAGGGGCAAAAGCATCTGCTGGCACAATTGATTCTCCTCTCCCTTGCTCCTGGCCAGGTGTAGAGCAGCCAAGAGCAGTGCTGCCTTGCAATAGCAGCAGTCTGAGTCCTGCACCTATAGCTGTGCTTCTGGCCCCTCCGGGACTGTGTTTATGGCTCAGTGAAGGGTGTCTCAGGGCAGCTACAGACATGGTGTGGAAGGCCCTCCTGCTGCTCCCAACCCCACTCTGGATGAAAAAATGAAGTGCAGGGAGAATGAGTGAGGGTTTCCTTATGTCATGCCTATTAGAATGGAACTATTTTTGAGGGAAAAAACATTGTGCTAGCCCCAGCTGGGTGTCTCAGTTGTTTGGAGTATCCTCCCATACACCAAAATGTTGAGGGTTCAATTCCCAGTCAGAGCACATAACTAGGTTGTGGGTTCAATCCCCTGTTGGGGCTCTTGTGGGAAGCAACCAACCGATGTTTTTCCCTCACATCAATGTTTTTCTCTCTCTCTTTCTCTGTCTCACCCGCACCCCGCCCCGCCGCCGACTCCCCCTAAAACCAATAAATATATCCTCAGGTGAGGATTAGATTTTTTTTTTAATGTTTTCATTGTGCTAGATGATTTTGCTCTGATGGGCATTTTCTTACATTGTATATAACCTGCTTTGGTTTTTATCTCTTAAAGGGAAAAATGAGGAAAAGATAAAAATTACTGTATCCCCTAAGGAAGGAGTATTAAAATCTATTAAATTAAAGTCCACATTAAAAATAAAATTGCATGGACTGCTTTATTCCTCTTTATTTGTAATTCAAGCACAAGAGATATTTTAAGTTGCTGAATCAATCTTTTATGAAAAAATATGACCTCCATGCCTTTCTTCATTCTCCTTTCCTCCCTCATCTCCCTCTATTTTCCCTTCCTTTTTTCCTCTCTTCCTTATCCTCTGAAAAAATGAAGAAAAAACATTGGATAAAAGTTAATACTGAATCATGATAAGTATTCACAGCAAACTTATCATAGAAGGGAACTTTCTCTACTTGAAAAAGGGTGTCTTGTCTATGCCCTCATGAAACATAATACTTAAGGATGAAATCTTCATAATAATCACTTTAGATTCAGGAATTAGATTAGTGTACCCACTATCTCAGTAATCAACAATATATGGGGGTCCTAGCCAGTGCAATAAAACAAGAAAAACAAAAAAGCTATGAGCCTGGAAAAATGCAACAGAACTATTGTTATTCAGAAAATGCTACCTACACAAAATATGCAATGCCTTTTACTTAAAAAAAAAACTTTTTTAGTGAGATGCCCTTCTGTTCTGTCTTAAAATTGCATGGTGGGGGTTTTGTCTGCACTTGAAATAGGACACCGTGTTCCTGGGTTTAGCACTGACCTTCCTTGCCCAGTTTGGTCTGGCAGCTCAGTTGTTGGACTAGGAAGCCCCTGCAGGTCGTATTCTGTCATCTCTCTGTAAAGCCAGGAAGCAACCCTACTATTGTATTTGCTAGTTCTGAGTAGAGCTATTTAACTAGAATCTGGAAACATTTTCCCTGAGGGTTCTTTTTAGACAGCAGTAAAATGTAGCTGGAGACATACTGAATAAATGGAAAAGAAAAATCAAATTAGGCCAAGATTTTTTTTAAATCTCTTATTCTCACTGAAACCCTCGAGAAGAACACCATAATTCATACTTCACTCATGTGAGCCAGGCATAAGATCTTCAGAGGTCCCGTAACCTGTAAATGCTCTGGTTTTGAAACTGCACCTGCCCACTTTACAGGATCACAGCAGTAAATCATGCAGCAATAGTTTCTAGTTCAATTGTCTGTTACTTGGGAATGCCAGATTGTCAGAGAGCAGCCTGATGTTTACTGGTGTGTGCCTTAGGAAAGGCATTTTAATTACAATGCCACATAGCAGCCGTGTGCAAACTGCACAACCTGCAAAGGAGCTGGCATCTGCATCATGCATACAATTTGTAGCTGTGCAGAAAAACGCCCATCTGCCTGGATCATGTAAACTGGAAAGCAAAGTCAGCAGAACCTTAGAAACGATGACACAGCAGGTGGAACAGAGATGAATCTTCTATCCTGCCAAGCGTGCAATGTTCCCTGCCTGTTTTTAAAGCAAGAGAACCCAATTGTTGTTTGCCCTTCATTCTCCCCCTTCTGATACAGAGTCTGTGACCCATCAGCTTTAGTCATTAAAGGAGACTCTGGGCTCTGAGGTGCATGCAGGGTTATCTGAGACCAAATCCTGCCCCCCCTCCCCCAACACACAGGAAATCTCCCATGTCACTGCTGCAGTGCAGCTCATGCCACCAAAGGTGGTGATATCACAACGCTGGCATTTCCAGCCCAAGGCACAAGCCATTTAGAGAAATTCAGAGGATACTCAAGAGTGCACACACACGTGTGTGTGTGTGGATTCAGTAATGCAGCTCTGACGTAAAACATATTTTTTAAGTTCTCCTCTGGGGACAGATGCTCAGGAGCCGGGAATTGGACGGAGCATCCTGAAGGGCACCGTCACCTGGAAGCAGCAGGGCTGTTGGATCTTTCTCTCAAGCACTTCAAGAATTAGAATGTGATGTGTCTCATGCTGAGAGATTCATCTTTTGCCTTTTGGAACTGCACCTTCCCAGTGTTTAGGGAATCTCCTGATGTCTGTTCAGCTCAGCAAGCTGGGACGCTAGAGAGGTAACCGGCAGCCCGGATTTATTCTGTCTTGGAAAAGTGTTTTACTGCTTTGTGTGAAGTCATTCCTGGCCACGTTGGGGAATTGTTTTTGCACTTTCCTTTTAGTCTTTTAATTTTTCAATTTAAATGCCAGGAATGTTGGGTGTATTTCTAAGAAGGCTTCTGATTTCTGAGGCTGGCAAGGGCCTAAAATAACATGAGAGTTTGTTGGTAGAATTCCAAAACCAGGCAAAAATTTCCCAAGCACCTACTATGTTCAAAATACCCTGCAGGGATATCCTGGAGAATCTGAAGTTCTGGCTTAACCCTTGAAACTTTGAAAGAAAGCAATGGCTGAAAAAGAAAGATGAGCATCTTGAGAGTCCCTCTGGAAATGATTGAGGTCCGCCACAACATTTGTCACATTTGGCTTTTTCCATTAAAATTCGGTGTCTTCATGTGCTGTCCAACATCTACTGCAGGTCCAATGGAGCTTAGGAAGACAAGGGTAACTGTTCTCTTTGTCCTTGTAAGATGTTTTGTCTGTCATCTCTGTCTTCCAGCCCATTATTTTATTTATGTAATTCTTGTCTGCAAAGTCACAAGATAGGCTCCCTCTCATCCACCAGCTTGGTTTGGGGTAACTTGCAGATCTGCAAATGTTTTATGTGGAAGTGATTTTCGAAACTTGTGGCTATATGTAGTATAGAAACTGATGCCAAAGATAGGGTTTTCTCTTGGTGCCTTTACTTTTTCTGTCTAATTATTCTTTGTAAGTATTAATATGTGCATTTTAAATATACTGAAGATGTAGATATGATTTCTTAAGAGCCCAGTAATAGAAGAACATCTTTTAAAATTTTTTTAAAAATTTAGTTAACTAAAAGATTCTCTGTGCTTTAGAAAAGAAATTTGGTGCCTTTCAGTAAGGTGGAGAAAAGATTTTTCAAAAGAAGAAACCAGAAATATCAAAGACAGCTGCCTGACAAGGTCATTGGATGGGAAGTCTGAGGCAGCTTTGCTCTACAGGAGGGTGGGGCAAATGCTTTTACTGAGTGGAAGCTTCCGAATTAAAAGCTGGCAGATATTGGGAGTGAGAGTAGGGAGCAGATCTGGGCCCATTTGCTGTCCCCCAGAGGCTGCTTCTGTTGACATCTCCCTGCCACTTCTCCTTGCCTGGCTCCTAAGCCAGGTCATCTCCGCACAGCTAGAGTGAGAGGGGCACCAGTTACATTTCATAGATTGGTGTGCAGCTAGCAGCTCATGGACAGGGCATGACTTTGTGGTGTAGTTATGTTCTCTTTGTAATTGACCTTGACATTTTCCTTTCTTTTCAATCCTGTAGGAGCCTAGTAATAAACGGGTCAAACCTCTTTCCAGAGTCACATCACTAGCAAACCTCATCCCACCCGTGAAGGCTACACCATTAAAGCGCTTCAGCCAAACCCTACAGGTAAGAAAGGCACAGAAAACCGTGTTGTGAAGGAGGGGCATTTCTGTTTTACCCAGAATCTGCCCTGGTTTCAGATTGACCTGAATCACAGTTTATTTCAATAGGAGGGAGCAAGGGAGGGGACTGAAAAGGAAGAAAGAGGTATTTTCACATTGTAAATGGGGGTTAGGTGATGTCCTTTGAGACAGGGGAAACTTGAGGAGTCATCTCTGTCCAGACTTTTCTCACAATTGTATTTCCAAGTCGTGTGCCCCATTCGGATGCGCTCTCACAGATTTTGTCCTAACATATCTGTGGGCCTTCTAAGGAAACCAGTACATGATGTGAGCCAGAGGGCAAGAGTACCTCATGGCTTAGGTCAGGATCTGGGAATTATAGCACATGGAAAAATTCAGCCCACCTTCTGACTTCTTATGGCCTGAGAGCTAGAAATGGTTTTTACTTTTTTGAATAGCTGGGGAAAAGTCAAAGAGGAATGATATTTCACCACACGTGAGAATTGTATGAAATTCAACTTTCAGTGTCCATAAATAAAGTTTTGTTGGAACATGGGAATTCCCAACTGTTTGTGTTTTCTGTGACAGCTTTTGCACTAGAATGACAGTCGAGTACTTGTGACAGACCATATTTCTCATGAGGCCAAAAATATTTGCTATCTGGCCTTTTGCAGAAAATGTTTGCTGAACTCTGGCTCCTTGGGCCCTAGAAATGTTTGCTGACCTCAGCTCTATCAAAGACTTTGTCACCTTGGGCAGATGCCTTAACATCTTTAGGTCTTGCTTTTATTCTTAATGGGTAAACTGGGAGTGGTGCCACCAGCTCCTTCATAGAGTCACTGTAAAGATGAACAAGACAGTGCATTTAAAGGGCTTAGTATAGTGCCTTGATCGTCAGTTAGCAATCACTAATTTACTAATTAGTTAGCTAAGCAGTAAATATTATGTACTGTAGTAACCCTTTGGTTAACAAATGGTGGTAGTTGTTCTTGTTCTTAAACTCCTGATAAAGTTTCTCTTTTAAAGGGAAAATGGAGTTTTGTCCAAGGCCATGTACCCAATTTGATCATTGTAAAAGTCCTCTTGTAAACTGAAGCCCACAAAAGTCATGCCATGAAAAGGCTCATCTTATATTAGCTAAGTAAACTCAAGTCTGCTATTTCTCATTGTTCCTGAATACTTTTCTTTGTGGTATTTTTATCTTGACTTTGTGAGTCATTAAGAAAGTTGTGGACTGGAACTCAAGGCTTGTCCCATGCTATGGGACAATCTATGACTTGAGAACTATTTGAGTCTCCCTCATCCCCTCCTGTCATTGCTTCCACACCATTCAGCCAATGTGCCATGACTCTGCTTAGTATAGGCTGTTCTCACCACTTTCCTATAGATCCCAGCCTTCTCCAGTGCTTATCCCCTGCCATGCCCATTCCTCTGTTAACTCTGCTAACAGTTTCTCCTGAATGAATACCTCATTACATAATTAGCTGTGGGCTTGGCTCTGTTTCTCTCAGTGCTTGGACCTCTGGGGTCCTGGATAGCCCCTGATCACCTTTGTGGGAGAACACAGGAGAAAAAAAATAAGGTTGTCTGGGGGAGCCAGATGGAGGGCTTTGAAGCTAGTGGAGAAAAATGTGTTTACCTTCTCTCCCCTGTGACCATCCCTCAGCCCTCTAGCCAAGTTCATTGCTTGCTTCCCCTGGAAGATTCATCACCGCCTTAGTCCTGCACATCTGGTCTTTCGCTGAGTTCTGCTTTTTGAAAACTCTTTAGCCTGTCTACTGCTATTTTACCCTTTCCTTTCTACCCCAGTGGCTGTGGCTCAGATCATATACTCTGCAGTTATTTTCTCCCTTAATTACAAGGCCTCCATGCTGCCAGCCATATCTTGCCATAATCTCTCCTAGCACAGGACACCTTTTGCCCCAGGAAGGGGCACTCACTCACTCCACTCATCCCACAAGTACTGAGTGGGCCCTCATCATGAACTAGGCTCTATTTCCTGCCCTCATGTTGCTTACATTCTAGATAGAGTTGTTTTTTTGGCACCTTGATGGCCACATCTGCCCTTAAAGTTGTGTTTTGTTTGACTGCACAGTGTTTTGAGCTAACATTTACAAATCAAAACAGCCCATATAAGAATCTAGACTTTTGACTTCCTGAGGAAGTGGAAGGCCTGGCAGTGCTGGGGCTCTGTTTCCACAGGGCAGTAATGAGCTAGTTCTGAGTAGCCAACCGACTGGCACCTACAAAATGTTCCCATTGTCATACCTTTAAATTCTTTCCTTTGGCTTCCCAGGCAGCCTTTATTTCTTTTCTCCTGTTTCTGCCCTATGTGGATCCTACTCAGGGAACACTGCTGCAGGAAATATTTGATCACCTTGGAAATTTGCATTGACCTAGAGAACTGAGACAGAAAGAAATCAAGCCATGTCTGAAATCCAACAGACTGAGGCAAGGATGAGAAGCCAGACCCGAGGGAGGGATCTGACATGTGGAGATTAGTTTCTAAAACCTCAAAGATTTTTTTGTAGCAAAATAATTTTTTATTTACTTTTTTCAAATATCATGAAAAATAGCTGACTCTATGCTCCATATATGGTCAGAAACAACCAGCAGAAGCAGAACAGTTTTTCATAATGGTTATGTACATAGAGACAGCTTGAGCAAGGTGATTATGTTGTGAGTGTGTCCTTGGGAGGTCATCAGATAGAAATATGCCCCTGTGGTTGTTTGTAGAGCTAAACAGCCCTGTTTGCAGGGTGATCTGCAAAGCATGAAGAAAGCCATTCCCTCAAATATTTCCAACAGTCACTTTGGTGCATGCAGTGCAAGTTCTGCAGAATTACTTTCAGTCCTAGCTTCTCAAGAATAATCTTGTCACCTGATTGCTTCCCTCACCAGCTAGAACTGGGATAGGATGCTGATGTAGCCTGAGGCGCAGGGAGTCTGAGGGGCAAGGGAAAGTCCCAAACGGGCACTCAGTGGGCCACCCTCACATCTTTTCCCATTTTGCCTACTGTGGTCTTGATGCCCATTCTAAAAAGAAAGGAATGGGGAACAAGGAATGCAGCAGCTGCACTACACCTCTCAGTATTCATTTCTTACCCATATGTGTATATATTTATACCTTTTCTACTTCCAAAAACAACCTAAGGCTGCGACTGGGCAGCTTGGTTCTTTGCCATAGTACCCCTGTCCCTGGTTCCTGGCACCTTAGAGTCATATATTTTTCTTTGGATATCCATTTCTGTCTGTCAGGTTGGACTCCTTTTATTATAGGAGAAGAGATGCCCAAACACCCAAACATAATGCTTCACTCAATAACAGAGCACTTAGCCATCCTTCCTCTGACTCCTCAGGAGTATAACAGGAGAGCATGGGGCTGGCAGCTTCTTCCAAAAATGTTTAAAAACCCAGTCACAAATGGAGTGGTGCTTGCAGCAGCTCATCAAGACACTGCAGAACTTGTTCTCTCTTGCCTCCCCTGTGCCCCATGTGGACTGGGGGCTCGAGTCTCAGCACAAAGGGGGCATTTGTGGAAGTCAGAGGGGAACAGCCGACTGCATGGCACCCCGTCTGCTTCTGACCAGGGAAGTTAGTGCTGCTGGTAGATGGAGCACAGATGTCTGGATCCCTCTGGGCCCATAAATCCTCTCACTAGCCTGCCCAGGAGGAAAATCCGGCCAAGCTCCAAAGGGCTCTGCATGCAGTCCTCCTGTGGAGTGAGGAAGGCAAGCTCGCTTCCACCCGTTGGCCAGTCACCTCCCTGTCACAGCACAGCTGTGCATGCCTGGTGGACTCATTTGAGTCCAGTGCGTGCTCTGGAATGCTGGATTCATCACACTGTGATTGAGCCCTGCCTCCTCTTTGAACGTGAACTTTATTTATTTATTTTTTTCTTTTTCATGAGAAAAGTATATGATCGTTATGGAAAAATACAGAAAAGGAGAAAGTGAAAAGAACACATATAGCCTTCCACTCTAAAACAACCCCTGTTACTATTTTAATAATTCCCTTGCAGTATTATTATAGGTATAACTACATAACGTACACACTCTGTGACTAATTTTTGGCTACGCCTAGTCTATCTAGTCTTATCTTTGTGTGACCTGTTCCCTTTTGGATGAAACCTCCTACGGAGACTATGGATGATCAGTTTCTCTTGCATCTCTATTGGTCTTGGCCTCCCATATTTCCCAGCTATGCAATGAGGTATATAAATGTTCTTCTTTATTATCGTTACAGCCTCTTGGAAGAATTATACCTTTTATTAAAGTTAAATAATCATTTTACTTCTTTTAATATGCTTTTTGGAAGTCTTTTGGTTTTCTTTTGGTTTTTGCATTTTGCCTGGTGTGTTTTGTTTCTTTTTCATTTTTATTTTTCCTTTGTCATTTAGCTGGATGAGAATTTTGTTATAGTTTAAGGGAAGTATATCACAGTTATTCTTGGAAAATATTGTCTTTTTCAAACAATTTTAAATTTATTTCTAGGAGATGGGGAGGGAGGGAGAAAGAGAGGGAGAGAAACATCAATGGGTGTTTGCCTCTCGTGCACCCCTTCCTGGGGACCCAGCCTGCAACCCAGGCATGTGCCCTGACTTAGAATCTAACTGGCCACCCTTTGGCTCTCAGGCTGGTGTTTAATCCACTGAGCCATACCAACCAGGGTGCATATGTATTTTTAAAAAACAAAACCATAATCATAATATGTGCAGTATTTTAACTTGCTTTTGTCTTAACAGTATAAAGTAACCTTGTAGTGTGAGAATATATTTTCATATCATTAAATATTTTTCACAGACCCAATTCTAAATGGGTATATATACTATTTCATTAAAAAGATATGCCAGTTTATTTCATTATTCTTCTATTGTTGAATACTTAAGTTTCCTCCATTTTTTTTACAATTACAGGTGACAGCACTTTAAACATCCTGATCAGAAATCTTATGTATGTCTATATTTCCAGAAGTGGAAGACTGGTTAAAGGGTGTGAACACTATAGGCAGTTGATGTCATGAGAGTTGGGTCTTCATTCTTGATGTCTGTCTATCCTAAATAGAATTGCTTCTCTGTGTTCTCACATCCTAATTCTAGACTCATAGTCACACATCTCCCTCTTTTTTGACAGTTTTTCCCTCTGCTGTGACATCTTTATAAGATGGCTCTTCACCTGGGCCTTTTAACTTTTCTACACGGGCCAAGATTGTTTCTTACTTTTCTTTGTGTCCACAGTGCCTAACACTATACATTACTTAGGACATGCTCAGAAATTGGTAGTTACTATTATTATCATTTTTTTTACTAGAAAAGGTGGCCATTATGCTTCCTAGGGGCTGTCTAGGAGCTGACAGTGGGTGTCCACCTAGTAATATTATATAACTGGGCTACTTCACAGTAGCAAATGACTCCCCTCCCCAACTAGTATTCTGTCAGGGAGAACTGTTGTGGCTAAATAAGGATTTCTAATAACTGTAGTCTCTGCCCCATTCCCTGGTCCTCAGATCTAGATATTATGTCATGCAATCCAGATGCAATAAAAAATGTGATATCAGTGTCCTCCATTAATATTCCTTCTTTCTACTATGTTATTTGTTCTTCTCTAGACTTGTTGGGGAGGTAGTCAATATAAAAAAAGGAGATAGTGCCTGCCCTTGAGAATGCTAAAATCTACTTGGTAAAAGTTGTTTAAGAAATATTAGCAAGTGAGGGAAAAAAAGGAAATTCAAAACCATTGTATCCCAATTAATTATACACACATATAATAGTATATGTATAGGAAAGACCAGAAACAGCATCCAATTTTTAATATTAGTTATCTCTTGGAAATACCATTAGAAGAGACTTTTATAGTTCTTTTGTTTTGTCTTATGTTCTCCTCCTTTATTCTCTATGACATAGAATTACAAATTAGTAAAGAATGAATAAACAAGCTGAGACTATTGAGTTTATTTTTTATATTATGTATTTCTATCATGCTTGAATTTTAAAAATACAGGGTGGGGTAAAAGTAGGTTTACAGTTGTGAGTATGCAAAACAGTGTTTACTCTTATATTATTATTTATTAATCATTGTATTATTTTCTATATGAGCAACTATAAACCTACTTTTGCCCTACCCTGTAATTATATATTACCTTTGCAAGCAGATAAAAATGTATGATATTTGAAAATCTTATATGATATACATATTAGAGGACACTTAGTAATTGCCTGGAGACAGGTTGAAGGAAGGGTGGAAGGATTTGCACTGGGCCTGGAATGGCTCAGAGGTGATGAGCGTGAATGGGAGAGAGGGCATTTCAGATTTGAGGAAGGAGAGAGGGAAGACCGATGCCATCTAGACATGGAAAATAAGTGAGAAGAGTGCCCAGGCATATTTGTTTAATTTCCATAAGCTGGAAACCATGATTTTCTTCTCCAAGGTCCTCACACTCAGTCCCTTGATCCAAGGTCATACACTTCCTATAAATGACAAAAGTCTTTGATCCTAAGTTATTTGCAAGATACAGAAAGAAGATGCTGATGCAGACTTCCGGCCAAGATAGGCATACTGTGCCTCCTTGCACAACCAAAAGAAGGACAACAACAATTTAAAAACAAAAAAATCAATCAGAACTGACAGAAAATCGAACTGTATGGAAGTCAGACAACCAAGGAGTTAAAGAAGACACATTCATCCAGACCTGTAGGAGGGGCAGAGACCGGCAGCTGGGCAGAGAGGACTTGCAGCAAGGTGGCGGCTGGTGGACCCAGTGAGGCAGCAGCTGGTGGAGCAGGGGTCCCACATTCACATGGGAATAAACCAAGAGGAACAACTGGGGAATGAAACAACCACACAACCTAGGGCTCTAGCGCAGGGAAATAAAGCTTCAAACCACCAATTGAAAACACCTGTGGGAGTTGAGGTGGCAGCAGGAGAAACTCTCAGCCTCATAGGAGAGTTCGTTGGAGAGACCCACAGGGTGTTAGAACATACACAAGCCTACCCACCTGGGAATCAGCACCAGAGGGGCCCACTTTGCTTGTGGGTAGTGGGAGAAGTGACTGAAATCTGGCAGAGAGCAGAGCAAGCACTACTGTTCCCCCTTGGAACCCTTCCCTACATCCAACATCACAACACAGCGACGTGGGTTGACCCACCCTGGTGAACACCTAAGGCTCCACCCCTCATACATAATAGGTGCACCGAAACAAAAAAAAATGGCCCAAATGAAAGAACAGATCAAAGCTCCAGAAAAAATACAACTAAGCGATGAAGAGGTAGCCAACATATCAGATGCACAGTTCAAAACACTGGTAATCACGATGTTCACAGAATTGGCTGAATGTGGTCACAAATTAGATGAAAAAATGAAGGCTATGCTAAGTGAGATAAAGGAAAATATACAGGGAACCAATAGTGATGGGAAGGAAACTGGGACTCAAATCAACAGTGTGAACCAGAAGGAAGAAACATCCAACCAGAAAAGATTGAAGAAATAAGAATTCCAAAAAAAAGAGAAAGGTCTTAGGAACCTCCAGGACATCTTTAAATGTTCCAACATCCGAATTATAGGAGTACCAGAAGGAGAAGAGGAAGAGCAACAAGTGGAAAAGTTATTTGGACAAATAATAAAGGAAAACTTCCCCAATCTGGCAAAGCAAATAGGCTTCCAGGAAGTCCAGGAAGCTCAGAGAGTCCCAAAGAAGTTGGACCCAAGAAGGAACACACCAAGCACATCATCATTACATTACCCAAGATTAAAGATAAGGAGAGAATGCTAGAAGTGGCAAGAGAAAAGGAGACAGTTACCTACAAAGGAGTTCCCATCACACTGTCAGCTGATTTCTCAAAAGAGACCGTACAGACAAAAAGGGGCTGGAATGAAGTATTCCAAGTCATGAAAGGCAAGGACCTACATCCAAGATTAATCTATCCAGCAAAGCTTCCATTTAAAATGGAAGGGCAAATAAAGTGCTTCTCAGATAAGGTCAAGTTAAAGGAGTTCATCATCACCAAGCCCTTATTATAGGAAATGTTAAAGGGATTTATCTAAGAAAAAGAAGATAAAAAATATGAGCAGTAAAATGACAACAAACTCATAGTTATTAACAACCACACCTAAAACAGAAACAAAAGCAAACCATGCAATCAACTAGAACAGAACCACAGAAATGGAGATTACATGGAGGGTTATCAACAGGAGAGTGGGAGGGAGAGAGTGGGGAGAAGAGACAGAGAATAAGGAGCATAAAGGGTAGGTAGAAAATAGGGAGAAGTGAAGAATAGTATAGGAAATGTGGAAGCCAAAGAACTTATATGTATGACCCATGGACATGAACTAAAGGAGGGGAATGTGGGTAGGAGGCAATGCAGGGCGGAGGGGAATAAAGGGGGAAAATGGGACAACTGTAATAGCATAATCAATAAAATACATTTTTTAAAAAAGATACAGAAAGGAGCTTGGAGTGTGTGTGTGTGTTGGAGGAAGCAACCAGAAACCATATTGCCTTGCAATCTGGAAGGTCAGGGTATAGCTAAGAAGTGACCTGTATTCCATGTCAAGAAGAACTCCTGACTTTCTGCCAATCTTTACTATTCTTAGAATGGTAGTTAAACCATTGTAATAGTTGACTATTATAATTGAAAACTTGTCCATTTTTATTTAGTAATAACAACTGCATTAGTTGGGTATTTACAGTGAGCCAGGTTCTATGTCAAGTACTTTATGCAAGGTAGGATTCATCGCCACTTAATAAAGGGAGAAACCTAAAGGTTGGAAAATGTGCCCAACGTCACATAGCCAATAAATGCAGGAGCTGGGATTCAGTAGCATCTTCGCAGTGCTTCCCCTGCAGTAGGCTTTTGCAAAAAGTCAGTTTGGTCATAATAAAGCCTGCAGTTTGCCAGGATCTCAAAATAATGGCCAGACTAGATAGCTCAGTTGGTTAGAGTGTTGTCCCAATACCCCGAGGTTGCAAGTTTGATCTCTGGTCAGGGTATACATAAGAATCGACCAATGAATACATAATAAGTGGAACAAAAGTCAGTGGTTTTTTTCCCCTCTCTCTCTTCATTCTCTCTCTTCCCCTCTCTCTCTAAACAAAAAAAAATTAGTAATAAGATAAAATAAAATAAATGTAATGGCCAGACTTTCAGCCTGGGTCATTCCATTTCACTGCTGATCCTCCCTCCCTTCCTCCCTGTGTGACAGGGAAAATCATTGCCATTTTAGCTTGTAGAATATTGTATCATTAATATTACCATACAAAAGCCATTTTATGGTGCCCAACCAAGAGGTTATGCTGCTGCTCCAAGCCTTCAGAAGGCTTCCTAATTTCAGCTTGCACTAAGCAATTTGTACAATATTTCCCCATACCCGAACCAAATATTTTCTTCATCTTTTCATTCATCTACTCAGAATCTCTCCCAACCACAGAAAGGCTTCTCCTTGCATTGAGTCTATGGGGTTTGACATTTATTGATTGTGAATTGACCAGAAGCCTTTTACCATGTTTTTAGTGTACATTAATCTGAACTAGAATCTATATGTATTATTTTGTGTTTATACCATCACTTTGAACTCAGTGTTCATGGTCTTGCTGGTTTTGTCTGCTGGTTTTGTTTTATCTTAGCTAATATCTCTTCATTATGGAAAATCTGGAAAATAAATGTAGAGAAGTATGATGAAAATAAAGATCATCTATAGTCTCAACATTTGGGTGACACCTGTTAACATTTTTTATTTAAATAGGGATCTTCCTTCCCTTAACTCTGTATGTGAGATCTTCCCATTATTATTAAGTTTTTCTCAAAGGAATGTTTTTTTAACAACTTTATAATGTTCCATTTTATGGTTGCACTGTAATTCATTTCATCCCTGTTGTTGGTCATTTTAGGCTTTTGCTTTTATTAACAACACTGTGCTGCTGAGGGGTTTTCTTCTTATCCTAATGAAGGACCCTCAAGGAGCTGTTTGGTCCAAGTAGTTCAGAGATGCGTCTACTGTTTGCTAGTGAATGAAAACATATATATAAATAAGCACTAATTGTGGCAGCAGTCAGTGGTATAGTAACACTGGTACATAACATGCATGTCCTACTGACAATGTACCAGGCGCTTGGCTAAGCCCTGGACAGACAGTTTCTTATCTAATCCTTACTACAACTTTGTGAGATACTTATCATCACACCCCATTACACAGAAGGAAAGTGAGACCCAAAGGGATTAACTTTTCTAGGTCCCTCAGCTATTGAGTTGACTTGAAGCCATATCTGCTTTACTCTAAAGCCTGTGATCTTAACCTAAATCTGTGTTTTATAGTCAGAAGACTGGCTCAGTTCCTATTCTAACACTTACCTTGTGCTTGTTTCTCTAATCCTCAGGTGCATGGATTTCTCATCTATTAAAAGGGGCAGAATATAAGAATCTGCCCATTGCCTCTCTCAGGGTTAGCACGAGGTTCAAATGTGGTGATACTGCACAGCTGGGCAGTGTTATTTGTCAATTTAAGTTAATTACTCTAATCAAGCCTTTCATGAGAGGCTCACTCTTCCAGTATGCTATTAAAGAATATTTTCTGATCCCAGCCATGGCTACTGTACATTTTGGTTTAACCCATTATTGTAGCAACATAGAAATATGTTTTTCTCTTACAGCCCCACCCTAACTCCCAATCCATCCAATAATAAATCATCTATTACAAAATACCAACAGTAAGCATAAAGGATTTCCCTGGCTGGAACTGTTTTTTTGGAACATGTTATCTTTGGCTGTAGAGACCTTCTATTTTTTGGAAAAGGGTGAGGAGGGAGCACCCTGCTGAACAGGCAGCATTAACAAACCAAATCTGTTCCATCATGCCTAACCTGCTGGGTTTACATTTCCTCTGACACATGTAAGGGGACCCCTTTTCCCCACCTGACAGATAGTCCCCTTTGCACTTGCAGCACCTTTTCCACATAACCAGCTCAGGCATAAACATGAGCACCCATTTCCTAAATCTGCATTATCTTTGCCCATTATGGCCATTGCTATTTTAACTGCCAGTAATTATGAGCTTTGGATTTTTGACTCATTTGCTATGCCACATTCCCTCATGGAAAATCTTACTTGTTCTGGAACATTTTTCATTCCAGGTCTTCTCAGACTCTCCCCTTACCCCCACCCCGGCTGGTACAGGTTATCTATGCATGTGTTTCTGTTTTGTATGCAATCCCTCCCAAGGCTGGGTCCCTCACTCCGAAGTGAGCCTCTCCTGGTCACCATGGGCCAGTGTTCCTTACCCCAGGGGGCACTCAGCAATGTCTAGAGATGTTTAGGTTGTCCTAACTGGTGTGGGGCACTATTGTCATTTGGCAATTAGAGGTTAGGATACTGTAGAACATCCCATAATGCACAGGACAGCCCCTCACAAGAAAGAATTTTCTGGTCCAAAACGTTAGTGGTGGCAAGGTTGAGAATTCGTGCCACGGACTGAGAAGTAGCCTAAAACTCCTCTATTTGGGCACACGCACTCCACCACACTTGAATCTTATCCTAGGGAAAGCAGGGTAGGATATTGGTTAAAAATTGGGGGCTGGAGGGGGGGGAGTTGGACTGAAATAGACCAGACCTGGGTGTCATTCTGTGTTCACCATTGACCTAGGTTTAAATTCTAGAGCACTATTCATTAGCTGCATGACCTTGAGCAAAGTGTTACCCTCTCTGAGGCTCAAGTTTCCCCATCTGTAGAATGGGTAGGAATCCTTACCTTGTGGGTATAGCAGGGCTCTAAAGCTCCCCTCACAGTACCCAGTACATACAGCATTCCATTCATTCATTAGACAGATTGTTGAGGTCATACTCTGTGCCAGTTGCTGATGAATCCATCAGTGAGCAGAACAGATAGATATCCTTGCCTCCATGGATGGTGCTTACCTTCTATTGGGAGGAAACAGACATGTCGGAAACAAAGAGTAAGTGATATCATATAGCACGTGGTAAAAAGGAGAAAAACAGCATGGGGAGATGGGGGGTGGGGAGCATCACTGAAGGAATGTGGCTTTTCTCTAGCAGTAGTCACATGTTCATTCCTCAATTTCAGTCCTCTTTTCTAATTGTGCTCAGTTGTATTAATAACTCATAGGGGTGTGGGTTGTGGTGTGTGGTCAGTGGCATTGTGAAAACCCACCCATGGCTAGGGCCTCGCTGGCTATGAGCTACCCCCAAGGCCAGACAGCTGCTGACTGCACATCTGACCAGCATTCTTTATTTCTTCTTTGGGACTTTCCCCCTTTCTAAGTGGAACCTTAAAAAGACAAAGCATTTGTTTTATCCAGCTTAACTAAAGGTATAAATCTTAAGTTCGATTGGGTCAAAGAGCCACTGCAGCAAGTGAGCAAATGTATAGCCTCCTCTTAACTAGATTGAAACTCCTAAAAGGCTGGGTCCCATCTCACTGAAACCTCCCCACAATGCATGTAGCAGCAGGCATGGCCTACATAGTAGAAAGAGCTGAGTTTGGGATCCAAACAGATCTAGTTGTGATCCTGCCTGGGCAAGTGCTTTAGCCTCCCTGAGCCTCAGTTTCCTCATAAAATGGGAATAAATGCCCACCTTGCAGCATGGCTGTGAGGATTGGAGAGAACTCATCAGAAATGCTAAGCTCGGGCAGGCACATAATGGCCCCTCTGGGACATTCCCCATCCCTTTCTCCTTAGTACCAGAGTCCAGTAATCACTAAGGAAACACAAAATGAGGAATTCTTAGCAAGAGAGCTTACCTGGTATAGCTCATGCCTCTTTTTTTTTCCCCTCAAACTGCAACAGAAGGAAATCTCCAACTCTCTGGAAAATTTTTCAGTAAATACATAAAAATATGCTCAATCTCACATTCAAAACATGAAACTGAAATGAAGGAGGTATAGTTGTTTTTTCCATTAGCTTAATAATAATATCCTGTTGATGAGAGTCTGGAAGAATTGTACTGTCATGTCGTATACCTTTCTGGGGACAGACTATTTGGAAGTCACTTTAGCAGCACATATCAAATATTGAAATGTTGATGCTTCTTAAACCAAGGAATTCTACTTAAGAAATCTGTCTTAAAGAAATACCAGCACAAATACATAACGGATGTTCACTGAGGTACTTTTTGTAATAGCTAGACACTGGAAATGATCTTAATGTCCCTCAGCTAGAGTTGAAATCCATGTGGTCCATCCAGACCATGGGATACTAACTCTGCAGCCATTAAAAAGAATAAGTGACTTTGGGTGACGAAAATGTTTTGGAACTAGAGAAAGGTGATGGTTGCACAACATTGTGAATGTACTAAATAAAGGTCACTCAATTGTTCACCTCAGAAATGGTTAATTTTATATGTGAATTTCACCTCAATAAATTAGTTTGGAGGCACCAAATAAATAAATTAGAGGAGGCACTGGTTAACAAAATTTCAGAGGTTTCAGTATAAGTTATTTTTTCAAGAGTGAGCCTTATACTAGCATGGAAAGACATTTTTGAATGAAAAGAGAAAACATTCTGTTTTCTGCAAATGTTAGCAAATGTGTAGAAAAGGTTTGGCAAGATCTAGAACAAGCTTAACAGCATTTACTCCTGGAAACTGGGCTTGGAAAAATGAAGGGATTTGTACTTAACTTTTGTATACTTTTGCTTCTAGAAACTGGACTTGGAAAAATGATGGGATTTGTACTGACTTTTGTATACTTTTATAATGTATGAAAATTTAAAGTTAGCATAAATTACTTTCAAACTGGTGGTGGAGAGGGGGAAGTTTGAAGTTGGTCAAGCACTGAAACTAACATGTGGGCAGTTGATTCTCTCAAGTGAAAGTGGAAAATGTCTTTCATTTTGAATCTTCTTTTTTGTGTGTTCCTCTCTTTCTGCTCTTTAACTTCCTCCTCCTCCCAGCCTGGCATCAGAACCACTGACTGAGATGAGTGAGTTATTTGATGACTCACTTTGCTTGTTTTGACCTTTCCGTGCCTGTGGCTAATTGATTCTGAGTGCTGGGGATTGGCAAGCATTAGTCTGGTCCCTGTTTTATAAGGGCCTGTTTTCAAGAGATCACAAGGATTTGTAAGATACCATTACCAAACTGTGTACTTGGAGCAAGTACTTTCTTGACCAGCCCAGGGCTGCCCCGCAATCATGAGCTCATTAATGAGCCCAGGAGCTGATGGCCGGCTGCGCCTGCGTCCGGAGCTGCGTTGCTGCTGGCAAGCAGAGCTCGCTTTTTATCGGTAATTCCCTGATGCCCCTTGCAATTTTCTTTTTACATTTTTCACTTATCCATTTTGCTTGAATTATAAAAATTTGTAACCTAGAACAAAAAATACCAGTAATCAAGCAAAACAACAGAATTTTTGTGGCATTCTCTTTATATCTTTGCTCATGTACATTTTTTCATAAAGTGTTCATATACAGATTTTTAATGATGATTTTACCTAGAAGGGATTTTTAGCTGTTAAAATTGTCTCAGAACTGTCATAATGGCTAAATAATATTCCATAAAGTAGATGAATTATAACTTATCTAACAGTGCTCTTATGTTAATAGTTCTTTTAAATTTTTCTTTCCTTTTGTAAATTTATTGTTACATCTTGGCTACCTCATAATTTCTTAGTGATGATGGTACATATATCACATGCAAAATCAGTTCCTATACTCAGGAAGTTTATAGTTCAGAGCAGGTGACCACTAAGCATAATAAAATATGATTGTTACTATATCAACAATATATCCAAATTGCCATAAAAGAGGATGAGAGAATATTGGTAAAGATTCCTAGAAGAGGTGTTTGAGCTATATCCTGAGGACAGTTAGGAGTTAACCAGGTAGGAAATGAAAGAGAAGCTATTCAGAAAGAAAAGGCACAGCTGATGGCAATGCATGGTGCATTTAGGGAATGGCAGATAGCCTAGTAGGGCTAGAAAAGGATGAATGGCAGGAGGTGTTCCAAGATAGACATACTGTGGTCAGATTATAAGAGGTATTACGTACCAAACTGAAAAGCTGGAACTTGACACTGAAGGCCACACATATGTGGCCACAGCCATAACAGTAAGCACTTGCTAAATAAGAATGCAGTTTTTGAGCACAGCAGCACCTCATTGCTTTAGCCAAGTTTCCAGTAAGTATATTGAAATCTTCTAGACTGAAGGCTGAATATGATGTACATAGCTTTGTCCTTGATCATTTACATTTGTCAAGAGAAAGCACTGTGCTAATATGTTTCAGCCTCGAGGGTGCCCTTTGGGTGGTTAAACCATCTGAAAATCTACAGGGACCTCTTTGGAAAATAAGAAAATAACTCAGGAACATGCATTATTTACTTGGTATTTAGTATATATATTAGTTGGTACTTTTCAAGTTGACAGAACCTCAGCTGAGATGAATGTAAACAGAAAGGGGAATGTATTATTTCATTAGTGTAAGAGAGGCTCTTACTGGCTTCAAGCACGGTGGGATCCAGGGACTCTAATAGTGTTGGTGAAGCGTGTTCCCTCCCTCACTCCACTGGTATCTCTCTCCATCCTCCATTCTGTGTGTCCCTTTATTTTCTCCTTTATTAGACAGATTCTTCTTTGTGATCAAAGAGAGTTGCTGCAAGAAACTTCTGCTTATATTAACTCTTGAGCTCACAATCCCAAAAGAATAGAGTCTTTCACTCCTTCCATGATTCATGTAAAACATTTTGGGGAATCACACCCCTCTGCCAGAAACAGGGTGGAGGAGTGCTCTGATTGGTCAGGTCTGGGGGAGCTCAACTAAACTGAGACAGGATACACAAGGATAGTAGGATTCTGTTCCTAGAAGGTGGAGGGGAATAGGAGTACTAATCAGAATTTTTTAAAGGACATCCACTACCGTTAATTGTCATTCTTCTGAGGAATGGAAATGTTTAATGGAAAACAGGAGAGCCCATTGCACGTCTGAGAGCTGGCTTTGTACATGTTCTTGTGCTTTATCCGGGATACTCCCAGCACCTGTGTGAAAGCAGCCCCTTGCCCAACTTTCCTTAGCGTGTAGGCTCAAGACAATGCCCTCCTTCCCAAAAGGCCTTGTGTCATTGTCCTCTATTTCTTGCAGATGTCTGATTTTTGTTCTGTTAGGGAAAGGAAGCTGCTCAAATGATCCACCCAGTCCTGCTGCTGTGCCTGTAACAGTTTGTTTTTCTTATTGTTCAGCGTTCCATTAGCTTCCGCAGCGAGAGCCGTCCTGACCTCCTCGCCCCCCGACCCTGGTCCAGAAATGCTGCCTCTTCAAGCACCAAGCGACGAGACAGCAAGCTGTGGAGTGAGACCTTCGATGCGTGCGTCAATCAGATGCTTACGGCCAAGGAAATCAAACGTCAGGAGGTAGGCTTGGGACCCACAGAGTTTGCTCCTGGAGGCAGGAGCACCGCAGGCGAGCTGGGGTGTACACAGTGTCTACAAATCAATTTTCCATGGCATTTGTAGAAGGAAGACAAATGGGGGTGCGAGAGCTTTTAAGGAACTGAGACACCAGCATTCAGCTGGATGGGTGTGGTCCCTGCTTTAAAAAAGAAACATGTGAAAATCTGAATTTACAAAGAAGATGAATTGGGAACAGTATATTTAGGATCCTGGAGTTCACAAAAATGATCATAATCATTTCATTATATTTTGATACAACTTCTAGAATATTTAAAAATATTCCATTAATGAAACTTTGATTGATTCAGTTTTGTGGAAAACTTTTCTAGGGAATACAGTTAATTTCATCCCCTATAAGTTTTCTGTATCAATATCCCTAAATGGCTGTGATCATATTACCCTTTTATAGAGAGTTTGTCACATGCCAGGCTGTACTAAGCACTTCAGATGCGCATCATGTAGTGAAATCCTTGGAATATATATTTTTGTGGAGAACTTGACATTGGAAAAGGGAGTACTTGAAAACTTTCTAGGTTATGACTCAACAATTCTTCTCTAGGAATTGTCTATGTAGCACACTTATCCACAAATGAAAAGACGTGTGTGTAAGATTATTCATCACAGTAATGTTTATAATAGAGCCAGAAAGAGCCTGAACATGTATTAATTACCAGGGACCATTAATAATAATGTCCATACATGGAATATTGTGTAGCTGTAAAAAACACAAAAAAGCACTGATGTGTATGAATGGCTAAGTGGATAAAGCAGGACACAAAACAAGGTGTTGAGTACACTACCATTTATGTAAAAGAAGAAGAAAAATGAATGTGGGTGTATATGTATGTATTTGCCTATAAAACATTAAAACATTTCTGGAAGGACACACAAGGAACTGATAACATTGTTGCCTCCTTGGAGGGGAACTGGATGATTGGAAGAGGGAGGTGAAAGGGAAAGTTTCACCAAGTATGAATTTGTGTAGTTTACATTTTGAACCATGTCGATGTATTATATATTAAAAATGAATAAATCAAGAAATCATTTGTACCAAAAAAATTCTATGAGGAAATATGGCAAAATCTTAATAATGGTTAAGAAGATGGTATTATGGGCATTTAAATTTTTTCTTTTTATGCTTTTCTGTGTTCCCAAATGTTAATAGTGTGCGTATATTACTTGTGCAGTCTGATCGTGGAAAGGACGGAGGGAAGGATCAATTCTGTGGATGAGGACATTAACAAGGCACAGTAATCACAAGGTCACCCAGCTAGAAAATAACAGAGCTAGCTTTTGAACTCAGGCCCTGTCCTAATCTAAAGCCCTTGGTCTTCATGGTGACACTATATTGTTGCACCACAGATGACTGACTGTGGCCTATCCCAGTGTGAGGTTCTGTGATTTTCCTCTGCTGGGGGTCACATTTGGTCAGTCAGGCAGTCAGGCCTGTGTACATGAGATGTATAAGGAAATCTAAGGGAGGTCCAAGTAAAGGCTAGTTAATTATATTGCGCCAATCCACTTGCTGGTTTTGATAATGCTCTATAGTTATGTAAGATGCCACCATTGGAGGAAGCTGAGTAATCCATGTACAGGACCTCTCTGCACTATTTTCGTAACTTCTCATGTGAGTCTGTAATTATTTCTAAATAAAAGGTTAACAGGACAGGGTATCAGGAGGGCGTGGTGTGGAGGCTTTACTGGGCCTCAGGAGGAACACCATGTACTGGCCCCCAGTGAGTGTTCTGCCTCCACCAGCTTTGCTAGAGAGCACACTTGCCCTGCACTCCACCATCCCCAAGAATGAAGGCTATTCTCCATCCTGCTTACTTCTTCCCTGTAGTCTAAAGAAATTGTAGTAGTCCCTTAACTAGCACCACAAATATGTAGTTTTTGATAATGTAGCCTTTGCCAACAGTTTAGATTCCCAGAGGAGAGTGTTCTGTACACCATAGCTCTTAAATTATGATAGCCTAATAGAGCCAAATTAGAAATGACCTCATTACACATTCTTGCACATAGCTAGTGTCTATAATTTTATTTATTGTACCATGTAGGGCTGAGAAGTAATTTAGAGTGAATTAACTTCACCAGACATTTAGAGTGATAAAATAATAGATTCTTTCTATAATCCTAGCCTTAGCACAAGTGGCCAATAGGAGTAGAGATTTCTGTTCAGATTTACCTTTTGTTAAGTAGAAGGAAGACAAATTATGATGGCCTGATTAATAATATTGCCATGTCCATCACTGAGAACAGATCCTGAATCATTTATCATGATCGTCACTCACAACAAACTCATATCTGTGGCTCAAACTATAATTATTTTACCTAAAATAGTTCCCTCTTGGTTGGCTGCATCAAAGTCCTGCAGCATGAAAGATGACTTGAATTGGAAACATATGTGGTACCTCTTTATTTCACAAACAGATAAGCACATTGTACAGAAGTTTTGCAAAATCTTTCCTTCATAGCTTTTAACCACTAGGTGCATTTACTTCTAAATTAATTTGTAGATTAATTTAACTCTTTAAGAATCTTTTTAAAATACTTGAGAAGTAAGTAGATTTGTGGCTTTGAGCACTGGAACCAGTGCTGTTTGAATTTGTTCTCATAATGAAAGATTTCAGTGGATGTGTTTTCTCTTTTCTTGTAGGCAATCTTTGAGCTTTCCCAAGGAGAAGCAGACTTGATAGAAGACTTGAAATTGGCAAAAAAGGTAATTTTAAATCCAGTGGTCATTTGAGTCCCCTCATATTTTCCCCCTCTGGGTAATTTCACAATTCTAATCACAATTGTGCTTTATGAGCACCCTTTATGACTAAGGTATTCCAAAATTGAGAAGAACCTGCACAAATCAAGCAGTGGAGGAAATGGCTCAAAACAAGAAGGCTCTCTGGACCTGGAACCTTTAGGGCTTCTCCTCTGTCTGTTTCTGCACCTCAAAGAATACTGCAGTTTAATTAGAGAGTGTCCATGGAGGCCTGGTTTTACATACGTTTTGGTGTCCTGGAAGTTCCATGGGCCTGGCCTCCTTATCCACCAGAGAGAATGTGTGGATGGTCTGAAACTGGAACTGAGTCTTAGAAATAAAGTCATTTGAATCTCAGAAGTGAATAAAATGGTTAAGTGAGTGAATTGCATACTGTCTTGTAAGTTAGGGTCTTTTATATGGCAGTATGTTTTTTAATCACATTGTGTGTGGGAATGTGAATGAAACCCATGCCTTGTGGCCTGTACAGTGTTGACAGCAAACCTTCCTCAGAAACTTCCAGTGACCTGTTCTCCCTGCACCCCTCAGGGAGGCTAAAATCCAGATTCCTTCATCTGATATTCACAGCCTCCTCAAAGAATCACAGGATCGGAAAGATGCCTTTCTTATTTTAAGTGTTCTTTAGTTTAACTTTCTGCTCATATGAAGTCCCATCTGTAACATTCCTGAGATCTGGCCTAGAAACTGAGTTTTAGGCAGGGTGGAAAGAAGAGGAAGACGGGGAGAACATTTAATTCTAGTAGATATCTTGCTCTTCATAGGTGCAACTCCTTCCTGCCTCAAGATTTCCTAAACTCAAGTGCCTTTAGGATGTTTCACTGCCATTCTTTTGCTTATGGTAGTCCTACCTTCTGGAAATCCTTCCCTGTTCCTTCAGCCATTCATATCCACTCATCCTCTAGGAATGAGCTCAAATCTCAGTTTATACTTCAACAATATTCACTGCCTCCTTCTCCAGGCCAAACAGTCCACCTTTAAAATCTCCCTTGTCCACTCCAGCTTTCATTCTCTGACCCTCTAGAACAGTTACAATTCAATAAATTTTTGCCGCCATGTGACATCTTATATTTTTAATCTTCAACTATTTTTTAAACATATATTTAAATTTCCATGTGTTTTTCTTACTTTCCAATTAACTTTATAAATCTCCTTGAAGGCAGGGACTGTGCCATTGAGCCTTTGTAGTCTATTACAGTGCCCTGGGAATAGTTGTATGTTCTTGTTGTTTAATTATCCTTAAAAAGAGATGGTAATAAAGTTAATTTTTAAAACATACAACTCAAATCTGCTCTATACTTCAGATTTGTGCCCTTTCCTAGATGTATGATGTACTTTGTAAAAATCTAGTTTGGTTTATGAAAACCCCAAAAAGCCCAGGCAGTGCTGGATTCCCATCTGCTCCAGCCACACCCATCTGTTGTTTCTGCAGCATTGTGGGAGAAGTTGGCAGGGTGGGTCAAATATTTCATTATTCTGTAGGGCCTCTCAGAAGCCATTTACATTAACAACTTACTTCCTCTGATTTAAACGTTTGTTGCCATCTCTGTGGTTCTTATGCAGGCCTATCATGACCCCATGCTGAAACTTTCCATAATGACAGAACAGGAGTTGAATCAAATTTTTGGAACACTGGACTCTCTAATTCCTCTACATGAAGGTATAATTTTGTTCCCAGAATGAGTTTTGACTTGTAGCTTTAATTGAGTTGTCTTATACAAGTCATGATTATGTAATAATGTGAGTAACCCAGAATCTACTTCCAGCCTTGTTCATATTTAAATGTCTAACAAAATACTTGTTCTCTCTATTTACCAGAGCTCCTTAGTCAGCTTCGAGATGTCCGTAAGCCTGATGGCTCAACTGAACACGTTGGTCCCATCCTCGTGGGCTGGGTAAGAAAAGTTCTCTGGTCTTAATGGAAGCTAAATATAAATATTTTATATGGAGTTTCATTTTAGCCAGACTTTTTTTTTATTAGCAAACACTGGTTTCACACTAGGGGAAAAAAAAGCAAATTCCTAGTAAAATTTATCATTATTGTTAAGCTTTATATCTTAAAGCATGGAAACAATTTTTTTATTACAAATTTACTGCATTTAAAGATAACATGCTTTTTTGCAATAAAATAAAGTAAGACTAGTTAATGTTCAATTCATGTCAATTACTAATAGAATTATTACCAATTCTATCCTAGTAAAAATGTAGGGACATATTCCTGTCCATCATCATGCAAAAGCTTTTATCAGGCTATCAAAAAAGTCTCATGGTCAAGTGTAGTTTCATAAACAAAAGTGATAAGTAAATGTTGTTCATGTTTAGCATATATCTGAGCCTAAGTAACTTCAGAGGAGACCTGAGTATTATGCTGACCTTCACCACAGTATAACCCCTTTCCTTTCCTAATTAAAGAAATCAGCTGTGACCTAAATTTATGGTCCTGGGATGAATTTATGTTTTATCGGGCACATAGGTGGTTGTTCATTTGTTTGATTTATTTTAGACCAGGCATGTGCTCTCTATTTTGCCACAGTCCTCATCACTCCTATGGTATGCTTCTGTGTCCTTCTGTGAGTACTTGAGTGTTCCACCCCAGTTCCAAGTGTTTTCCATTTGTTTATGAATCAGGTAACAAAAATGGATTATTTTGATAACTTCTTCCAGGCAGGATTAGGTCTCTCATCCTTCCAGCCCACACAGTGGTCTAGAAAAAATAGGCAGATAGTGCCCCAACATCAAGTATTACAGTCATTCCATTGTTTGAGAGTTTTGTAAATGTTGTAAATTCTATTCACCATGTGAGTTCTCTTTATCCAGTTCCATTTTTATTTGTATTTTAACCTTCCTAAAACCCCCAAATTCTTAAGTTTTGACAGTGGTCTCTTACATTAACTTATGCTTCTCAATTACTGCTTTTCTTCAGAGCTTTGAAGGTTTCATGACTTAACTAGCTTTAGTTCAGGAGTCAATTTTAGCACTGAGGCTGAAATATCCCAAGGGTTTCTGAAAGACAAGTAATGTTCTGAGATGAATAATTTAGAAAATGTGCTTTAATAATTCAGGAGAGGTCATTTATCTTATATTTTTGACTTTCATTTTATTATAAGCCATGGTAGATGTTTTAACTTCTGTAGCCCACAAAGAAATTTTTCTAAAGAGCAGTACAGCTGGAGACAGAGAAGGTGTAATGAGAAGAGAGGGTGTGCCTCACTGTGCTTAAACTTCTGAGTCTGTGGACTACTTTGATGGGAGCCAAGGGGCCAGTGAGGCCACACTCCAGAATTAGCGTGGTGACTGCTCTGTTTCTGATGAGATGGCATTGTAGAACTTCATGGTTTCCTTAGACACCAGTATACAATTATCAGTTTGTACCAGAAGGAAAACTATAGGCATTTGCCTTGTTATTATTTTTTTCCTGAATGAAATGTTTTATCGCTTTTACTAAAAAATTGGTTTGATCTGGGGGATAGCTTTTGCAGTCCTGTTCTGTACACACCCAAAGGAAACGAGACCATGCTGCCTCATTGCTATCTGGACCCGTCAGACATCAAATGGGGACTTGCAGCTTGAGGAGTAGCCTAAAATTAAACAACTGGACTATTGTTACCAGACTTCATGAGAAATGGTCCTTATTTATCAGGCCTGACGAGCTATTAAATGTTTTCCCTCTTTTAGCTGCAGAAGTGTTTGTGTGAGTGGGAACTGTAAACGAAGGGGTACATCTGTTTGAGTTCTGGTCTTTTTAACAGAACAAAATAAACATCTTAGTGGGCTTTGAATGAAAGAAGTCAGAGCCCATTTGACCCATGAAAAATTGATTTATTTCCCCCCAAAGGAAAAAGAAAAAAATAAAAACAAATCTTTTAAACAAGTGAGCCTCCCAAGTGGGTTAGCCCTGGCCAGTCCTTTCGACCTTAGAATGAATCAATTACTTTTACTCTGAAGACCTTAAACAGAATGGTGATTTTCTTTTCTCAAGAAATCACCCTGGTTACTGAGGATCACTCTCCCTGATGGGTCAGCCTGCTCTCATAAGCCTCCCCTGTCATGAAGAAACAATTTCCCAAGTGACTTATCTTTGAGCTAACGTTTTTTTCAGTAATAAAATAATTTATAAGCTGTTCAGGGCAGCAAGTTCTCATGTTAATTTGGGTTCTAATTAAATTTTAATTCCAAAGAGAGAGGCAGGGTACATGGGAGCGTATAGATTTGTTCTGTCACTTTTCACAATGTTAGGGAGATAGAAAGAATTTCTAAAAAAAAATGAGAGTTTCCCTCATAAATTCTTTCTTGATAGTCTATTTAAAGAGATGGTGAGTTCAGAGCTTTGGGGGTGGGATTTGGAGAGAACAAACTTCAGACCGGTTTTGTCTCCAGCTGAGCAAGTAGTTTTGCTTCTCTAAACCACAATTTCTCCAATAAAAATATTCTAGAGATAGATAATAATAATAGCTAGTACTTACTGATTCTTAACCAGGAGCCAAGCTTGTGCTACACTTTTTATGTGCCTTATTTCATTAGAAGAAAGAAGAACATTAGTATGTGCATTTTGTAAGTGGAGAAACTGAGGCTCACAACTATCACCTTACTAGTAACTGTCTGAGTTAGGCTTTGAACATGATTCTCCCTGGTTCCTGGACCTTTCTTCTTAACCACTGTGCTATCTATTGCCTCTTGCATTTCATGTAAGTACACATGTATGTAGTTGGGAACCAAGATGTGTACATTCTTCATTTCCAATTCAGTTATAGATCACCTGTGGTCTTCTCTATTCAGTGGGCTGAGCCAATAGCCTTTCGGGTCACACCTAAAACAACTATTTTAGGTGTGAACACAGGTCTGGGGCTGGATTTGGTTGCCATGGCAGCAGGGCTGGTAGGATCACAGATAGTAATGGCCCATTGGGCAGTGAGCAACAGTGTCTTTGGGGGTTTCTCACTAGTTTACATCCGATGATTACTGCCGATTTGTCTCTCTATAATGAAAACATTGGGCATTTCCAAGTCTCTTTAAAAGACAAGGAAGTGGAAATGAAATTGGGAGGGCCTGAGGCTTGTTTTAATTAACTCTGAAAATCTAAATTACAAGCCACAATACCACATCTGGAGAGGGGTGTGTCGGTACCAATTATTATTACTTTCAAATACAGGTTTGAGGAAAGAATTTCTGCAGCTCTTTTTTTTTCTTAACACAAATAGAGGTTTTTCATAACATGTAAGGAAGGTAGACATTTCCAAGGAATGTTAAACTCAACGGTGAACTTTTAAAACATTACTTCCTTGGTATTTTTTTCTGGTTTAAGTCACTGAGAAAATAATTTCAGTAAGATGTATAAAAGAAGCAACAGAATATTTAAACTTTGACCCATTGTTCAGATGCTGCCACCATTTATTTTTAAGCTGTGTTCCCAAACCATCAAATATTACCTAATCTGGTAATCCATTAACATACATTTATTTGTTCATTCAGAATACAAACTTTGCTGTAGAGTAAGTAAGCCCAGTGCAAAGTACTGAGGATGCAAACATGTGTTGCACTGAACCCCCTGCAGAGCAGGTGTTGTGGTGAATGTGGCATTGTAATCCCAGGGAGAGAAGCACACAGCAGGGCCATTGACTGCATTTTATTGCCTCAGTTAATGGTCAGGAAGTTGACAGCACATGCATTAGGAGAATGGTGTTGGGTGCCACTAAGAGGGAGGAGTGGAAAAGGGAGAGGAGCAACCCTTTTCCTGAGTCTGTGAGTCTGTTTGCATGATTTAACTAATGGAACATGTCAGAGAAATTAGTATTTTACTGGAAGGGAGGTAGTGTAGTTGGAGTGTTCCAAAATTTTTAAGCTTAAATTGCTTTTTGCATGGTATTGTGATGTTAACCATTGGGTAGAGCCAAGGATGATTTCTGGCCTGTCAGAACTAATTTAAAAGATTTTACTAAATGCTTCTTGCATCTAATTTTTTACTAATTATACTTTTCCTTTAAGTTCTTGGCATTCTTTGTAATTGGTCTGTCTTGGACTCAGTTAACCTTAGGCTCACACAGAGGTGCCTGCACCAGGCTGTGCCAAGGGCTGGGCTGTGGAGTCTGAATCCTTGCTTTCTTTTATGCCACAAAGTCTTCCAGATATGTTTCTTATGAATAATTTTTAAAGAAATTCTTTTTTTTAATAGGCAGCTTTCCCCTTCCCAGATACTTTTGGAAGTTTAGGAAAATCCTAAACTATATGTATATGAAATTATTTTAGTTCTTTTGTTTCTAGCTTAGACTGGCCACAATGCAAACAAATTAGGACAAGAATCTAAATAATCAAGAAAATAAACATGTAACTAAGAGAATTAATGTGTGCAAGCAAACCAACACCTAAAAAAACTTCATTACCTGCCATTTCGAAGATTCCATTGGTCTGTATCCTCCAGCCTTGCAGATGAAGAGTGTTGGCCAGGCCTGGAGACCTGTTCAGGTTTTGTCCAGTCCCAACAAGTGATGTTAGCTTGTAGCTTCAGTTATTTTAACCCTCCAACCCTCTTCTGACATTCCTTTCTCAGCTGCCCTGTCTTAGCTCCTATGACAGCTACTGCAGCAATCAAGTAGCCGCCAAAGCTTTGCTGGACCACAAGAAACAAGATCACAGAGTCCAGGATTTCCTCCAGCGATGTTTAGAATCCCCCTTTAGCCGCAAACTGGACCTCTGGAATTTCCTCGATATTCCAAGAAGCCGCCTGGTAAAATACCCTCTGCTTCTTCGAGAAATCCTGAGGCACACACCAAATGATAATCCAGATCACCAGCACCTGGAAGAAGCTGTAAGTTTGTTTCTTTCTCTCTTGCTCTGATGTTTTCCCTGTGTAATGGTAGAGAATTAGGTAGATGGGTGAATGAAGGGTCCTTGGGTGTACAAGATTCAGGAATCTTGGGTTCCAGATTTGGCTGTGCCATCAACTATGTTTTAATTTTGCAAGTTACTTCTTTCTCTGCCTTGATTTCCTAATCTATAAATAACATACAGTCTTTACATGAAATGAACTCTGAGGTCCCTTTGGTTTTTTTTTCAATTTTTATTGATTATGCTTTTACAGTTGTCCCAATTTTTCCCTGTTGTCCCCCTCCACACACCATCCCACCCCATTCCCTCAGGCAAATGCCACACAATTGTTCATGACCATGGGTCATGCATATAAGTTCTTTGGCTACTCCATTTCTTATACTGTTCTTAATATCGCCATGGCTATTCTGTAACTGCCTGTTTGTACTTCTTAATTCCCTCACTTTCTCACCCATTCTTCCCCTCCCCCCTCACATGTGGCAACCATCAAAATGCTCTCTGTATCCATGATTCTGTCTTTGTTCTTGCTTAGTTTGTTTTTTAGATTCAGTTGTTGACAGGTATGTATTTATTGCCATTTTATTATTCATAGTTTTGATCTTTTCTTTTTTAAGATTTTATTTATTTATTTTTAAAGAGGGAATGGAGGGAAAAAGAGAGAGAGAGAAACATCAATGTGCGGTTGCTGGGGGTCATGGCCTGCAACCCAGGCTTGTACCCGGACTGGGAATCGAATCTGCGACACTTTGGTTCATAGTCCGTGCTCAATACACTGAGCTACGCCAGCCAGGGCTGATCTTCTTTTCTTAAATAAGTCCCTTTGACATTTCATATAATAATGGTGGTGATGATGAGCTCCTATAGTTTTTTCTTGTTTGGGAAACTCTTTATCTGCCCTTCAATTTTAAGTGACAGCTTTGCTAGGTAGAGCAGCCTTGGCTGTAAGTCCCTGCTTTTCATGACTTTGAATATTTCTTGCCTGTCCCTTCTAGCCTGCAAAGTTTCTTTTGAGAAGTCAACTGACAGTCTTATGGGAAATCCCCTGTAGGTAACTAACTGCATTTCTCTTGCTGTTTTTAAGATTTTTCTCTTTATCTTTAACCTTTGGCATTTCAATTATGCTATGTCTTGGAGTAGGCCTCTTTGAATCCATCTTGTTTGGGACTCTCTGTGCTTCCTGGACTTGCATATCTATTTCCTTCACCAAATTAGGGAAATCATCTTTCATTAGTTTTTCAAATAGATTTCCAATTTCTTACTCTTTCTCTTTTTTTGGCACCCCTATGATGTGAATGTTGGACTTTTTTTTTTTTTTTAAAGATTTTATTTATTTATTTTTAGAGAGGGAAGGGAGAGGGGGGGGAGAGAGAGAGAGAGAGAGAGACATCAATGTGCAGTTGCTGGGGGTTATGGCCTGCAACCCAGGAATGTACCCTAGCTGGGAATCGAACCTGGGACACTTTGGTTCCCAGCCCGTGCTCAATCCACTGAGCTATGCCAGCCAGGGCTTGAATGTTGGACCTCTTGAGGTTGTCCCAGAGGCTGCTTACACTATCCTCTTTTGTTTTCTTCTTCTTCTTCTTCTTCTTTTTCTTATTTTTCTGATTGGTTGTTTTTCACTTCCTTATGTCCCAAATCAATGATTTGATTTCTCAGCTTTATTCACTCTACTGCTGTTTCCCTGATACAACTGTTACTGTTATTTTAATTTTTATTGAAATAAAAATTGCTTTTTATTTCAATTAGTGTAGCCTTCATTTCTTACTGGATCTTTTTTATGCATTTGAGGTCCTCACTAAGTTCTTTGAGCATCCTTGTAACCAATGTTTTGAACTCTGCATCTGATAGATTGCTTATCTCCATTTTGTTTAGTTCTTTTTTCTGGGGTTTTGATCTATTTTTTCACTTGAATCATGTTTCTTTGTCTCTTCATTTTGGCAGCCTCCCTGTCTTTGTTTCTATGTACTAAGTAGAGTTGCTATGACTCCCTGTCTTGGTATCATGGCCTAATGTAGTAGGTATCCTATAGTGACTAGTGGCACAGGCAGCCCTGTCACCCAAGCTCAGTGTGCCCTTTGTGTGGGTTGAGTACACCCTCTTGTAGTTGATTCTTGGTTGCTGTTGGCAGGTCAATGGGAAGGATTTAGCCAGGTCAGTCAGTTGCAAGGATTGTCTGTGGAGGTTCAGTTATGCAGGGGCAGGATGGTCGTGGTCTGACATTGTCTGTAGCTGTCCATTGGGTGTGCAGACCCTGGGATTTCCCCAATGGTGCAAGCCAAGATCAGCCCCTCCCCTATGTTTTGCCTGGGACCACCCTGCCTGAACTGTAGAACAATCTGAGATTGTTCTTGTGCTGGGCTTGGAGATTTTCAGGTGAAGCCAACGTGTGACTCTGGGATGGCTGCTGCTAGTTCTGGTCCTGGAGCCACTTAGCAAGGGACTGGGGCCTCACTGAGACCAGCTGTTGCTCATTTAAAAAGATTTAGGAAGTTGTGAAGCTTGAGCCAAGACCAGCCATTCATATAGAAAAGCTACTATTTACAGCTGTAAGTTGGGTGGGACAGAGCCTCAGGGGATCTCCAGGGTGGGACAAAAGTGTTAGCCAGGTTGATGGAGTCTCAGATATGGCCTCTGCCTGCCAGCTCTGTGGTTCTGCCCACCTTTCTGTCTGGGAGAAAGCTGTCCCCTAGCTCTTGTCTTGATGCCAGCCACTTCAGTTCCTCCCAGTGTGCCACTGGTGCCTTTCAAACTGGTACCCTGGTGCTTGAGCTCAAAGGGAATGAGTCTGAGTCAGTTCGTGTGTGGGTTCTTTAAGAGTACCTGGTTGGGACTCCAGAAGTTTCTTCTACTCAGTCCCCACTGATATCTTTCTGGTACTGATACCAGTACTGTGGGATGGGAGAACTGGTGTGGGGCTGGGACTTCTCACTCCCAAGCTATCTCTCCCAAATTGTATCCACCACACACAGATGTGGAACCAACCCATTCTGTATTTCTACCCCTCCTACCAATCGGAATAGATGTGGTTTAATTCCTTAGTTGTCAGACTTCTGTTCAACTCACTTTCTGCCAGTTCTGAGTGAAGGTTGTTCTATAATTTAGTTGTACCTCTGATGTGGTTGTGTGAGGAGACAAGCTGCCATCTTGTCTAAGGTTTCTTTGATTCTAAGTTTTTTATTCTGTAACTGTTTGTTACCATTGCTCTCAGGGTTAAGATCTTAGAGATTTTAAATCAAATATCTTTGTATAGTTAGCAAATTGGAATTGCCTTTTATCTTAGCCTCAAAGCCCATTTTCAAAATCAACACCCCATTTAAGGTTCAGGTCTCTTTGACCTCCAATTGCAGTGGGGACCTAGTCCTGCTCACCAGTGAATGTTTATTGAATGGGAAAATATGAGTTCTTCCCCAGCAATCAGAGAAGATCAAGAAAAATGGAATCTATATCCTGAGAATATTGCAAACTTTGAGCATTCTGCCCAGAGAGCTCCATTCTGATTGGGGTGCTCTGTGGGACAGGCAGAGGAGATGAGTGGCCAGGAGGAGCAAATGGCCTGGGCAAAGGTGTGAAGAAGTGACAGGACAGGTTCTACCTGGGGAGAATGACATATCAGTGAGCCTGAGGTGGAGCATAATCTGAGGAAACAGTAACAGAAGGCAGAGGATGGAGCTTATATCTGATTATAGAGGGTTTTAAATATCGATTTGGGACATTATTTCTTTGACGTGTTTTGTTTTCTACATAGCTGGGATTTAGAGTTCAAATCCCAGCACCATCGCTGACAAACTGTAACCTTGCACATGTTGCTCTTCTCATCTGTAGGACAGGGGACAGAGGAGGCAGAAACTAGGGACAGGAAGTCGAGTTGGGAGGATGTTGCAGCTGTCTAAGTGTGCAGTCATGGAAACCTGCTCAGGCAGGTGGCCATGAGGATGCTAAGAGATCAATTCACAGGGCTCATTCCCTAACTGGATCTGTGACAGTGACAGATGAGGACATACATAGGTGGTTTGCACATCAGAAGCCTTGAATCTGCTGAGCAAACAGCCTATCTCCTTCCAAAGAACGGTTTAATAATAAGTAGTAATAACAACAACAATAATAGTAATACCTGCTGGCATTTCTTGAATACCTAGTAAATATGTAATTGCCTTATAGGTATGTATCTTGTTTAATCCTCATAGTAACCTATGAGATAACTGTTCTTGTTAGGACCATTTTCCAGATGAGGCTTGGATGGGTAAAATAACTTGTCAGGTCCAGAGCCAGCAAGTGATGGAGTTGATGTCTCAACCTACCAGTGTAGACTGAAAATCCCATGCCTTTTCCACTTTTTTTATGATCCTAACCATGGAGTTGAAAGCTTGACCACTTTGAGCCCTGTAGCCTTTGGAACTACAGAAAGCTCTCTGGCCACCAAGCTTTGTGGAGAGGCCTCATTGGTGCAGAACTGGGCCACATGCCTCCATGTAGGGATAGAGAAGAATGAGAAAAGACTCTCCTGATTCATGAGGCACCTGGCACGCCCAGCTCACACAGACCAGGTCCCCAGTTCACCATAATGGGGACACAGGCACCAGGGATGAGACCCATCTCAGTTCATCATGTCTGTTTTTATTCCTGGGAAGACTGCAATACTGTTGCCTCCTTCCCGTGTTTCATCCTAGCCAGTGTGTGGTCTGCAGTAACGAAAATGGGGAGCTCTCACTTAGTCTAAATAATTACTTTTTTAAAGCACACAAGCCTGCTTAGAGTTTTATTGTAAAGATTTCTTCTTAATATGCAGCATGAAAGAGTAACACTGTGTAAAAAAACACCCGTGAGCTAAAGTTTGAATTTAAAAACAGACAAGAATATGACTGTTTGCAATATGAAAGCATGAACCAATTTCCCTGATACATAAAAAGTAATGCCATTTTCAGAAGCTGACTCTGCATCTACTAATTCAGGCAGATTTTGTACATGAAGCATGATATACCTGCATTTAAAAATGTCTACAAAGCAAGTCTTCTAAATGCTCATTTGCACAATATAGGCATTTTTTTTAATCTTTTCAAAATCCTTGTATCATTACTCCAGATGAGCAAAAATATTTAGCTCTGTACTCTTGGGAGCTTCCTGAATGTTTGTCAAACATAAAACCCACATTACCAATGTAGCTTGACTTATATGTTCCCTGAATACATTTTCCACCTATGCAAATTTTCAAAAAGCAGAGAACTCTACATAAATTGCTTCCAAACCAAGCATTCAGTCCTATGATTCAGATCTAAAGAAAGATTTTGTTTTTAATGCAGTGCATAAACTGCCACATCATTATTAGAATTTCTTAATAGAGTTTTGGAGGTTGATAGAAATTTCCCCCAAAGAGAACTTCTTAAAATAGAACTTTGGATACTCAGATATTCCAGGGAATTGGTTATTTAACATTTTAAATGATCAGGACTATTTCGGCAGGAAAGATCTCACAGACCTCTGCCCGCCCACCACTGTTCCCCAGCTCCTTAAAAAAAAAAAATCACTGAAATCAATGGGAAGAACAGTCCTGTTTTCATTGCAACAGCAGTGAAGGCTGCTTTCTTGGTTCGTGTCAGGAGCCTATGAGCAGATGATATTACCACACAAAGGACTAGACAGACAGAACTTTCAGATTCCACTCTGAGAATGATAACTCTAGCATATGTGGGCTTGATCCCTGATCTATACCAGGTATCTCTCATCATCTTCCTTTACCAGTCCCTTTCCTTTGTTTTGATGAGAGATGCAATAGTAAATTTAATTTAAATGTACAACTACTATAACTGTTTGCTATTGACAATCTGCTATATTTAACTTTTTTGCTTGCTAAAATTCTGTAAAATAAATTCTCTCAAGAACCAGTGCAGAAAGATTAGACTCTCCTGGTATACAGGTGGATATAAATACAAAATAATATTTTTAATAAAGCTAACCAGGGTTACTATTGTAAATGTACACACAGAATATGGAATAACACTGGTGATTTCCATTGTTTTGTCTCTTTATACTTTTTCAAACACTGGAGAAAAAAGCACAATTTGATAGTAGTCTTTGTGGTGTTTGCATTTATTAACCTTCATGTGATATGCCAGCTCCTCAGTTCCTGAGTTAAATTAGGAAATGAATACATCTTTATACCTGTAGTATACCTTCCTTCTGGTTTCCTGGGTACTTGTGGGAAACTCAAAAAATTGATTCATGTACTGGTTAATTTTAGCTGCCCAGGTATACCTACAGATAATTAACTTCAGAATCATAGCAATTAATGTTAAGATCTTTAAAAACAAGGAAAAAATATAGACTCTACAACATATTAAAAATGTAGTAAAGTAAAAGGATAAAGTAGACATGAAGCAATTGCTCAGATACCTTCCATACATTTTAAGCTTCTTGAGGATAGAGACCCTCTCATTTCTTTGAATGCCACCACCTACTTTAACAATGAACAGATGCTCAACAAAAATTAGTGTAATTAAGTTGAAGGATGAATCATAGCTTTAGCATATTTTGTGAAGTTTCTTTTTTGTTTGTTTTTGAAGGGAACAGTAAATAATCAATCATCTTTGAAAACCAAGAGGGAAAAAGAAACAGGAAGTTTGTATATAAAAGTGTTCTATTATTATTTTGTGTTAATAAAACAGATGAAAGGTGGTGCATTATAGAATTGTACCTGAAACCTATGTATAATTTACTAACCAGTGTTACCCCGATACATTCAATAAATTTAAAAAGATTTTAAACTCAGATTAATTTCATAGGATTTCTGTTTAATATTATGTTGATATAAAAGGCCAGAAATATTATTTTATGATACAATGACTCTGTATTTTTTAAAATAATGTGTTTTTTAATTATCCAAGTAGTTCTACCACCAAAATAGGAAATAGAGAAAAGAATAAATAAATGATCTTTGAAACTCTTAATAGCTACAAAAGTGTGTAGATTATGCATCTGTTCATAGGATACCATCACTAGGCTTCAGCTCAGAGCTGTCAGATCTTATATCAAACTTACATAGAAGTTCTAGTGTTATAACTGGTAGAAGTTTTGTCCACTTGCTTTGAGCAGATCATTTCACTAGCATGTCAAAAATAATCACTTAATCTTAGAGATAATTCTCTACCACTTTAACATATTATAAGACCTGGTAACTTTCTGCTAAGTAAAATTTGCTTTTAAAACCTTGCTTTTCAGAGATTAAAAGGTTTTTCCATTAAGTAACCGTGACCAGGAAGAGGCCTTCTTAACATTTCTCATCTGTTAAGTCCTTTTCAGTTAACACTACCGTAGGGAAGATGAGAATTTTGGTCTTTTCACTGTTAGGAGACAGAGGACCCTGCTGAGGAAATCATTACTTTGCCTTTGACTGGCAACTTAGAGTTTTTACTCAACTGGTTTTTTGTTCCTTTGTTTTGTAGTATTTTCTAACTTTTAGATGTATCTGTGTGATAGAACAACACATCATCAGAACAAATACCCACTGATCATGTCTCAGTGCCATACTCTTTTTGTTTTGTTTCACTTCATTTTGTATTAACAACATTGCATCACCATTGCTTTGAAATTTCTCTGCCCCCTAACTTATTCACATGTGCTATAGGCATGGGCATGCATGTATATATGTTTAAGAAATGTGCAGTCTGGACCTTAGTAGCTGTGAGTCCTACACATCGAAAATGGTACCTTATATGTTGTCCTCTCAAATTGCTGCTTAACATTAGTTTTATATGTAATACAAATATCTGCATATATATACAATAAATGTATATGTGTGTGTATATCCACATGTGTATGTATATAGATGGATAGGTAGATACAGTATATTAAAGGCCTTTATTTTTCCCTTTTACCAAAGCAGCAACTTAGATAACAGAATCTCAGAATTAGATCCAGGTATATCTTGGTGACTTTGTAGGCTGAGCCCCTGGGTCTTGTTGATATGGGTAATTTGCTTACATTCCCCATACCTTCTTTTTTGTTTCCATAGATAAACATCATTCAGGGAATTGTAGCAGAAATCAACACCAAGACTGGGGAATCCGAATGTCGTTATTATAAAGAACGGCTTCTTTACTTGGAAGAAGGCCAGAAAGACTCCCTGATTGACAACTCAAGAGTACTGTGTTGTCATGGCGAACTGAAGAACAACCGGGGCGTGGTGAGTGGTGACTCCCCTTCAGTGGTCTCATCCTGGGCCTCCCCCAGCTTTAATCCACTTGATGCTGAACCTTCTATTACTATGCCTTTCCTATCCAGGGTCACATTCTTTAGACAGAAATAGTTTTTCTCACGTCTTTTGTGTCTGGGAATGCCATATATATATATATATATATGTGTGTGTGTGTGTGTGTGTGTGTGTGTGTAATCATGTTCATTTTAATATACATTTATATATTATATAGTTCTAATTTCTATATATTACATATTATAAATACATATGTTTTCTGGTGTCTTCTGTTAGAACCCCATATACATGAATATGTATAATTACATACATTTTAATATACATTTATATACTATATAGTTCTAGTTTATATATAAGTAATACATATTATAAATATATGTTTATAATTTATAATTTAAAATAATTCATAATTTATAATACACATTATAAATACATATCTTTATAATTTATGTATTATATAAAGTATATATTATATACATATTTTAAAATTTCATGACCAGTCCATAGTCAGAAAGAATTTTGGAAACCAACATAGAGTTGCTAATTTTTTATTTTGTTTGATCCTGACCTTCAAAAGCAAACACAGAACAGTTATCTTCTCCCACTTTGGTATCAGAAAACAACGGGTGATCTCAGAGAAACAGCTCTTAAATTGAATACATTTAGCCTTGTTGGAAACTCTTTTCTCTCTCAGGAATTGGTACCCACCTACAAGACTGACATTTTGAGGCCAGTGTTTTGTTTTTTTAAGTAATAACCTACCTCCATTAGCTGTATATCTACCTCTGACCTATAGATACCCCATTTCTTGGCATTTATTCCTGAGTAGATATTGAAATTGTTCTTCCTCTCCTATCATAGCAACATGGACAAATCTCCCCTAGAGTGCTTACTACAGTGGGTTGTAATTCTCCATCTCTCTGTCAGTATCTTCTGTTATACCACATGCTCTTTTAGAGTGAACACTGTGCCTTGTCAATCTCCAGCACCTGTTATGGGGACCTGGCACATGCAAAGGCACTCAGTAATGTTAGGTGAGTGAGTGGGTGAGTGAATGAATGAGTGAATGAGTGAATGCTTGTATAAAGAAAGGATGGATTTGAATTATATGAGAGTTCAAGATTCATTCAACTTACAAGATTATTTTTATGTATAGCCAGTAGAAATAAATGCTAATATATGTTATATAATTTTTATATATTATAATATAAAATGTTTTATATAATATATAAATTTTATTATGTGATATATATTTAAATTCAGTGTTGAAAAAGAGTCTCCACTTTGATTACATTTTATCTTCAATATGTTGGAATAAAAGCTAAAACCATATTGAAGAGTTCTTAATAGAGCTATGATGATTTAAGGGACACCATTTTGACCTGGACTGTGAAGAAGCATTTAAGAGCAGGCTTGGAAATGTTCCTTGAAATAATTGAGTACATGTCGTAGCCCCTAATCAGTGCTGCTGGATTCAGCCAGCTGATGGAGCAATGGAAATAATGAGACCTGTCACAGGCCACTGCTTGAAAAGGGTTTCTCTTTGACTATGGGAGTGACTAATTGCTAGGGAGTGACCAATTGGTAAAAAGCTGCACTCTGCTTCTTGCTGATTTTTGGAAAGCACTGGTGGACTTGTAACATTGGATGCTCTGGCTCCTTGACTGTTCTTTCTTGGAAGCCCTGTGGGGCACAGTTGGGAAGATGCATTGCTCCATGAGATGAGGGCCTATTCTCTTTCTGTCCATCAGTCAAGGATGAGACTAGTTGAATGGGTCTAGGGCGTTAAAGATGAACTCTAGGTCATATGGCAGGCAGACAAATTTTTGAGAATGATAGTAGTTGGGGTGAGAGGTTTGTTTTAGGTTTTTTCCCCTCAGTAGAATTGTAGAAGTCTTTATAAACAAAGTCTTAGGTCAAGAAAGAAGCTCAGTAGTTTGAGGACAAAAAGAAACAGAAAGTAAGAGGAATCCTCAGTGAACTTTCCTAAGTAAGGGATAATAAACCTTCTGAAAGGGTCCCAGATAATCTGAGTTCAAACTGCCTACCTTGGCTAGTGGATGGATTAAAGTAGAAAAAGTTTAAATATCTCTGATGTTTAGTGTGTACAACAACAACCAACCCCTTCTCTCCCTTGCCCCCAAAAGAACAGTTTGTTGTTTTTTTTAATTATTTGCCTACTTTTTTTTTAAGATTTTATTTATTTTTTTATTTTTAGAGAGGGAAGGGAGAGAGAAAGAGAGAGAGAGAGAGAGAGATATCAATGTGCGGTTGCTGGGGGCCATGGCCTGCAACCTAGGCATGTGCCCTGACTGGGAATCGAACCTGCGATGCCTGGTTCGCAGCCCGCGCTCAAGCCACTGAGCTATGCCAGCCAGGGCAAAAGAACAGTTTTAACACATTCTTTGTACCATTTCTCACCTAAAAAAGCTCTTAACTTGGTTATTTTGTTCTTTACTGTGTTTTTCAACTATTTTAAATGCATATTTAATCATTTTGATAAGCATAAAATCTCACTCCCCCACCCCAATACAGAATTATGATTTGTATTTCCACCAGCCAACATTTTGTTGAGCTTTAGTTTCTGGAGTTTTGGAGGGGGCAGTGTGTGCCTCCCTGTCTCTCTGTCTGTCTGTCTGTCTATGGTAGGATAGGGGTAGGTCTCATTTCTTCCAAATATCAAATTATCTGATAATGCTGAATGTGCTTCCTCTGCCCCATATCAAGATTCTAGATGGGTGAAAAGGTGAAGGGGAATAAGATACAAACTTCCAGTTATAAAATAATTAAGTCACAGCATGCACATACAGTACAAAGGATATAGTCATAATATAATTTTATATGGTGACAAGTTGTTACTAGACTTAAGGTAGTAATCACTTCATAAGATATGTAAGTGTCAAATCACAATGTTGTACACCTAAAGCTAGTGTGATATTGTGCATCAACTATACTTTAATAACAAAGAAGATAAGATACTACCAGAAACAAGTTTATGCCAATAAATTTTTAAATGCATCTGAAAAACTGACTCAAGAAGAGAAACATACATACTATTCTATAACCAAAAAAAAAAAATTCCAATGTGAGTTTCTACTGCTATTCTTCTGGTTTCCTCTTTGAGACCCTTAAGCTGACAATCCCAAGTATTTCCACTAGAAAACCAGAACCCAGCTGCAAAGTTGTGGATTTTTTCACTTCAATTCCTAAGCATTTCCAAATAGTGAGAAGAGTCGCATATGGAATTTAATGGAGCCAATTTAGCCCCTCTTCACCCAGCAAAATTGCTTTCATGATGTGATTTAACACAAGACTTCATTTTTGAGATTTTCTTTTTGCCCACAATACACACATCAGCCTTCAGCCTTTTAAGTACAGCCTCTTCAGAGAACTGAGGTTCTGATGGTTAACTGAGAAGGACAACTTCTTTGATCTTTTTTCTTTGTGGCTGTGGCAGCATGCTCTAGTTTCCTCAGAATGGGCAGTGTTCCAAATTGAAGTGCCCGGATGAAGCTGATAATCAGCTCTTTGGTTAAAGGAACAAGGTTTTTTGTTTTTGTTTTTTGAGTTTGGGAAGCAAAGATTAATATTAGGCTTTGATATATCAATCTCATTCTTTAGAGACTGTTGTTCATTGGATCTCTTAAAATTATACTGCGTCATAAAAACCAAAGCTAGGAAGGTACTAACTTTTTCCCCCTCACTACCCCCTTTATTCTCTCTATTCCCCACTTTTCATTTTTTCTTATGAGAGCTAGCGCAGTGTGTGTCCACAAGGTTCTGAATGGCAGTGTGAATGAAGGCAGTCCTGGCTGTGGGTGTCTGGGCAGAAAGATTTTCTCCAGGGGACCCTAGGGAGGTGCTCCTATAACAAAGGCAATGGATGCATCTGCAAGTGCCTGAGACCTGCAAATCCCAACTTCTATTCACCTGGAGGTAGATTTGAGCCTAGAAGTGTGCAATCCAGTGCGAACTTGGTACCTGCAGACCTCTTAGTCCAGTGATCAACTACTCATTAGACTGTTGCTTAGGGAGATTCTGTGGATTCTTCTCTTGTAGAAACTGCATGTTTTCCTGTTCCAAGAAGTACTCGTGATCACCCGACCCGTCACCCACAATGAGCAGCTCTGCTACCAGTTGTACCGGCAGCCGATCCCCGTGAAGGACCTCTTGCTGGAAGACCTGCAGGATGGAGAAGTGAGGCTGGGCGGTTCCCTGCGAGGGGCATTCAGCAACAATGAGAGAAGTATGGGTGACTATTTGTTTTGACCTGTTAAGGGTTTTGTGGCAGTGGTGGTTCAGAGTGAGTGACTGACTGGTGAAAAGAGAAGAACCATGGTGTTGGAGTTAAACTGCATCCCAGGGCTATATGATCGCTTATTGATTGTGTAGCTTTTTCTATCCCTGTGAGCATCAGTTTTTCATCTGCAAAGTGGGAATGCATGCATACTTATCCCATAAGGTTGTCGTGAGAATTAAGTAAGATACTGCAAGTGAACCTGTCTGCACATAACTGGTGCTTCTTAAGCTCCTTTTCTCTATCTTTCTGTTGGAGAAAAGCATGCTTAATACTAGATGGTCCATTTGTAGATACCAGTTGCATGGTTTCTGTAGTTGAGCTGCAGACTTGTCCCTAAAGAGATAAGAATGGATGGTTGATTAGACTGAGGGTTCATCTGTACTTATTCAAGTGGGCTTCACTAACCTGAACTGAATAAAGGAGTTAACCAAGAGAAGCTAAGATAACAATGTCTATCAAATATCTTCTCTGTGTCAAGCACTGTTCTAGGCACCAGTACACACTGGTGATCCATATTTTGCAGTGTGTAATGCACACTTTTTTGCACAAAATAAGAGTGTGCATTATATGTGAGTAGTACTAATTCTGTATCTATATAAATGTTTTTACTTCTTTTATTTATACTTATGCATTAAAAGTATAATTCTAGATACCTCAGACAAGGGTTTAATCTCCAAAATATATGAAGAACTTACACGACCCCACTCTAAGAAGACAAGTAACCCAATTAAAAAATGGGCAAAGGACTTGAACAGACACTTCTCCAAGGAGGACATACAGAAAATCCAAAGACACATGAAGTGATGCTCAATATCGCTAGCCATCAGAGAGATGCAGATTAAAACCACAATGAGATACCACTTCACACCAGTCAGAATGGCCATCATAAACAAAGCAACAAACAACAAGTGTTGGAGAGGATGTGGAGAAAGGGGGTCCCTAGTGCACTGTTGGTGGGACTGCAGACTGGTACAACCATTATGGAAAGCAGTTTGGAACTTCCTCAGAAAACTAAAAATGGACCTGCCTTTTGACCCAGCAATTCCATTGCTGGGACTCTATCCTAAGAACACTAAAACACCAATACAAAAGAACCTTTGCACCCCGATGTTCATAGCAGCACAATTTACAATAGCTAGGTGCTGGAAGCAACCTAGATGCCCATCAGTAAATGAATGGATCAAAAAACTATGGTCCATTTACACAATGGAATTCTATGCAGCAGAAAGAAAGAAGGAGCTCATACCCTTTGCAACAGCATGGATGGAGCTGGAAAGCATTATGCTAAGTGAAACAAGCCAGGCAGTGAAAGACAAATACCACATGATATCACCTTTAACAGGAATCTAAACAACAAAACAAAACAAAACAAAAAAACTAGCAAAATATAACCAAAGACACTGAAATAGGGGATAGTCTCACAGTGGCCAGAGGGGAGAGAAGAGGGAATTTCAGGGGGGAATGGGTAGGGATTACAGGAACAAATTTGGAGGACACATAGACAAAAACTAGGGGTAGGGGGTAATGGGGGGAAGAGGGGAGGGTTGGGTGGATGGGCTGGAATGGGAGTAGGGGGGAGAAAAATGTACTTGAACAATGATTGAAAAAAAAAGTATAATTCTAGAAAGCAATAACAATATCCATAGGCAAAATAATACCCTGGAATACATTAATTGGTTTTGTTTCTAAATATAAATAAATAAATAATTGAATTAAAAACTTAAAATGAAAGATTTTTGTCCTGAAAGTTTGGGCCAAAAATGTGGGTGTCCACTATACATGGCAAAGTACAGTAAGTTCCTTGCCTCTATGGAGCTTACATTGTGATGGATGAGATAGATGAGAAACATGAAATTCTGGGAGCTGTTAAGAAAACTAAAGCCATAAGAGGATAGATAGAAATAGCAGTAGGAGATCTGTGTTAGATGAATTGGTCAGGGAAGTCTTCTTTGAGAAAGTGACAGTTGAACCCTCTGGGTTAACATTGGCATCATATTGTCAAAGTAATTAATATGTACTACCTCTTACCTACTCATCAGTCCCTCCACCCTAGTGATAGTAATGGTGGTAATAATTTATATTTCTTGAACACTGGCTATGTGCCAGGCATTGTAAGAGGACTTATGTGTATTGTCACATTTATTCCTCTTAATAACCTTATAAGGTAGATTATCTTTGTTTCCCAGTATTTTACAGTTAAGGAAACTGAAACATAGAGGAGTTAAGGCTTGCCCAACAGCAAAGAGTGGAGACTGAATTTATCTTAAGTGGTGGTTCCCAGTCTTGACTACAAGGATCATGCAAGGGAACTGACTCAATGCAGATGCTTTTGTGAACCAAGCATTGCACATGGCATGTGGGGCCCATTAAATGCCAGTTGATATTGTTATTAAACTAAATAAAACGTCTTCCATATTGTACAATATTGTTTTTTAAATGCACATAACTCCTGTTGAGCCAATTAAAATGTAATTTCATTTTTTAATAAAACTGAATTTATAACAGCTTTATGTTATTACATATTTCTCAATCACTGGATACCAAATAAAAGGGTACCATCATGTGGAGATTCACAGACATGTTTTGATGTTACAAAGAGCTTCTTAAACTTGCAAAAATCTCTAGCTTGAGGAAATTGTTCAAATTATAGACTATTAGGCACATCTTAGACCTATTGACTCCAAACCTCTAAAGGTAGGGCCCAGACATCTGTATTTTTAATAAGCTCCATGGGGCATTTTGATATGCAGCCAGTTTGGTAACCAGTACTTTGGGGTCCCCTGAAACATGACTTAGTTTTTCTGCACTGATATCCATTTGCTACCTTCTGAGGGCAACTGAGCTAGCCTGTGTCAACTCTGGTTGATTGATAGTGGCTGCAGGTTATTGTTGAGCCGTGTCCTGGATGAGTGGGACACATTTTGCAATCAGTAATGTCTGCATGAGTACTAGAGGTTAGTGTCACTACATATGTTACCTTTGGCCTAGAGGAATATATGACCATTGACCTTTTTTATGTTTTTTTTTTCATTTCTAGTTAAAAACTTCTTTAGAGTAAGTTTCAAAAATGGATCCCAAAGTCAGACCCACTCACTACAAGCCAATGACACCTTCAACAAACAGCAGTGGCTCAACTGTATTCGTCAAGCCAAAGAAGCAGTTCTGTGTGCTACTGGACAGGCTGGGGAGCTTGGCTCGGAGGGACCGTTCCTAAATCCTGCCACCGGGAGCAGGGAGCCACAGGGAGAAACAAAACTTGAGCAGATGGACCAGTCGGACAGTGAATCAGACTGTAGTATGGACACAAGTGAGGTCAGCATCGACTGTGAGCACATGGAACAGACAGACTCTTCCTGTGGGAATAGCAGGCACATTGAAAGCAATGTCTGACAGAAGCATGTACTTCCGGGATGTAGCCCTGTGTCCTACCTGTACAGTATTTGCATTCCACACATGGAACGGTTTGGAGAAGCACTTTTTAATACTTTTGTGACCATGTTGACCCAGTCTCTTGTATCTGTACCTTTGTCCCTAGTACTGTAACTGCCAATTTGTCTGTGTAAGCTGGAATCTGTAGCAACTGTTCTCCCGTATTGTATTTCACAAGTGTCTGGATGGATGAAGAGGTACTTGAACAAGTTATTTTCAAATGTCCTGCTGGCTTAAAAAGAAAAAGAATCTCTAAACTACTGTTTCATATAGATTCTTACGGAGCCCTTCCATGTTTCTCTAGTGCTTTTCTAGCTCTTTGATGCAGTAGCTGAAGGCACAGAATTTAGAGGACCTTGAAAACAGGGCATGAAGAAGTCACTTGTGTATGAGGAGTCACTCATGTATTGTGATGGCATTTGAAGGAAAACCAGGAATGATCAATTGGTATAGTGAACTTGATTTGATGTTATACAACCAGAAAGCATGGGAACATCCGTGGAGGTTCTGTTCTGGAGGCTTAATTTTGCAAAGGAAGAACCACCCTCTTGACCTTGTAATGTCATCCAGTGCAAATTTGATGCAACAATCTATTAGGACATGAAATAGAGCATGACCTTAAAAGGACCAGCACAAAAACAGCTTTCAGCACTGAACCTTGAACTGAAATGCACATTGTACCTGAGAGCCACTATCATAGTTGTTGGCTTGCCTTTCAGAGCCGTTTCTAGCCTAAAACATCAGAATAGAACTCAAAGGGCCTGGAGAAACCTGGCAGGATAACAAGAAACCCCATCTTCATTGTTTCATCTGCCGAGGCCCACTCATATTTTAGAGCGTAGATGAAGAGATGAGGAAAAAAGACAAACCAATTCAGTGACTCTGTTTATAGAAACATGTGAGAAGGAAGAATTTGGAAGAAGTACTTCATGATGACCTTATGTGAGAAACATTAAAAGACAAAAGTAAGGTCCAGGTTCCCTTCTGGAAACAGCCAGAGCCTTGGGGTCTCCTGCTCTACTTTTGGGTCCTGAGTATGCCATGTCTCAGTCTGTGCTGTGATCAACATCATAATTATATTCTCCAAAGGCCAACTTAATTAACTATGATTAATTAGAATCAGGTAGCCAAACTAGTATCTCTTTGTCCAGCCTTGATTTACAGTGCAGGGTGGGTCATAGACCTTTAAAAAAAAAAGTTAACTGAACACACAGAGAAGCTCCCTAAGAGTGTAAATATTTGACCTGTGCAAAATTATACCCACACCAGCACTATTAGTAATGATGCTAAATTATTGCCAAAAAAGTTTTTTTACTCTTCTGCATCTTTCAAGTTTACATAAAAGAAAGCAGTAAATACTATGTTGTCATTTTATTATGTACACCTAATCGTGCATTCAGAGAAGCTGTGTGACAAGATTTAGCAATATAAAAACAAGGTATATTGCTTATTTTTCAAAAACAAAAAATACTGTGGTCAGTTTTACCCTGTAAACATATCTCTGTATTTATAGATTTTAAATATGGTGAATTTTTTTTCTATTACAAGTTTATTTAAAACTGCTTTGTTTCTCAAGTTATTGATTTAGTGAATGAATGACAGCTAGAAGCAGAGAGAAACTGATGGTGGGGAAAAGAATGAATCATTCTTTGCAGGAGCCATCGGCCACTTCAGCCAGAGTGTTGAGAAAAGAGATCTGTCAAGTGACGGCCTATGGGAAGGAAGTTAATGAATGTTTTGATGAAATGAATGTTTTTGTATAATGGCCTTAAACTTTTCTGGGAGCATTTCAAATAAATTGCATTAAAATGTTGTCCTATTTGTGTACAGTTTATGCCCTACAAACATCAAATTTCAACTATCTTCTGGGAGGTTTTTAATTTTCAAATAGGGTACAGGTTGAAATGAATGCTTTGCTTCGATCTATCAAAGCTTTTGCAGAACTCAATATCTCTAAGATCATTCTCTGCACATTCACTTAATTTATTCATTTTTAACAACTATATCTTGAATCTATACTATGTGTCAAGTGACAAGTCAGAATTGCTATAGAAAAGAAGTGTGGAACCCCACTGTTAGCATAGGTGACTATTAGAGAACTCGAGGCCAAACAATGGAAGGCAAATTTCACTTTGAAATTCTCACTAGAATTTCAGTCCACTTTTTCTGTAGCTAAAATGGTTAGTTTTATTTCCCCAAAGAGTAGTTTTTAGATGAAAATTTAAGCTACTGATAGCCAATCCTCAGTAGCATGTTGGCCCAGTAACACTGATAATTAGTCTTATCTTTATAATAAGCTCTCAGCATTTTTTAACACACTGTTAATTCCTATATTAATCAAGATTTCACATAAACAAGATTTTCCAAAATAAGAACTTACTTTTCCTTGTTCTCATGGTCTTCTTCCTTCTCTCTCTTCAGCCTTCCTGTCCTTCTTTAGAGCCACCATTGACTATTTGTTCCTTCCACTTTTCACTCCCATGATTGTATTGACTTTGATATGAGTGTATCTCTGCTGGTATGTTAGAAATCATTTGTACTTGACAATATGTGGGTTAGTACAAATGACTGAGAGCAAAGTGTTTTCTTCCATCTACTTTCAAGATGTTATTTGACACACATATAAATGTAATCCTTGCAGTCTAAATGAAAAGTCATAAGTAAAGAAAAGAGCTACAACTAGCAATTTTGTGCAAAATTAGAGTGTGGTTTCAACTTCTGAGTTGTGGTCACCACCACAACTGATTCTGTTTCCACTCCTGAGTTCTCTTAACAATATGAACTCTTAACAATAGTCCTGTTTTAAAAACATCTATGTTTATAGGAAACTGCAATCCTCTGTCTAGGTGAACTAGCCTTTCAACTTTTCATTTAGTTTGTCCATGTCCATCCACCTTCTACAAATTCTCCACAGGCCTGAGGACTCTTTGGAAGATTTGATAAAAAGAATGTCTAACCACACAACTTCACTTGGGCAGTCTCCCTCACTTGGCTCCCATTGGCATTGTAGAAAAAGCCACTGAACACCCTATCCCTTTGATGTAGTTGATTGAGTTAATTCATGTTATATTTTTTATTAACAGAATTGTAGAATTACAGTATTAGAAGGGAATTTGAAGAGTGACTCAAATGCAAACCAACCAGTAGGAATCAGAAGATAATGGAGATTTAAAACCTTGCCCATTGCAAACGCACAATGAGAAAAAGCAATTATGTTCAATGCAACTCAAAAGTAGTTATGCAAACAAGTTTGCAAAACAATCACTGCTCTTTGCAGTCTTATCTCCTTTCTCTGGGCTTAACTGGCACATCAGTCAGCTCTGTATACCTAGAGGAAGCAGTTGACCTGGAAGGCATACAATATCACATTAGTTTCAGATGTACAACATAGTGTTTCAACATTATAATTTATGGCAACTATACTTTTAATTAGAACAACAAAAAAGCCCTGTAGACAAGAAATTGATCATAATTACCAAAGCAAATTTTTTTCTTGCAAAGAACAAAACTAAACTTGGAACCAGCTTTTTTAAAAAATTGACCTGGTAGATTAGAAAAGAATTAGAAACCATACTCCATATCTTTGAGAGCTGATCATCTAGTTCAGGAAACTGGATGTACATTTCAAGTAACTTGTCCATTTACACATGTTCAGACAAAAACATACCTAAATATTAGTGAACTGTTACTCATCTGTGAAGCTTTGAAAAAGATGATTCTAGGTTTTCTATTCAGTATATCTATTTATCCCATGTCTGTGAAATGGGGCAGTATAAACTCTCAGGCTGTTTAAAAAGTGGGATAGTGTATGGTGTATGTGAAGCCACTTCGAGAACTGTTGAGAGAGAGTTTTTACTGAGCTGGCTGTACCTCTCGACATGAAGTCACAGCTCCACTCCTGAATTCTAGTAATCATTCCAGCCTAGGATGGGAATAGCACTACTATCCCTAGCCCTAGGATATTGCATTATCCCTACATTCTGCCCACAACTTTGTGTGAAGTCCCTTTATTAAGTCCTCCTTGAATTAAGCTAATTTGAGTATGCTGCCAAGTCTCTGATAGATATTGGTACCTGACATAATAAGCATTATGTACATGTGCTATCATCATCATCACTCGTATCATTCCACTCTCTTTTTATTTTTCTATGTTGTATTTCAAGGATATAAAGATCTTTCACAATCATCCATGATGGATTTTGTGTTTGTTTCTTCTCATTGTGATGGATTATTTTCTGAGAAGAAACATGAAACTATGTTTCAAAACAAAGGCAAAATAAAGACTTTTTCAGACATTAAAAAGCTAAAAGTTAATCAGCAGAGCAATACTACAAGAAATGTTAAAGGACCTTGTTTTGATAGAAAATGGCAGCAGATGGAAGTATGGATCCACACAACAGAACAAAGAACACTGAAAAATGCAACTTTGTAGAAAAACAGAAAAGACTTATTTAAATATCTTTACAAGTGGTGAGTTCTATTCGTGATGGATTAACAAGAACTAGATTTACCCTCTCACCTGAAACAACCAAAAAGAAAGTAAAGAAAGACAGGATTAATGAAACTATGGTTTTGAAGACACTGGACACCAGGCAGTGAAGAGCAGTGACTCTGAGAGGAGGAGAGCACTGTGATTGCTCTCATTTATAGCCTTGAGAGGGTTTTCAGATATTAGTGCAGGGAGGGAAAATCCAGTGGAGTCTAGTAAATTTCCTGGGTGGAACAGGTGTAGCTGAGAGTTCAAAGACCAAGGCAGCTGCAACCTAGAGGACAGAGAGGAGAGCACTACATGGAAAAAAACCCTTGAATCTGCAGAGGGGACCCGCTCAGGAACTCAGCTAAGTACTGATCAGTGTACACATGTGAGAAACTGTCTGGGGGTGGGGAAACTATCCAAACTGATTAGAAGGAACTCACAGTGTTGGGAAAAGTGCCTGTTCCCATAAAACCACATTAGGAGAATATCATAACTGGGTGAAGTACTTAGAAGGACCTACTTTCAGTAGTGGGGAACAATTAGCCTTCTAGTAAACAGCACTGTGGTTCCACCTCACAAGTGTTAAAAGAAAGGCAAAAAAAGATTAAACTATTTCCAAGTAACAACTGTACTCCGTAACAAAGCTCAAGAACATTTATAGGACTACAAAAATATCCAGTACCTAATGGGTTAAAATTTGTGGGGCCTGCCATCCAATCAAAGACTACAAGGCATGCAAAAAAGCAGGAAAGTACAAACCATAGTGAGGAGAAAAATATAAAATAATTGAAACCAACCCAGAACTAGCACAGATGTTAGAATTAGTAGACAAGGGCATTAAATGTTACTATAACTGTGTTCCATGTTTTTCATGTTAAGTGGAGAAATGAAAAAAGACCCAAATCTAACTTCTAGAGGTGAAAACTATCATGTGTGAGATGAAAGATGCACTGTATGGGATTAACAGCAGATTAAACATCTGAAAAAGACATAACAATATAAACTACACAAAATTTAACACAGAGAAAAGAGAATTTAAAAAAAATGAATAGAGCATCAGTGAGCCATTGGACAATTTGAAGTACTCCACTATGCATGTAACTGGAGCCTCTAAAGGAATGGAGGGAGGAAAAAGACAACTATTTGAAGAAATAATTGCAATTTTTTCTAAGACAATGAAAGCTATAAACTCACAGATCCAAGAGGCTCAATGAATCTCAAACATAATAAAACTACATCAAGGCATATCATAAGCAAATTGTTAAAAAATACTGATAAAGAGAAAATCTTAAAAACTTGCCAGAGCAAAAGGACATGTTAACATACAAAGGAACAAAGATAAGGATGACAAAAGATTTCTCCTTGGAAACAAAGCAAACAAGAAGTAGTGAGCAATATTTTTTAAATGCTGAAAGAAAAATCAGCATAGAGTTCCATACCCAGTGAAATATCTTTCAAATGCAAAAGCAAAATAATTTTTGAAACATAAAAAGCTAAAAAAAATTATTAACAAGAGACAAGAACTGTAAGCAACATTAAAAGAAAAGGGGGAGGGTTATGCTGTACATTAAATATAAAAAACATTGATGAACAGTTAAAAAGTTAAATGGCAAATAATACTGTATTCATGGGTTGGAAGATTCAATTTTATTAAGATGTTAGGTCTCCCCAGAATTAATCCACAGACTTAACACAATCCAAATTTAAATCCAAGTGGACTGTGTTATAAAAATTGACAAGCTCATTCTAAATTCGTATGGAAATCTAAGAGAACTGGAATAACCAATCTGAAAATAGATTAGGTTAACCAAGTTAAAAGACTTATCTAAACTTACTATAAATCTAAAATAACCAAAACAGTGCAGTAGTTGTATAAAGAGAGACAGTCAATAGGCCCAAAGAGGGAGAGTCCAGAAATATAACCAAACATATGGAAAGCTGATTTTCAACAAAGGTACAAAGGCAATTCAGTGACAAAAAAAGATAGTCTTTTCAATAAATGATGCTGGAATTATTGGATATTTATATTCAGCAAAACAAACCAAGTAATTTAGACCCTGATATCACATTTTTTATTTTCAAAAATTGAATAGATCATAGACATAAATATAAGCTTTAAAACTATAAAATCTCTAGAAGAAATCAGAAGGAAATTGCTTGACCTTGGGTTAGGCAAAGAATTTTGGGGGATGACCCCAAAATCACAATGCATAAAAGAAAAAAATTGGTAAGTTGGACTTCATCAAAATGAAGAACTCCTGCTCTTCAAAAGACATGGTTAAAAGACAGAAAACACAAGCCATAGACTGGGAGTAAATATTTGCAACTCACATCTCTGAGAGAGAACTTGAATTCAGTGTGTATGAAGTCTAAAAATTCAATAAAAAAATTTAAAAATGAACACGTGACTTGGACAGACACTTGACCAAAGAAGAGAGGTGGATGGCAAATGAGTATATTAAAAGATGCTGAGGTGGAGGGGGAAGGGGGCAAGATGGCGGTAGAGTAGGAGGATCTTTCTTGTATGTCCTCCCAGAACCAAACCGGTTATAAAATTAAAGACGGGAACCACCCAAAATAACCAACCAAAGACTACCTGAGAGGAGACTTTTAACCAAGGACTGGCAGAAACCACCTCAAGACTGGTAAGAAAGGCAGGGATGGAAAAAGGGCTGGCCTCTCTCCCATGGGTGAGGTTACAACATGGCTGTGGAAGCTTCTCCCTGAGAGAAGTGAAGCCTAGACCCCAGTCTGGGCTCCCAAGAACAGAGCACGAGAGCTCAGATGAGCTGTCCATGTAGCATCCAGCAGTGAAAGGCCATGGGGTTTCCACCTGTTGGGGAGAGATGGAGCCCACTGGAGACAAAGCCACTATATACAGATATATGTTTCCAGGTGAGGGGCAAAGCACAGGTTTTTCATTCACAGCCACTCACCTTGGGTTCTGACAAAGGAGGGCTGTGTGGACTGGAGTTGCCTGAGGTGAGTATGGAGTGGGAAGCATTGGGGAGAAATGTAAAGGAATGGCTGCAGGGATCCCTGTGTGGGGACAACCCCCATACCACAATGGTCATTTTCTTGAGAAGAACAAGCCCCTCCCAGGGGAAAAACAATTGCCCCATCCTCTAGAATCCTGCTAACCCCACTCTGCATCTTTTTTTTCTTTTTCTCCCCTACCCTGCACCTTAACCCCTGCTGAGGAGATAGGGGATATCAGAGACTAATTTTAGGGTGCAGCCATTCCATACACTTTCCTGAGAACCAGAGTGGCACTTCCCTCCTAAAGGAAAGCCATAGAAACAACCTCCTGGTCTCTAGCAGACCCAAACTCTGGGCTCTGGAGGAGGCCCCACCTGCTTTCTAACCAGGGGCTCTGCCTTGTCAGGTTCAGGGAAATAATCCAGGGACAGACTCAAACATATGGCTTGTGGTGGAGGGACACACCCACCATCTCCCCTGAAGTCTGAATGTCACTTTCCCACCATGGGAGATCCAGGGGTCCCATCCTCCTGACTCTTTCAGAAGCCATCTCAGAAATAGTTGGGTCAGCAAATAAGACTGACAACAGGCAGCAGGCAGAGGCAGGCACAGGTAGGCGTAGGAAGATCCTGTAGTGCATTGGGACATTTTCTGACCCACTCCTGGGCCCTGTGCTGATAAAAGCTGACCTTGCAGTACAGCTTGGCCCATCCCATGTGCAACCAAGGCCAGAAGAGACAGCAGCCACAAACTGTAGATCACTTGTAGTTTCAAACAGGCTGTTTAAGGGCTAGATGGGGACAACATCTAACAGTGGCTTAAACCAGCTTTAGACAACATCAGAGCTGTATCCAGCAGGCAGTCACTAAATTCTGCTGAGATGAATTCCACTTTGTTCTTTTTCACTATTTTTGTTATTTTTTCTTTTTCACCTTTGTTTTATTATTTTTCTTTTTCTTCTACTTTTTCTGTTTTCTCTATTTTTCCTTTTATATATCTTATTTTACTTTCTTTTTCTTAATCTATTATGTTTTTTCACTCCTTTTCTTATTTTTTGAATGTTCTCTTTCTTTGTTCTTTATTATTGTCATTTTTCTTTCTATTTCTTATTCTTATTGTTTCTCTTCCTTCTCTCGTCTTATAATCAATTGTCTTTCCTTTGGTTTTCTCATATTCTTTTTTTTCTTTCACTATTCTATTTCTCTTTCTTCTTATTCTTTAGTCTTTTGTCATTGATTTTGCTGTTGTTGTGGGGTTTGGGGTTTTTTTTCTTTTTTTGCTTGTTTTTTTGTGTTGTTTTGTTTTGTTCTCTTAGTAGCTGTATAGCAGCATACAAGACATAGTTGGGGTTGAGCTTCTCAGTCAGCCAGCTGGAGAGGAGATCTCAGCAATGAACAGGCCAACAACAATCAAGACCCAAATACAACAGGAGAGCCCGTGTAACTCACACAAGGGACATTCCTAGAGTAACCATGGTGCTCAGGAGATCAAGGAGACTGAGCCATTGTGTCCCATAGGACTAGTATCACATAAGGACACCCCATGAAGACTGGAATTTAAAGCAGATCTATACATAGAAACAAACAAAAAGAGGGAGCCAAAATGGGGAGACAAAAAAGTAACCCCAATGAAAGAAAAGGAGGAAGTTCCAGAGAAAAATCTAAATGACATTGAAGCAAGCAATTTATCAAACATAGAATTCAAAGTAATAGTTATAAAGATGCTCAAGGAACTTAGTGAAACTACAAGAAACGTAGTGGGAACTACATCAACATGGAAAAGGACAGAGAAACTATGAATAAGTACCAGTTGGAAGTGAAGAATGTAATATCTGAAATGAAGAATACACTAGAAGGAATTAAAAGCAGGCTAGATGCATCAGAGGATTGAATCAACGATTTGGATGTCAAAATAGAAAAAATACCCAATCGGACCAACAAAAAGCATAAAAGACTTAAAAAGAACAAGGGTAACTCTGGCTGGTGTGGCTCAGTGAATTGAGTGTGGGCTTGCAAACCAGCAGGTCACCGGTTCGATTCCCAGTCTAGGGCGCATGCCTGGGTTGGAGGCCAGGTCCCAGTTGGGGTCATGGGAGAGGCAACCACACAATGATGTTTTTCTCCCTCTGTTCCTCTAGCCTTCCCCTCTCTCTAAAAATAAATAAATAACATCTTTAAAAATAAAAGAAAGAACAAGAATACTTTAAGGGAAATTTGGGACAACATGAAACATAACACCAACTACATCACAGGGATACCAGAAAGAGAAATAAATGAACAAGGGATAGAAAACCTGTTTGAGAAAATAATGACAGAAAACTTTCTTAATCTGGTAAAGAAAAAAGTCACACAAGTTCAGGAAGCACAGAGAGTTCCAATCAAGATGAACCCAAAGAGATCCACACCAAGTACATCATAATTAAAATGAGAAAGTTTAAAGACAAAGAGAGAATCTTAAAGGAAGCAAGAGAAAAAGTTACCTTCAAGGGAGTTCCCATAAGACTGTTAGCTGATTTCTCAACAGAAACACTTCAGGGCCAGAATGGATTGCATGAAGTATTCAAACTAATGAAAAGCAAGGACCTACACCAAGACCACTCTATCCAGCAAGGCTATTATTTAAAATGGAAGGCAAAATAAAGAGCTTCCCAGACTAAAGAAAAAAGGCTAAAAAACTGGCATGGCAAGAGATGTTAAAGAGACTGCTTTAAAAAGAAGATATAAAGAGAGGAACATAGGTATGAAGGAGAAAAATGGCAACAAATAAATGCCTATCAATAACAATCTTAAATGTAAATGGATTAAATGCTCCAATCAAAAGACATAGGGTAGCTGAATTGATAAGAAAACATGATTCATATATATGCTGTCTATGAGAGACCCCCCCCTCAGAATAAAAGATCTACACAGGCTGAAAGTGAATGAAGGAAAAAAATATTCCATGAAAATGGAAAAGAAAAAGAAAATGGTTAGTCACATTTATATCTGATGAAACAGATTTCAAAACAAAGGCCAAAGCAAGAGACAAAGAAGGTCACTAGATTATACTAAAAGGATCGATCCAACAAGAGGATATAACCCTTATAAACATATATGCACCCAATATAGGAGCACCTAAATATATAAAGAAAATCTTAGTGGACTTAAGGAAAAAATTGACAGCAACACAGTCATAGTAGGGGATTTTAACACCCCACTGTCACCAGGGAATAGATTTTCCAGACAAAAAAATCAACAAGGAAACAGCAACCTTAAACAACACATTAGATTGAATGGATTTAATTGGTATTCACAGAACATTTCACCCAAAGCAGCAGAATACACATTCTTCTCAAGTGCATGTGGATCATTCTCAAAGATAGTCCACATGTCAGAACACAAAATAAGTCTTAACAAATTCAAGAAAGTTGAAATCATATCAAGCATTTTCTTGGATCACAATAGCATGAAACTAGAAATCAACCTTAATTTAAAAAATTCAAAAACATCCAAATACATGGAGGTTAAATAGCATGTTATTAAATAATGAATGGGTTATCAATGAGATCAATGAAGAAATCAGAAAGTACCTGAAAACAAATGAAAATAAACAACAGAACAGCCCAAAACCTATGGGAAACCATGAAAGCAGTCCTGAGAGAAAAGTTCATAGTAATACAGGCCTACTTCAAGAAGAAAGAAATATCTCAAATAAAATTAGGATAAAATTAGGATACAATACAACTATACACCTAGAAGAACTAGAAAAACAAGAACAAAGCCCAGAGTGAGTAGAAGGAAGGAAATAATCAAGATCAGAGTGGAAATAAATGATGTAGAGATTAAAAACAAAAATCAAAAGATCAATGAATTCGGGAGCTGGCTCTTTGAAACAATAAATGAAATTGAGCCCTGCCTGGTATGACTCAGTGGATTGAGTGATGGCCTATGAACCAAAGGGTCACTGGTTCAATTCCCAGTTAGGGCACATGTCTGGGTTGTGGGCCAAGTCCCCAGTGGGGGGCACTTAAGAGGCAACCACACATTGATGTTTCTCTTCCTCTCTTTCTCCCTTCCTTCCCCCTCTAAAAGTAAATAAATAAAATCTTAAATAAATAAATAATAAACTAAAATGATGAAACTTTAATCAGACTCATCAAGAAAAAGAAAGAGCCAAAATAATATCAGAAATGAAAGAGAAGTAACAACTGATATGACAGAAATACAAAGGATTATAAGGAAATACTGTGAACAACTATATGTCAAGAAAATGGATAACCTGGGTGAAATGGGTAAATTCCTAGAAACATACAATCTTCAAAAATAGAATCAGGAAGAAACAAAACCAGAGTAGACCAGTAAAAACCAATGATATTGAAGCAGTAACCAAAAAACTCCCAGCAAAAAAAGTCTTAGACCAGATGTCTTCAGAGGCAAATTTTACCAATCATTCAAGGAAAAACTAACACCTATCCTTCTCAAACTATTCCAAAACATTCAAGAGGAAGGAAGATATCCAAGCTCTTTATATGAGGCCAATTTTATCCTAATCCCAAAACCAGAAAAGACACAACAAAGGAAGAAAATGATAGACCAATGTCTCTGATGCACACAGATGCTAAAATCCTCAATAAAATGTTAGCAAACCAGATCCAGCAATACATTAAAAAGATCATACATCATGATCAAGTGGGATTAATCCCACAGGTGCAACATTGGTACAATATTTGCAAATCAATATTTCGTACAATATTTGTAAATGTGATCTATCACATAAACAAAATGAAAGATAAAAATCACATGATCATATCAATAGATATGGAAAAAGCACTTGATAAAATCCAGCACCCATTTATGATAAAAACTCTGAGCAAAGTGGGAATAGAGGGAGCATACCTCAACATAAATAAGACCATATATGAAAAACCTAGAGTCAACATCATACTCAATGTGCAAAAACTAAAAGTGTTTCCCTGAAGAACTGAAACAAGACAGGGATGTCTGCCTTCACCACTCTTATTCAACATAGTACTGGAAGTTCTTGCCATGGTGATCAGACTAGAAGAAAAAAAGGCATCAAAATTGGAGAGGAGGAAGTAAAACTGTTATTATTTGCAGATGACATTGATATTGTACACAGAAAACCCTATGGGCTCTACCAAAAAGCTAATAGACCTAATAAATGAAATTGGCGAAGTAGAGGAACACAAAGTCAATATTCAGATATTGATGGCAGTTTTATATACTAATAGTGAACTACCAGAAAGAGAAATAAGAAAGCAACCTCATTTCCTATTGCAACAACAACCAAAATAGATAATAGGAATAAATTTAACCAAGGAGGTAAAAGACGTGTACTTGGAAAACTGTAGGACACTGAAAAAAGAAATTGAGGAAGATACAAATAAGTGGAAGCATATACCATGTTCATGGATTGGAAGAATTAACATTATTAAAATATTCACACTACCCAAAGCAATCTATAGATTTCAATGCAATTTTTATTAAAATACCAATGGCATATTTTACAGATCAAAAAAAAATACTCCAAAAATTTATATGGAACCAAAAAAGACCCTGAATAGCTTCAGCAATCTTGAGAAAAAAGAACAAAGTTGGAGGGATCACAATACCTGATATCAAAATATACTATAAGGCCACTATAATCAAAACAGTCTGGTACTGGCATAAGAACAGACACGTAGATCATTCCTAGCCAGGATACATGCCTGGGTTGCAGGCCATAACCCCCAGCAACCGCACATTGATGTTTCTCTCTCTCTCTGTCTATCTCCCTCCCTTCCCCTCTAAAAATAAACAAATAAAATCTTAAAAAAAAAAAAAAAAAAAAGAACAGACACGTAGATCAATGGAACAGAACAAAGAGCCCAGAAATAAACCCATACCTTTCTGGTCAATTAATATTTGACAAAGGAGGCAAGAGCATACAATGGAGTAAAGACAGTCTCTTCAATAAATGATGTTAAGAAGACTAGACTGGTACATGCAAAAACATGAAAATATCACCAACTTACACCATACACAGAATAAACTCAAAATGGAGAAAAGACAAATATAAGTCATGATACCTTAGAAATCCTAATGTAAAACATAGGCAGTAAAATTTCAAATATCTCATGTAGCAGTATTTTTGCCAATATATCTCCTACGGCAAGGGAAACAAAGGGAAAAAAATAACCAAATAGGATTATGTCAAATTAAAAAACTTTTGCACAGCTAAAGAAACCATCATCAAAATGAAAAGGAAACCCACTGTATGGGAGAACATATTTGCCAATGATACATCAGACAAGGGTTTAATCTCAAAAATATATAAAGAACTTATATGACTCAACACCAGGAAGACAAACAACCCAAATAAAAAATGGGCAAAGGTCCCCATAGATACTTCTCCAAAGAAGACCTACAGATGACCCATTAACACGTGAAAAAATGCTCAACATCACTATCCATCAGAGAGATGCAAATTAAATTCACAATGAGATGTTACCTCACATCTGACAAAATAGCTATCATCAATAAATCAACAAGCAGCAAGTGTTGGTGAGGAGGTGGAGAGAAGGAAACCCTAGTGCACTGTCAGTGGGAATGCGGACTGGTGCAGCCATTGCAAAAAAGCAGTATGGAGTTTCCTCAAAAAATTAAAAATGGAACTGCCTTTTGACCCAGCAACTCCACTGCTGGGAGTGGATCCTATGAATCCCAAAACACCTGTTCAAAAGAATTTATTCACCTGTATGCTCATAGCAGTGTTATTTACAATAGCCAAGATTTAAAATAGCCTAAGTGCCCATCAGTATATGGGTGGATAAAAAAAAACTATGGTACATTTACACAATGGAATACTATGTAACAGTAAAAAAGGAAGGAATTCTTACCTTTTGCAACAGCATGAATGAACTGAAGACTATTATGCTAAGTGAAATAAGCCAGTCAGTGAAAGACAAATACCATATGATCTCACTTATAAGTGGAATATAATGAACAAATAAACTAATGAGCAAAATAGAACTAGAGGCATGGAAACATGGAACAGAGTGACAGCTGTAAGAGGTGAGGGGGGATCTGGTTGAAAGAAGGGGAAGGGATTAGTCAAAGAACATATATGCATGACCCATGGACAACAGTGTAGGGATTGACTATAATTGACTATAGGAGTGAGGAGGGCCTGGGGGAGAAGGGAAAGGGGAAAAATTGGGACAACTATAATAGCATAAACAATAAAATATTTCTTAAAAAAGATACAAAGAATACAAAGAAAAAGATGCTCAACATCACTAGTCATGAGATCAATTCAAGTTAATACCGTAATGAGATACCACTTCTTACCTATTATAAATCTAAAATTAAAAGATCAAACATGGCCAACAGCATAAGAAAATATGCTTCATATCATAATCATTAAGGAAGTGCAATTCAAAACCACCATATAACATCACATGATATCCATTAGGATGTTACTATTAAAACAAACAAAAAAGAAAAAAATCCAGAAAACAAGTGTTGGTGAAGATGTGAAGAAATTTGAACTCTTGTGTCTTGTGGGTAGAAATGTAAAATGGTGCAGCTGTTGTGGAAAACAGTTTTGTGGTTCCTCAAAAAATTAAAACTTGAACTTCCATATACATAATCCAGCCATCTCACTTCTGGCCAAAAGAATTGAAAGCAGAATGTGAAAGAAATACTTGTACACCTGTGTTCATAGCAGCCGTAATCACAGTAGCCAAGAGGTGAAAGAAACCAGTGTCCATCTCTGGATGAATGGATGAATAAAATGTGGTATATACATACAATGGAATGTTATTCCACCTTAAGAAGGAAGAAAAATCCTGTTGTATGCTACAACATGGAAGAACCTTGAGGATATTATATTAAGTAACATAAGCCAATCACAGAGACAAATACTGCATGATTCCATATATATGCAGTTTGTAAAGCAGTCAAATTCATAGAAACAGAAAGTAAATTGCACTAGTAGTAGGATCGGGGGGAGGAGGTAATGGAAAGTTGTTTAATGGGTATAGAATATTAGTTTTGCAAGATGGAGAAGTTCTGAAGATCTGTTATACAACAACATTAATATATTTACCACCACTGAACTGCACACTCAAAATGTTTAAGATGGTAATGTTTATGTTCTGTGTTTTATACCACAATTAAAAATAATAAACAAAATAAAAGACTAACCAGACTTCTGGTTCAGATAAGATGGTATAGTCAGATAAGATGGGGTAGATTCATTTGTCCCTATTACTCTCCACCGAGTACAACTATAAATCCTGGAATAACACAAGAGACAACCAAAGGAAAACTCTGAAGAATAGTAATAGGAAGGCGAACTGGTTTGGGACCCCAGGACTGGAGGAACAACACAGTGGTAGGGTGCCTTCCTACCCAACAGAAGAAGGGTATCCATGCCCAGCATTTCTTCACCTAGCAACAGAAGGCAGCCCAGATAGGCTCATGTCTCCCCAGAATCAAAGAGAAGTCCCTCGGACAATACCCAATGAACTTAGCACCACCTCCAATGGGGTGATTGGGAGTCCTGCAAGCAGTAAGTTCCAGGGAAGTATTCTCCATCCCTACAAGGCCTGAGAATACCCTCCTCCACCAAGAGAGGTGGTACCTACAAGAGGGACCTTGACACAACAAGGGGCTCACCCCAAGAAGCATATTTGTCTCCATGGGTCTCTCAGGTACCACCCTGAGGCAACTCCTGACTTAGAGGCAACTCCTCTGCCTTCTCAGCACCAGCAAGAACCAGTGGAAGCCCCACCAGCACCACAAGTTTCAGCATTGTGAAAATTAAACTGACTTTGGAACCATAGTCCACAAAACTGAGCCAGGACCTACATGCTAAATCTAGAGTGATCCCTACTAAAATAAAATAGTTGAATAAGATGCAGTCTTCTTATATAATAATAATAAAAAAGGCTCAGGATACAATAAAAAAATTGTCTGCCATACCTCAAACCAGGAAAATTACAACTTGAATAAGAAAAGATGGCCAATTAACGCCAACCAACAAGATGTGTCAAATACTGTCATTATCTGACCAGGATTTTAAAGCAGCTATCATAAAAAATGCTTCACATATCAATTACAAGCTCTCTTGAAACAAAATTTTAAAAATAGGCAATCTAAACAAAGAAATAAAACTTACACAGAACAGTATCAAAGTAAAACTATAGAATTTAAACTTGTAATTATAGCATGTGTATTTTTAATAAAACACTCTTTAAATGGGCTCAGTAATAAAGTGGAGATGATAATAGAATCATGAACTTATGGACAGGTCAATAGAATTTATCTGAACAACAGAGAAAATAAACTACAAAGAAAGAAATGAACAGAGCCCCAGGAACATGTCAGTTGAAAAATTATTCAACATTGGCATCACATCCCCCCAAATGAGTGCATGTAAAACAGGAAATCTGAATGAGACTGGCAGATATTATTACTGTTAATATCCTGGTTGTGGTGTTATTCTATAGTTCTGCATAATGTTACCACTGGGGGAAACTAGGTAAAGGGCAAACAGGATCTCTCTGCATTATTTATTATAACTGCATGTAAATCCATAACTATCTCAACAAAAATTTTCTGTTAAAAGATCACCCAGCTGCAATGTAGAGAATGAATAGCAAATACTGGAACAGGTCTGGGTAAGAATACCATGAGTTCAGGTCTGCATATGTTAAGCTGGAGTCTCCTATAAGACACCGAGTAGCAGGACAGTGACTGAGTCAGGAATGTCTAGTCGGTCAACATTTGGTTTAAAATTTACTCGAGTAGGCAAAGATTTATTTTTCACTTGATATCATATTCATTGAGGTGTAATTTACATAGACTCAAAGGAACCCATTTTAGGTGTACTCCTCAATGACTTTGGAAAAATGATTACACTCATGTAAACACACCACAGTAAAAATAAAGAACTTTTCCCATTTCCCCCCGGAAGACTTACCTTTGCTTCTTCCCAGTCAATGCTGCCACCTACTCCCTACGCCCCCTGCCCCCAGCTCCAGGTGACTATTGTTCTGTTTTCTGTCACGCATAGGTCAAGTTTTACTTTTCTAGAGTTTTATGTAACTGGAACAATGTAACAGTATGCATTCTTTTGTGTTTGCCTTCTGCCCCTCATAACATTTTTTAATATTCATCCAGATTGTTGTATATATCAGTAGTACAATCCTTTTCATTGATGGATAGCATACTACTGCATGAATATACCACACTTTGTTTATCCATTCACATGTTGATGGACTTATAACTAAAGCTGCTGTGAACAATCATGTTTAAATCTTAGCATAGAGCTACACTTTTATTTCTCTTGGGTAAATACTTAGGAATGCAATTAATGGGTTATATATTAAGTGTATGTTTATAGGAAATTTCTAAATGATTTTCCATATTGTTGTATCATTTTACATTTCCAAAAGGAAATCTCAGTTATTCCATATTCTTGAAAACACATTTGGTATTATTTGGCACTCTCATTCTCTCTCTCATAACTTTCTTGGGTATGTAATCATATCTCATACAGGTTTTAATTGTATTTCCCTGATTACTAATGATGTTGAGATTTTTTGATGTACCTTATCAGCCATCTCATATCTGCTTTGCAATGTGTCTGTTCAAATATTTTGCCCATTTTTAAGGGTTGTTTATTTTCTTATTATTGAGGTCTAAGAGTTCTTTATATATTCTAGATGCAAGTCCTTTATCCAGTTTTTGCTTTGCAAATATTTTCTCCCATTCTGTGTCTTTTAATTCTCTTAACAGTGTCTTTGAAAGCAAAAATTTTAATTTTGATGAAGTTCGTTTCATTTTTGTCTTCAATTGTTCAAGCTTTTTGTATCCTTTGTAAGAAATCTTTGCCTACCCCCAAGGTAATGAAGAATTTTGTGAATGTCATATGGTAAAGGTCAAGGTTCATTTTTCCCATATGGATATGTAGTTGTCCAGGACCATTTGTTCAAAAACCTATACCCTCCCTACCAATGCTTTACTTTGAAAATTAAGTGACCACTTGATCACTTGATAGTCAATTTCTGGACCTTCTCTTTTGCTTCACTGCTCTACATGTCTATCATTACACCAATACTGCATAGTCTTGATTAGTATAGTCTTATAGTGCTTCTTGAAACTACGTGGTATAAACACGTAGAAACATTTTTTTTTTCATGAGTATTTTGGCTAACCTAAGTCCTCTGCTTTTTCCAAATAAATTTTAGAGTAAGCTAGTCAATTTTTACAAAAAAAAAAAAGCCTGCTGATGTTTTGACTGGTATTGTATTTATTATATAGGTCAATTTGGAGATAATTGGCATTTTAATAATAGTGTCTTTTAATTAGTAGATGTAGTATTTCTCTCCATACTTTTAGGTGTTTGAATGTGTTCTTTATGAGGTTCTTTCTCTACTCATAATTTGTTGAGAGGCTTTTTATTTTTATCATTAATGGATACTGAATTTTCTCAACAGATTTTAAATTTATTGATATGATCACATGGTTTCCCCCTTTTTGTTTTATTAATGTTGAATCACATTAATTTTCTAATACTAAACCAAGTTTGCCCTCTTACGATATGTATTACTTCATCTTAGAGCATTTTTTAATCCTTTTAAATCTTTTGAGGCTTGTTTTATTTCCCAGCATATGGTTTATTTTGGTGAACCTTTCATGTGCATTTGAATGTTGTTGGGTAGGCTGTCAGTTAAGCAAAGCTGCTTTATAGTGCTATTTAAATCTTTTATATTACTATTGATTTCATATCTAACTTTTATATTAATTAAAGAGAAGTATTAAAATTTCCAGCTATAATTTTGGATTTTTCTATTTCTTTTTTCAGTTCTATCTGTTTTTGTGTATGTATTTTCAAGCTTTGATATTAGATGTAAATACATTTAGGATTGAATTTACCCCTTTATAATTATGAAATATCTTTCCTTTATCTCTGATATTATTCTTTATTCCAAAGTCTCTTTCTAATATTAATATAACCACTCCTGCTTTCCTTTGATTTGTGCATCTATGGTATATGTTTTATCATCTTACATCTTTTAATGTATCTGTTTTTATATTTAAATATGTTTTTGCAGATGGTATACATATGGGTTTTACTTTTTTAAAAAATCTAGTCTGACACTCTCTGTTTTAATTGGAAATTTTACACCCTTTGTATTTAATGTAATTAACATAATTCATTACAGGTCTACCATCTTGCTATTTGTTTCTTGTGTGTCCCATTTGTTCTTGTTTTCTTCTTCACACCTTCTTTTAGATTTAGTACTTTTTAATATTTGATTTTGTCTTCCATATAGGTTTATTATTTTAGTGGTTGTTTTCACAGTCTTTTCTTTAGTCTTACCACAGTCTAACCATGAAGTAACCTTCTAATGTTTCATGTATAATATAAGAAGTTCATACTTTCTTTTTTTTTTCTTGCCCATTCTTTGTGCTACTCCTGGTACATACTTGCTTCCTTATGTTATAAAGTCCACAATGCATTATTGCTTTTTTTTCTTAACAAAAACATTTGTCTTTAGAAAAAAAGATTTTATTTATTTATTTTTAGAGAGCAGGGAAAGGAGGGAGACAGAGAGGGAGAGAAACATGCAAGAGTGAAACATTGATAAGTTGCCTCTGGTAGGCACTCCAACTGGGAACCAAACCTGAAACCCAGGCATGTGCCCTGACTTGGAATTGAACCAGTGACATTTCACTTTTCAGGACAATGCCCAGTGAACTGATCCACACCAGTCAGGGCAAAGGCATTTATGTTTTCAGTAAATAAAGCAATTAGAAAAAAAAATTGTGTTATAATTATGCACATATTTACCTTTGTAGTGATTTTATTTCCTTTATATAAAGTTTTCTCTTGGCATCATTTCAACCTGAAGAACTTCTTTTATTGAAATCCTACTAGTAACAAATTTTCTCAGCTTTTGTTTCAAAAGTCTATTATTTTGCCTTAATTTTTAAAGTATTTTTTTTCTTAGATATAGAATTCTAGTCTGACACATAGACCAATGGAACAGAATAGAGAGCCCAGAAATAAACCCAAGTCTCTATGGTCAATTAATATTTGACAAAGGGGGAAGAAGCATAAAATGGAGCAAAAATAGCCTCTTCCACAAATGGTGTTGGGAGATCTGGACAGCAACATGCAAAAAAAATGAAACTCAATCACCAACTTACACCATACACAAAAATAAATTCAAGGTGGATAAAAGACTTAAATATAAGTCATAACACCATAAAATTCCTAGAGGAAAACATTGGCAGGAAAATCTCAGATATTCCAAGGAGCAACATTTTCATCAATATTCCCCTAAAGCAAGGGACAGAAAGGAAAGAGTACACAAATGGGACCTCATCAAATTAAAAAGCTTCCACATGGCTAAAGAAAACAGCATTAAAATGTAAAGAGAGCCAACCGTATGGGAAAACATACTTGCCAATGACACCTCGGACAAAGGTTTGACCTCCAAAATATATAAAGAACTCACACAACTCCACTTCAGGAAGACAAAAAACCCAGTAAAAAAATGGGCAAAAGACTGGAAGAGACACTTCTCCAAGGAGGACATACAGAGGGCCCAGAGACACAAGAAGAAATGCTAAGCATCACTAGCTGTCAGACAGATGAAAATTAAAACTACAGTGAGATATCACCTCACACCAGTCAGAATGGCCATCATAAACAAATCAATAAACAAGTGTTGGAGAGGATGCAGAGAAAAGTGAACCCTAGAGCACTGTTGGTGGGAATGCAGATTGGTGCAGCCACTGTTGAAAACAGTATGGAATTTCTTCAGAAAACTAAAAATGGAACTGCCTTTTGACCCAGCAATTCCACTGATAGGATTATACCCTAAGAGCCCTGAAACACCAATCCAAAAGAACCTATGCATCCCAATGTTCATAGCAGCACAATTTACAATAGCCAAGTGCTAGAAGCAACCTAAGTGCCCATCAGTAAATGAGTGGATCAAAAACTGTGGTACATTTACACAATGGAATTCTATGCAGCAGAGATAAAGAAGGAGCTTATATCCTTTGCGACAGTATGGATGGAACTAGAGAGCATTATGCTAAATGAAATAAGCCAGGTGGTGAGGGACAAATACCACATGATCTCACCTTTAAGTAGAACATAATCAACAAAAGAAAAAAACAAACAAAATATAACCAGGGTCATTGAAATTAAGAACAATCTGACTTCCGGCCAAGATAGAGGCATAGGTAGACACACTGTGTCTCCTTACACAACCAAAATTAAGGACAACAAAAATTTAGAAACAAAAAAGCAACCAGAACAGAGAGAAATGAACTGTACGGAAATCTGACAGCCAATCATCCAGACCGGTAAGCAGGGGCGAAGTTGGAGAACTACAGAGAGTGGTCGAGGGGTCCCGGCAGGAAAAAGTGGTGGCTGGCAGATGCGGGTGCACAGGGCGCAGGCAGCAGTTGGCTGACCCCAGACGTGCAGGGGCAGCTGACGGACCTGGTAGCAGACCCTGGGTGCGGGAGGCAATGAGCAGACCCAGTGAGGTGCGCAAGACAGCTGGCTGTCCACAGTCACATATTCGTGTGCAGATAAACTAGGCAAAAATAGGCAGCAACACAGACCACACAACCCAGGGACCCAGCAGTGGGATATAAAGCCTAAAAGCACAGATTGAAAACACCTGTGGGGGTTGAGGTGCCGGAAGAATCTCCCAGCCTCACAGGAGAACTCCTTGGGGACACCCACAGAGTCCTACAAAGTACACAAGCCCACCCGCCCAGGAGCCAGCACTGGGAGAACCCAATCTGCTTGTGGGAAGTGGCGGAGGGGACTGAAGTCCTAGAGGGAGCAGAGCAGGCACCATTGTTCCCTCTCTGACCTCACCCCCACATTCAGCGTCACATCCCAGCACTGGGGTGCCCTGCCCTGGTGAACACCCAAGGCTCCACCCCTCATACATAACAGGTGCGGCCAGAGCAAAGGGGGAGGGGAAGATGGCTCAAACAGAATTGAAAGATCCACAGCCAGTACTTTTAAGTGACCAAGAGACAGCCAACCTATCAGATGCACAGTTCAAAGCACTGGTGATCAGGATGCTCACAGAATTGGTTGATTTTGGTCACAAATTAGATGAACAAATGAAGGCTACAAAAAGTGAGGTGAAGAAAAATGCACACGGAACCAATAGTAATGGAAAGAAAACTGGGTTTCAAATCAATAGAATGGACCAGAAGGAAGAAAGAAACAACCAAACAGGAAAAATGAAGAAATAAGAATTCAAAAAAATGAGGAGAGCCTTAGGAACCTCCATGACACCTTTAAACATTCCAACATCTGAATTATAGGGGTATCAGAGGGGAAGAGGAAGAGCAACAAGTGGAAAACCTATTTGAACGAATAATGAAGGAGAACTTCCCCAATATGGCAAAGGAAATAGACTTCCAGGAAGTCCAGGAAGCACAGAGGGTCCCAAAGAAGTTGGACCCAAGAAGGAAAACACCAAGGCACATCATAATTACATTAGCCAAGGTAAAAATGAAGGAGAGAATTCTAGAAGCAGCAAGAGATCAGGGGACAGTCACCTACAAAGGAGTTCCCACCAGAATGTCAGCTGATTTCTCAAAGGAGAATTTTCAGACAAGAAGGGGCTAGAAAGAAGTATTCCAAGCCATGGAAGGCGAGGACCTACATCCAAGATTGCTCTATCCAGCAAAGCTATCATTTAGAATGGAAGGGCAGATAAAGTGCTTCTCAAATAAGGTCAAGTTAAAGAAGTTCATCATCACCAAGCCCTTATTTTATGAAATGTTAAAGGGACTTATCTAAGAAAAAATAAGATAAAAAATATGAACAGTAAAAATGGACATCAAACTCATAATTATTAACAACCACACCTAAAGCAAAAGCAAACTAAGCAAACAACTAGAACAGGAACAGAGCCACAGAAATGGAGATCACATGGAGGGTCAGCAACAGGGGAGTGGGAGGAGGAGAGAAGGGGAAAAGGTACAGAGAATAATAGCATAGATGGTAGGGAGAAAATAGACAGGGGAGGGCAAGAATAGTATGGTAAATGTAGAAGCTAAAGAACTTATGACACATGGACATGAATTAAAGGGGAGGATGTGGGTGGGAGGGGGTGGGCAGGGTGGAGGGGAGTAAAGGCGGAAAATGGGACAACTGTAATAGCATAATCAATAAAATACATTTAAAAAATAGCTCATTTAAAAAAAGTAAATTAAGAACAATCTAACAATAGCCAGAGGGGAGCGGGGAGGGGATAGTGGGGAGAAGGGTTTTCAGGAACTACTACAAAGGACACCTAAACAAAGCCAAGGAGGAGAGTGGAAGCAAGGGAGGGTGGTGGGTTTGGAGGGGGTGGGAGGGAAGGGTGGGGAGAAAATAAAGATAACTGTAATTGCCTGGCTGGCGTAGCTCAGTGGATTGAGTGTGGGCTGGGAACCAAAGTGTCCCAGGTTCGATTCCCAGACAGGGTACATTCCTGGGTTGCAGGCCATAACCCCCAGCAACCGCACATTGATGTCTCTCTCTCTCTCTCTCTCTCTCTCTCTCTCTCTCTCTCTCCCTCCCTTCCCTCTCTAAAAGTAAATAAATAAAATCTTAAAAAAAAGATAACTGTAATTGAACAACAATAAAATAATTTAAATTAAAAAATTAAAAAAATAAAATAAAAAATAAAGCAAGGAACACTTGGTGTTCCACTAATTTTACATTTAATCTGCCCAATCCTTTTGGTATAGGTATAATTATAATCTCCATTTTATAGATGAGGAAACTCAGGTACATAGAACATACTTTTTTAAAAGAATCCTATTATAACTTGAACCACAATTATTTGTGAAAGAGTTGGCAAACCCCCAGCAGATGACTCCATTAAGGCATTAAGACATTGTGGCCCATCTGTTTTCCCTCTTGCTATTGCCTCAGGTTATATCCATCCAAGAGCCTTCAGCAGTCTCAGAATTCTGGGAAGAATTCTGTTCTGCCTAAGCATAAGTGCTACAATTTCATAATTACTATAAGATATAAATGCCTAATCATTATGTTGTACACCTGAAACTAATATAAGATTGTATATCTACTATAATTTAAAAACATAAAAAATTTCCAGCTAACATAGAGGTGTAGGTAGTTACTTTGCCTCCTCACACAACCAAAAGAAAGACAACAACAGATTAAAAAAAAAAAAAAACCCACCAGAATTGCTAGGAAATCAAACTGTATGGAAATCCAGCAACCAAGAAGTTAAAAGAAGTATTCATCCAAACCACTAGGAGGGGCGGAGACAGGCAGCCTGGGTGGAGAGGACTTACAGCAAGGTGGTCGCTGGAGGACTGGGGCGGTGAGGCTGCAGCTGGTGGAACAGGCGGTACCCCATTTCCATGCAGATAAACCAGGAAGAACAACTGGGGAGTGAGACAGACCATGCTACACAGGGTTCAAGTGAGGGAAAATAAAGCCTCAAAACCTCTGACTGAAAAAAAACCTGTGGGGGTTGAGGCAGCAGGAGAAACTCCAAGCCTCACAGGAGAGTTCATTGGAGAGACCCACAGGGTCCTAGAATATACACAAAACCACCCACCTGGGAATCATTACCAGAAGGGCCCAATCTGCTTGTGGGTAGTGGAGGAAGTGACTGAAAGCTGGCCAAGAGCTGAGCAAGCACCATTGTTCCCTCTGAGGCCAGTCACCTACATAGAGCACCACAACTCAGCAAAGTGGGTTACCCCACCCTAGCGAATACCTAAGGCTCTGCCCCTTACTATGTAACAGGCTCGTGAAAACAAGAAAATATGGCCTAAATGGAAGAACAGATCAAAGCTCCAGAAAACAATACAACTAACTGATGAAAAGATGGCCAACCTATCAGCTGCACAGTTCAAAATACTGGTAATCAAGATGCTCACAGAAATGGTTGCAAAATAGAGGAAAAAGTGAAGGCTATGAAAAGGGAAAAACAGGAAAATGTATAGGAAACCAACAGTGAAGGGAAGAAAACTGGGACTCAAATCAATGGTTTGGAGCAAAAGGAAGAAAAAAAACATTCAACCAGAACAGAATGAAGAAACAAGAATTCAAAAAAAGGAGAAGAGGCTTAGGAACCTCTGGGACACCTTTAAATGTTCTACCATTTCAATCATAGGGGTGCCAGAAGGAGAAGAGGAAGACCAAGAAATTGAAAACATATTTGAAAACATAATAAAGGAGAACATCCCCAATCTGGCAAAGGAAATAGACTTCTAGGAAGTCCAGGAAGCTCAGAAAGTCCCAAAAAAGCTGGACCCAAGGAGGCACACATGAAGACACATCATATTTATACTACCCAAGATGAAAGATAAGGAGAGAATCTTAAAAGCAGCAAGACAAAAGTCAACAGTTACCTACAAAGGAGTTCCCATGAGACTATCAGCTGATTTCTCAAAAGAGACCTTGCAGGCAAGAAGGGGCAGGAAAGAAGTATTTAAAGTCATGAAAGGCAGGACCTACATCCAAGATTACTGTATCCAGCAAAGCTATCATTTAGAAAGGAAGGGCAGGTAAAGTGCTTCCCAAATAAGGTCAAGTTCAAGGACTTCGTCACCACCAAGCCCTTATTGGGATTTAATGAAATGTTAAAGGGATTTATCCAAGAAAAAGAAGATAAAAAATATGAACAGTAAACTTACAACACACTCACAACTATCAACAACTGAACCTAAAGAAACAAAAATGAACTATGTGAACAACTAGAACAGGAACAGATTCACAGAAATAGAGATCACATGGAGGGTTATTACCTGGGGGGGGGGGGGGGATGTGGGGAAAGGTACAGGGAATAAGAAGCATAAATGGTAGGTGTAAAATAGACAAGAGGAGGTTAAGAATAGCACAGGAAATGGAGAAGCCAAAGAACTTATCTGTATGACCCACGGACATGAACTAAGGAGGGGGAATGATGGTGGAAGGGGCAGTACAGGGCAGAGGGGAGTAAAGAGAAGAAAAAAATGGGACACCTATATGGCATAATCAATAAAATACATTGAAAATAAAAATAATAAAAACAAAGTATTAGACATAGAAAAGCTGCTAGAGGTTACAAAGGTGGTTAGTGAAGTTTTGCTGCCCTCTGCTGTACTGTTTGTGTATATGCCCCTGAGGGTCTGGTTTTGGGCCAAAAAAGAAAGAGATTGAGTGTCAAATTTAGTATTCATTAGTCCAGTGTTAGATTCTCTTCTAAGAACCTTAAGTTTCAAGGAGGTGTCTTAGACATTCTGCAAGTGTCTGATTCAAATTTTATCTTCTAAACGCATTTAAACTTTTAAACAATAAAAACAATACTTTACATTTAAGTGTTATGTAGCCAGTTTTGACACACCAAATACTGCCTGAATCTAGTTTTGGAATAGAAAAAGAAAATCTTTATATATATATATAAAGATATAAATATATATATATAAATATATATATGTATATTTTATTGATTATGCTATTACAGTTGTCCCATTTTCCCCCTTCACTCCCCTCCACCCTGTACACCCTCTCCCACCCATATCCCCCCCTTTAGTCATGTCCATGTGTCATACTTATAAGTTCTTTAGCTTCTACATTTCCCATACTATTCTTACCCTCCCCGTATCTATTTTCAACCTACAATCTATGCCACTTATTCTCTGTACCTTTTCCCCTTCTCTCCTCCTCCCACTCCCCTGTTGCTGACCCTCCATGTGATCTCCATTTCTGTGGTTCTGTTCCTGTTCTAGTTGTTTGCTTAGTTTCTTTTGGTTTTGCTTTAGGTGTGGTTGTTCATAATTGTGAGTTTGCTGTCCCTTTACTATACATGTTTTTTCTTTATCTTCTTTTCTTAGATAAGTCCTTTTAACATTTCATAAAATAAGGGCTTGGTGATGATGAACTCCTTTAACTTGACCTTATTTGAGAAGCACTTTATCTGCCCTTCCATTCTAAATGATAGCTTTTCTGGGTGGAGTAATCTGGGATATAAGTCCTTGTCTTTCATGACTTGGAATATTTCTTTCCAGCCCCTTCTTGCCTGTAAGATCTCTTTTGAGAAATCAGCTGACAGTCTGGTGGGAACTCCTTTGTAGGTGACTGTCCCCTTATCTCTTACTGCTTCTAGGATTCTCTCCTTCATTTTTACCTTGGCTAATGCAATGATGATGTGCCTTGGTGTGTTTCTTCTTGGGTCCAACTTCTTTGGGACTCTCTGAGCTTCCTGGATTTCCTGGAAGTCTATTTCCTTTGACAGAATGGGAAAATTCTCCATTATTATTTGTTCCAATATGTGTTCAATCTGTTGCTTTTCTTCTTCCCCTTCTGGTACCCCTATAATTCGGATATTGGAATGTTTAAAGATGTCCTGGAGGTTCCTAAGCTTCTCCTTGTTTTTTTGAATTCTTATTTCTCCATTCTTTCCTGTTTGGTTGTTTTTTTCTTCCTTCTGGTCCACTCTACTGTTTTGAGTCCCAGTTTCCTTCCCATCAGTATTGGTTCTCTGTGCATCTTCCTTCATCTCTTTTATGGTAACCTGCATTTTTTCATGTAATTTGTGCCCAAAATCAACCAATTCTGTGAGCTTCCTGATCACCAGTGTTTTGAACTGTGCATCTGATAGATTGGCTATCTCTTAGTCACTCAAAAGGATGAGCCCTGGGGCATTGATCTGTTTTCCTGTTTGAGACGTGTCTCTCTCTCTGTCTCTCTCTCTTTTTTTTTTTTTTGGCCTGGTCACTCCTGTTATGGTGAGGGGTGGAGCCTTAGGTGTTCACCGGGGCTGGGCACCCCAGTCACTAGATTGTGACGTTGTATGTGGGGGTGGGGGCGGGAGGGAACAATGGCGGTAGCTCTGCTTTCCTGGGACCTCAGTCCCTTCCCTCGGATCCTGGGCTGTGGCACTCTGCCCCGGTCCAAAATCGCTGCTTCACTGGGTCCTCCAGCGGCTGCTGTGTACTCAGGGTCCACCCACTGCGATCCTGCGCACCCCTGATGCCTTACGCCCTCCCAGTTGCCTTATGTGCCTGCTGCTCTCTGTTCTCCGCACCATGACCCATGCTGCAACCGTGCCGGCTGCTCCTCTCTGCCCCTCCTACCGGTCTGGATGAATGGGTCTACTTAACTTCTTGGCTGTCCGACTTCCATTCAGATAAATTCTCTGTCAGATCTGGGTGTTATTCTGCTTCTAAATTGTTGTTGTTCTAATCTTGGTTGTGCATGGAGATACAGTGCATCCACCTCCATCTTGCTGGAAGTCCAGAAAAAGAAAATCTTAAGCCATTCACTGTGATAACAGACAGAAAGTGATAAATTACATGCACTCTGGAGGGATTCACTGGTGACTTCATGGATAAAAGAAATCACAAAGTGGAAAAGGTCAGAATTGACGATGAAGTTTGGAGTCTGCTTGATTAATGTCACCAAAAAAAGAGCCAAGCCAAATTAGAAGGAGGGCTGTTGGGTGGGTGAAGTTATGAAGAGGAGTTTTGTTATGTACTGCTTTTTTTCTTAAGAATGCTTAGCTGTCAATACATATTAAAAGCCAATATATCCCTCAAATATACTGAGTTCATACATCTTTTCTAATTGGATTTTTTAGACAATAATCTGCTTATATATTCACATGCAAATAATTTTATTTCACTGTGACTTGGCTTATTGTTACTCAATAAATCAACTAGTAAGTAAAAAAGAAAAAACTTTAGCCTTTCAGTCTTCTCATTATCTGTTCATATACCTTGTGCTCCATCACTCCATTTCAAATCCTATTATCTTTAAACCATTCCAATAGGAAAGATATAATGTTTTACAGGGGATTATATTGTAAGCCTGGACATTGTGAACTATTATAAGTCTCTGTATCTGAATTATTAATTAAAAGTTTTTTCATTCTTTATATGGCTTATTTTAAAATACCTGGAAACATCATTTTATGGTTTACTACTTGGTTCTTTCAGAAAATTCTACTACTGACACATTAAAAACAGGAATGTGGTGGTAAGGAGAACAACAATAGCTTTCTTCAGTAGCTATTTTCAGTTTCTCCAATCTCTTCCCTTCTTCCCATTGAAATTCTCTCATGCTATAACACATCCTTGGTTTGTATTAGGCTAAAAATGACCAAGAATGGTGAAGTACTAAGCCATTGCTTACTAGATTTTCCTAACAGTCTCCCAACCAGTCTTCTGGCCTCCATGTTATAGCTCTAAAACCCACCTTCTATAATAGAAACTAGAATAATCTGTCTAAAATGCACATCTGAGTCAGCCTCTACCTAAAGTATTTTTACTTATATTTTTGTTTTGGTAACAAGGAAATATATATTAATACTTCATTACTCTTGTTCATATGCTTCTCCAGAATGTCATGTTCACAGTAACAAGAGTGTTACTGTAAAGGTAATATGTGTGATATGGACCCAAAATTCACCATTATATATGTAAATGGAACCCTAGAACAACAGATGGTGCAGCACTATTTCTAAATATATACACTCCCTGGTTTATTTGGGCGCTACCTAAGATATTTTATTTTGTTATTACTTGTATTCTGACTGTATCCCTAGAAAAGGCAACCACCAAACTTGAATTTTTAAGTCTGTTTTTTCATCTTTTATGCCTAGAAAAACCTGTTATCTCCTGATGCAGCTTCTTAGGCATGGATAAACTGAGGGATATGGCTGGAAAGTGAAAATATAAGATTTCCCTCAGAATGTACTCCACCACCTTAAAGTTTTTATTAAAGCCTTGACTTCTTGCAAAGAGAAAAGGTGCCTTTAGTTACCTGATTTTGGTAACTGGATGACATGGACCTTAAGTCATCTCCAGACCTTCTATTTGCCTATGGTTTTCCTTGACCCTAATAAAAGGAAATGAAGTTGAAAAAAGTTAGACATGTTTTGAGGCCTGATTTTCCCACTGTTTGAATCCCCAGCTTTAATCCAGACCCTCCTATGCTGTCTGGTTTTTAAACAGGAAAACTGTTACTTCCTTAGTAGTAAGACATTTCCTGTTCTGTAAGGAATTTTTATTCGTAAGGGGTATGTGCATTCCTTCTCTAATCCTTGCCCTCCTCACACATGACACTGCTATAAGACTGTGCTGAAGGTTGCAATTTAATAAACACACTGAATGGAGTGCCTTGCTCCTACACTGAAGCAGACTTACCCTAAAGACAGGGATGGGGAGAAGACCATGCTGATGTTGACCGTGCTGTTGGCGAAAAGTGGCTGATCACATACCATCCTTGCTCTGTGATGTCTTTTGCACAGCAGTGAATTTTATTAGCCAGAACCTATGCACTTATGTGAGAAACTCAGTCGGAAATGAGATGGACTGAAAGGATGGATGACTGCAAAAGCTTGTCTGGTTAAAACTTGTTACAGTGACAAGCAGCTGCTATCTACCGCCAATGGAAATGGAGCCATGACCATTTTAAAAAGTTCTTAGAGAAGATAGGCACAAAGTAACAGCTATATATTTCTATTTTAAAGGTGACATTTTAAGCTGGTGACCCATTTAGAAATCTCTACAATAATATACTTGAATGAAAATGTTAAGTTGCACATATTTGAACAATCATCCTACCATCTTCTAAATCCATCACATATTATTTGTTTACCTTATTTCAGCTATATAGGTCCCCACTTGAAAGATAAAGGAAGATTATAAGGCAGAAGAAAAAAAACCACACGCAATTTTTTTGTCATTTAAAAAGAAAAAACAAGTCTACTTAAAGTCTTTACATTCTTAACTCTTGTCTTCAAGATTAGGTCTAAATGCCTTACCATAGCACACAAGGGTCTGTGATTCAGCTCAGCCTGTCTCTCCACTTTCTGCCCAACCCTGTATACCATAAGGACCAACTGTGCTTCCCTGCCACATAAATCTTTTTGCTTCTCACAGGTATCTTTATTCCTTTTTTCCCTTACTTTCCTCTCTACCTAGATTACTATCTTGCTCCCTGCCACTTCAACTTCCTATCCTGGCCTTTGCTAACTCATTGAGTTTCTCTGGATAGTCTCTCTTGCTTGAGTGTCTTTTTGAGCAGGAAATATGTCTATGTTTAATCCCCTGCATCAGATACAGTTCCTGGCAAGCACACATTGATCAATAACTAATTGCTAAGTAGTCAAGTTTAGTAAATGGGTGCCAATAACATCAGTGTGGTAATCTCCAAGTTATCAGTGTCCCAGTGTGAGGGCATGAGGGATTCTCCTGTCTTATAAATTTCCTAGATTACTCTTTTTTTTTAAAGATTTTTAAAAGGAATTTTAAAAAAGATTTTATTTATTTATTTTTAGAGAGGGAAGGGAGAGAGAAAGAGAGAGAGAGAGAGAAACATCAATGTGTGGTTGCTGGGGGCTGTGGCCTGCAACCCAGGCATGTGCCCTGACTGGGAATCAAACCTGCGATGCTTTGGTTCGCAGCCCGCGCTCAATCCACTGAGCTATGCCAGCCAGGGCGATTACTTTTTTTTAAATCCTCACCCAAAGATAAGTTTATTAATCTTAGAGAGAGGGGAAGGGAGGGAGAGATAGGGAGAGAAACACCAGCATGAGGATGTGAGAAAGAAACATTAGTTTGTTGCCTTTCATACGTGCCCTTACTGGGAATGGGACCTGCAATGCAGGCATGTGCCCTGACAGGGAATCAAACCCGTGAGCATTTGGTTTACAGGGTGACACTCCAACCAACTGAGCCACATGGCTAGGGGACTAGGTTATTTTAGATAGGCTGTGGTTGGAGGTTAAGACACTGAGAAAGATTTGTATGTTACTATGTGTTTTTTAAAAACACATAAAACTGGCAATTTGACTCTATTTCAGATCCCTTTAGGTAGGATTAAGGATGTGGAATTTTGTTTGAATAATATCTGAAGTTTAAATATTTGGGACTTCTCTTATGTGCAATTCTGTAAGAATCTAATTCTAATATTCTTTTTATAGAAATAGCATTTTCATACTTATTTAGAGTGTAAAATACTTGGAAAAGTTTGACATTATTAAATTTCTTACATTGCTTATTATATTTACAGGAAGCAGAAACTCAACTAAGGGTCATAAGACTATGAATGCAGAATGATTAGGAGAGTGAAGAGTTCATTTACATTTAAAGAAAGCAGCACATCCCTCTGTAAGGGATGTGGATAAACATCTTCTAAAGGAATTGATGGAGTTATATTTTAATACTATTTTTATTAAAGAAACATATATGAATAGTATTTTATATTTAATATATATTTTGAGTTTTTGTGAAGTAAAGCAAAACTGAATTTTTGAACATTATTAGCATATTCTGTCCCCAGGGAATATGAGTCTCAAGAGAATGGCAAAAACACATGTAGAATTCCTCTAAATATGGAACTGAACACCATATTTTCTTTAATTAGATAAATGTCTGGTATTATGTTTCTATAATTTATGTGAATTGCAACAATAGACCTACCAATTACCCTATTTAAACTTGGCTGGTTCCCCCAAAGACTTCTTACAAGAAAACTTATGATAATAATTAGTTGCCTGTCTTTTCAGAGCCACTGAGGGGCGGGGGGTTACTAATACTCTAGGTTGTAATTTTTGTAAGGGTCTATTTTTGCATAGCTCTCCTAGCCAGGAATATTTTTAAATGAAGTGGAAAAATAATTTGGGAAAATGCATTCCTATGTGTGTTTGGAAAATGTCCTTTCAAATGGGAAAGGACATTTGAAATAGGTATTTAAAGCCAAACAATAATCTGACTTTTTAGAAAACTGATTTGAGAGAGAAACATCAATTTGTTGTTCTACTTATTTATGCATTCATTGGTTGCTTCTTGTATAAGACCTGAATGAGGACTGAACCTGGAACCTTGGTTATAAGGGGTCAATGCAACCCAGCCAGGGCTTTATGCATTGGGCAGAAAATGTCCAAAGTTCAAGTCTGAGTACCTTTCTGGTACTATGAAGCATCGAATAATAAAGGGTCATGTATAACGGGTACAGATTCTAAGTTCAGTTATTAGTCAGTCAAGGAAACTGAGTGACTGATTTGCCACTCATTTCCACCAGTACAGAAATCATCTACAAATCATTAGGTGCCACTAGGAAAGAATAAAAATGAAGACACTTGTGTTTATAAGGGAGCTGGTTGGAAGTTCCCTACTCACTAAGAATAGAGGGACAAAATAAGGGAAGAGAAATGATACACAGAGGAGTGTTTGAAATGCATAGTGCTATAACTTCATAATTTTTTTATTTCTCTTGAGAGCCTTGATTAACAAACTAGAGGTCCCAGAGGCCTACAAGCAAATAGAATTCCATGTAGTTGCAAGAGCCAGAAATTGAAGTAAGGAGATGCATATCTGCATCCTGTTCCATCACTTATTGGTGGTATTTCCTTCAGCAAAACAGTTAAGCCACCATTTCCTCCTCTGCCAAAGTGGTAATGTTTCTCTGGCGACTGCTGTGAAGATTTAATCAGGTAATGGGAATCCCTAGACTGTAAATCCAGGGTCAGAATGGCCTGTTTGTTTTCAGTTGTATCCCCAGACACCTAGCCTGGGATCTGGTAGCAGATCGAGTCCCAAGAAATATTTGCTGAGAGAATAAATAAAGCATTTGTTAAATTGTAAGGAGTGATTCAAATGTTCTTTTTGCATTATTACTCCTTTTCCACCAATTTATTCAGTCCTCTCAATTGAGCAGTGAGACATGTTATTCTTCTGAAAACATGAATTCCTACACAACTTTCTTTTGCTCTCCTTTATTATCAGAAACACAAAACCGAAGACACTTTTAATTTGACATTTTTTCACACATTTTACCAGTTTGCCCTTTTGTAGTGTACCATTTCCTCTTGAGCATTTTCTTCCTCTTTGTGCACCATCCTTCTTAGAAAACTTCACAAACCACAATGTAAAGTTAGTGCAGTATAAACTTGAGACTTTCTTCAGGTGGAAATGGCAGTGGTGCAAATGATTTTGTAACTAAGTCTATACTGGTCAGCCAGCTGATATAACACAATAATCACTTCCAATTGTTAATCCTTTTTATTTCAACAAGTCTTGGATTTGACAAATGAAATTCAGCTGTCTTCTCAAATGCAGTAAAAGGCACTTTGAATTTGTATAAATCATTTAAAGCAACAGTCCCCAGCCTTGCTGGCACCAGGGACCAGTTTCATGGAAAACAACAAATATAGGGTGAACAATTTTTTTTCCCAAAGACTGGGGTTGGGGGGTTGGAATGATTCAAGCGCATTACATTCAAGCTCACCACCTCCAGTGTGGCCCAGTTGCTTAGAGGCTGGGACTGGTACCGGTCTGTGGCCTGAAGGTTGGGGACCCTTGATTTAAGGGGAGTTGACAGACATACCCTAATTTATATTTTGGGTAAATCCAGATTCCCATATAATGGATTCGGTTTGCTTAAAGCAAGATACACCAGTAAATACTTACTGGGATAAATCCAAATCAGGTTACATAAGCAATTTTCTTGCCAGAAAATACCAGATAGCTACTGTTGTCTTCAGCAGTCAAAACATATTTAGAAACACCTACTGTGTTCCAGACACTGTGCCAGGCCCTGGAAATGCTATGGTAAGTAAACACAGATATTACTCCTCAGCCCAGGAAGTGGAACATAGGGTCTAGTGGGAGAGATAGATTTAATTAAATAATTCCATAAACAAGGGAGTAATTACAGATTAAGGGAAGGGGAAGTAGTCTGAGAGAAAGGAACAAAGGTTCTTTGACACCAAAGAGGGAAACTCAACCTAAAATGGAAGGGAGGTAATCAAGGAAGCTTATACAAGGAAGTGAAATTTAAGCCAAAGGAAGTACAGGAGCTAATGAGGAAGATGGTGGTGAGAAGAGCACAGCACACTGGACAAATTGCATGGGCTTGGCAAGTGTGCAAGACTAAGGAAACACTGAAGAGGAGTTTAGGGAAAAGGAGTGGATATAAAATGGTAGAAAAGGGTCAGAATCATCAGGAATCTAAATGCCTATTAAGACATAATGCCGATTCATTAGACATTTTTTAAAATAAATGATTTGGAATGGAAAAATATTTTTATCCTCACAAAATGTAAGGTTCACTCTCTGTGGGAAACTAATCATTCTCTGGCCTTAGTTTTGGGCACTCTTTACCACCAACTGGTGTGTTTGCCTTATTATACACAGCCTTGGACTTCTACTTTCCAAGTAAAGGTGGCTGTTGCTGAACAATGAGGGAGCCTTAGTTGAGTAGTGGCATCAGTATGCAATTAGTTCCTATTTACCTTTTAATTTGATAAAAATTAGCTTTTAGGAATGTTTTTAATCAACCAACAAAAAACAAAGTTATAGTTTGGAGACTTCAGCATTTATTTCTTATCTTCTGTAGCCTCTTTTAAATCAAATAAAGCACCTCTTCCCACCAAATTAAAAGGTTCTTTTTAACTTAAAATAATGAGCACATTGTCTGAACATGGCCCATAATCTTTCCATCAATATTTAAAAGTTTTTACAGAAATTATTTACTAAAAGGAATAACTGTTTTACACTCACTGTCCTTCCATTTACTCAGCTGATGCAAATAGGCTGAGCAAATCATGATTTAGCTTTTTTACATAGGCTGTTAAACGGGGATGATATTTATCATGGGACATAGGAATCCAACTGTCATGTTGGATTTGCTAATGTTCTTTAAGTCATAGTCACATGGCAAAGTCTAGAGTTTTGTTATAATTATAGGTTTGGTTAGTCAACTCCTTGGGAGACAGCTGGAGTTTGAGAATAGAGATTTGGGTTCCAATCCTGATACTGATGCCAGGAGGCTGAATTAGATACCAATCCTCATTTCTTCATCCATGATGCATAAAGGTGCAGGACTGCTGTGACGATTAGGTCTTATAGTAGTCAAGCGTAAGTACTTTATAATGTAGTTAAATAGACCTGACTTCAAATTCTGATTTTGTTAACTTCATTTGTTCAATGTCTTGAAATACTTATTTTAAACTGTGCATAATGCAGGCAAGCGTAGCTCAAAGATATTGCAGGTTCTGTTCCAGACTACCACAATAAAGCCAGTTGTAATCTCTTTGCAGGTGGAGGGTCTTGCCTTCAATTTATAAAAAATAGATCTGTGCAGCTCACTAAGTGAAGCACAATAAAACAAGATACAGTACTTTGGTATCACCCTGTATTTGTTGTGAGGATTCACTAGAGATAAGGTATGTAACTGGCTTTATCCAGTACCCGGCATATAGAAAGCACCCAGTAACTACTGTCTGTACACATGATAACCCATGATAGTAGTTTCATCCTAGTCAGCATAAACTATTCAAAAGGCCTTCGACTTAACTATTTATAGTACCACTTGGTGTATATTTTTAAATATACATTCCCTATAGGAAACTGAAGACACCAAAATTTAAGTCTGCAGCCCCCTCCCCTCAAGCTCACCAGAACCAAGTCCTGTAAACACTAGGCCGTTGAGTTATATCAAAGGATCCCAGGTATGACTGCTTGCTGGAGGCAACCACTCGTTCTAACTCTTTAAGATAAAACAGGGGAGCCAATGAAAATAATCAGTTGTAAACATGCAAGATCAAGATCCAGTGGGAAAGACACCTCGCTGAAGTTGGGGTGCCTCTCCTAAAGGTTTTGAGGCTCTTGTGCTGCAGTCTATTTTTTAAATCTCTACAGGCTTTTTTATAAGCATGCCGGGATCATTCCCACAACCACTGCTTGAGTCCAGCGAAACCCGAGCACAGTCAAGGAAGGGAATCTTGTTCCGAAATAGGTGACGCATGCTCTACAGGACGTGGCGGCGCGTCTCCCTGGCCCGCTGCGCTGACCACGTGCGGTCCTAAGAGGTAGCTGCCCGCCTGGAGGCCCAACCTACCCGCAGCCCGGCTCGGCGTCGAGATAGTCGTGGGGCGTTGCGGTAGCCCCTTTTGGCGGGCTCCAGCGTGCCGAGGCTCCGCCCCCCGGCGCAGTCTTGCCCACACCCGCGGAGGTGGGCGCTGCACCCCCATTGGCGGAGCAGTCTGTATGACCCCGCCTCCTCTCGGTTCAGACGCTAGCACGTTTAGTGGCGGGGGCTGGCCGAAGAACTGCACAAGCGAGGAGCGGCTTCTAGAGTCCAACAGCACGGCTGGGTCGCTGGCTTTGGGGCCCGCGAGAGGCTCCTGGGTCGGTAGAGCGGCCCACGGCCACGGGGGGAAGGGGGTGGGTGGGCTGAGAGCAGCTAGGCGGCTACGCCGGCCCGCCGCCCCTTCCCCCCCACCCCAGTCGACCTTGTTGGCAGAAGCTTCCCGGGCCTCCTCACGCCGGCGCGATGGCGACTACTGCGGAGACCGAAGCTTACCCGCCGACGGACTCGAGCTGCGAAAGTGGCGGCGGCGGCGGCGGCGACGAGGAGATGAAACAGGAGCTTCCGGAGCTTGAATCCTCCTCACAAAATGGCGGCGGTGTCCTCAGCATCACGGAGCCCGGCGGCGGCGCCGGGCCTGAGGAGACCGCTGCGGCCGAGGCCACGGCGAGCGTCAGCCAAGAGCAGCCTCAAGACTCTTCTGAGGCGGGCGCGGCCGCTCTCCTCAAAGGCCCCGAAGAGCCCGAAAGACCCGTTAGGAGGATTTTTCAGATCCCCAGGAAGAGCAGAGAAAAGAAAGGTGGTGCTTCCCCTCTTCCCCAATTCCTCTTTCTCTCTCCCTTCCATCTTTTCATTAGAATCTGTCTCCTCTTCCCACACCCATGCGAGACACGTAAACACGCATGCAGCGCCAACCGCCTCTTCCCTCACTGCCACGGCCGCCCAGCTGCTGCGCTTGGTGCGAGAGGAAAGCGGTGGAACCACGCTCCCCTGCTCCCCCTCTCCCCGTGGAAGTTGGAAGTAGCTCAGGTTTGAAGCTTGTCCGTAAGGCTGCAGCTCCCAGAGAGGAAAGATGGTGCTCGGCGCCCCTCCCTCCCACCCCTGAAGGCAGAAAAGCTGATGTGTCCTCCTAATGATGCTTCTGAGAAGTCTCACTGTGGAAATAGCCCGTGGCCATGGATTCTGGAGCTTTCTCCAAGGCCATTGTTCAGAGGATCACGAGTGCTTCTCCCTGTGGAAATTCTTCAGCTATATGTGTCTACTTGAAATTTGCTGGATGTCAGCGTCTTCCCTTGTTTAGAAATATCCATTAGATGTGATCCATGCACACTATTTTTCATCACACTTCATTTCCATGTAGATATTTCTTGTTTTTGAAGCGTTTGATTAAATAGGTCTCTCTCTTTTTAAATACAAACTTCAGTGTATTTTTAAACTGTATTTGAGAAGAATGGGAAGGTAGGTTCTTGGTGCAGTAATTTCCCTATGGGAAAAAAAAATAGGGAGAGGTTAGCTTATGCCCAAGAATCACCAATTTGATGTTGCAGATGAGAACTTAAGATTTAAAAAAAAAAAGTCCAGGCTGATTTTTGGAGCCAATGTGGGAAGTTACATGAACTCCATTTTCCCTTTTTTTTTTTTAAAGCATAATGCCACACTGACACAATTTAATGGAAATCAAACTTACTGTTTTCTATTATAGTACTACTTTTGACTATCCTGTGATTTGGGATATTCTGGAGTTAGTCAATTTAAAGCTTCTTTTTGATTTACTGCGTGGTTCAGTTTGTCATGATTTACTTTGGAAAATAATGGGAATTTTTTTATTTAGAGAAAACTTACTTATAATTTGAATCATAGTAAAGACTTAGGATCTGGAAGGAAGCATGTGCTTCTTTCCGTGTGCACAACCAGCTCCATTAGCGCAATTGAAATCGTTAGGGCCTTTTATCAGTTAGATGCACATAAAGTCAAACTGTTAGTTTCTATTTGGATGACAAAGCCAAGGAAAGCCTTGTTAGAAACCATGGTAACAAAGGTGAAGTTACCTTCTGTCTACCACCATAAGGAATATTTCCAGAAGTAACTTTTCAGTGAGTTAATGTAGTTGCTTGTAAAGGTTGTCAATTCTTTTGATTTAGGTGTACAGTGTAGTCTATGTGAGGCAAGTTAGATGCCTAGCCTAAATTACCAGTTAGTAGTAGTTTGGAAGTACATTCAGATGGGCTCTGGTTATGAGGTAGGAGATTGAATTTTTTTTTCCAGTTTGATGAAATTTTGAAGTTAATTTATTTTAGGTTTTAAGTGTCCAAAATATGGTTTATGCTATATCATAAGCCATGATAATACCACCTTTTACCTTTTGATAGGATCAGAAAACTGGCCTAGAAACTTTACAGTTTGGTTTGAAATGAGGGAAGGCTCTAGGAAATGTTGAAAGGCACTATGTGTGTGTGTCTTTTTTAATAAGATAAATTGTGAAACTGCTGTATTTGAATACACTAAATGTGGATATAATTGGAAATTATGAAATACGAAATTTGTTTCTCTCCTGAGACTGATGCCCCTTGGGGAAAATTTATATTTTTCATTTTCACTTAAGTGGTAAAGGGTTGTCACCTTTCTTTTGTCAGGGAGGTTGTGTATAAGGAAAATATAACACAGTGGATTTTTTTCATGTTTAGTGAAAATGAGTAATTTTTAACTTGTCTCAATATATACTGAGCAGCAGCTATTCAAATAGTGCAATAACAATTTAAATAGAGCCTTTAAAAATTAAATAAACAACTATTTTACCTCCGTGGACTTTATCCTGTCTAACTGGAGAGCAGTTGGTTCTTGGTGATAGAATTTAGTAGAAAAATTCAACTTTTCATTATTTTTAGAAAATGCTTTATCAGAAACAGTGCAGCAGATAATGCTGGTTTTACATTTCATTTCAAAATCATTTCTTAGAAGTCATGACAGGCATAAGATTTGGCTAGATATTAGTTGTGGACATCTAAGTCTACTAATCATGAACAGTAGATCATTTTTAGTAGACACCTGCTTGAACTTTTCAGGATCAAAGTTTCTGTTGCATTCATTTTTTAAATATGGGAAACCTTTTCTTGTGCCTATGCTTTTCCAGTGAAATTTAAGATGAGGACTTGAGTATTTTTGGCACCTTAAAGGTAAATACTATGTGAGTATAATGCATTGATTTAGAAAGTTCTTGGTCTTGACAGTAGTGTAGCATCCAAAATACTGCCCTTGTAATTAAGTAATATTGGCAAATACTTTATAGTGCTTATTCTGAGTAGTTTATATGTATTAACTAAATCTCAATACTATGTGGTAGGTACTATTCCCATTTTATAGGTAAGGAAAGGGAAGTACTGGTGGAAGATTAAATGATTTGCCCAAGGTCACAGCTAGTATTAAATTATGGAGTTGGAATTTGAACCCAGGGGTAGAGCAGGGACCTGTTTCTTGGAAGACAATCTTTCCACGGACTGGAGTAGTGAGGGGATGGTTTCAGAATGATTTGAGTACATTGCATTCAAGCTTACCTCCTGCTATGTGGCCTGGTTCCTAACAGGCCTGGACTGGTACTGGTCTGTAGCCTGGAGGTTGGGAACTGCTGGTGGTAGAGTACCTGTCATTACTCAAACTTAGCAAGAATATTCTTTCTTTCTTTCTTTCTTTCTTTCTTTCTTTCTTTCTTTCTTTCTTTCTTTCTTTGTTTCTGTTCTTTTCTTTCTTTTTAAAAGGCTTTATTTATTTTTAGAGACGGAAGGGAGGGAGAGAGAGAGAGAGAGAGAGAGAGAAACATCAATGTGCAGTTGCTGGGGGCCATGGCCTGCAACCCAGGCATGTGCCCTGACTGGGAATCAAACCCGCGATGCCTGGTTCGCAGCCTGCGCTCAATCCACTGAGCTACGCCAGCCAGGGCATGAACTTTCTTTTTTTATTATAGAGTTTTATTATGCTTTTGAACTGACCTATTTTTTTTTAAATACAATAACCATCACCCATCTTTCTTTTTTTTTTAAATACAATAACCATCATCCATCTTTCTTTTTTTTTAAGAGTTTATTTATTTATTTTTAGGGAGGGAAGGGGGGGGGGGAGAAACATCAATGTGCGGTTGCTGGGGGTTATGGCCTGCAACCCAGGAATGTACCCTGGCTGGGAATCGAACCTGGGACACTTTGGTTCCCAGCCCGCGCTCAATCCACTGAGCCACGCCAGCCAGGGCTGAACTGACCTATTTTAAAAAATGTTTTTTTAACCTAAATTTAGAAATATTTAGCATGTCTTTATCTCTGGGAATTGAGGTTATGCTCATTTAAAATTAATGAATTTAGTCAATATTGACATATTAAGTGACCTAACTCTTGACTGGAAGAGTAAAATTTTACTCAGTGTTATTTATTGGCTGGGCTATTTAATATAGTAGTTTGAAGAGGCACTGTTCTACATTTAACCAAATTGTAGAATTGCATTTTGTTAGTAGATATTTCACTATTGGCCTTCTTTTACTTTAAAGTCTAATACTGTAAGTCATCAAAAGTAAGTTAAACTGGTAAACGTATTTGATAGAATTCATTTTCTCCAAAGTTCTTGGGGATCACTTTCTATGAAAAGTTTTTCTTTTTGGTCAGTTTTTTCTGTAGAGCATGAGATTAACTGCTCATGTGCCTCTGTCTCATGCACGTGTGTTGTGTATTACCTGCTTGCTGTCATGTACCTGCATCCATACTGGTCTAGTCTATGGCTAATTCTTCTCCCCAACCTCCATCTTCCACAAAATTTGCAGTTGTCTTTTTGAAGACTCTGGAGCAAAGTCTCCTTAAGAAAATTGGCTTGATGCCTTAGTAGTTATATAGGAATGACTGGGTTCTAAGTACCATAGAGTTTCTTACATAGAAGTAAGCATGAAAAGGATATTGTAGTCAGAATCCAGTTATTCACATAAATTGTTTGATAGGTGCATGCAAATACTAGGAAATGGAAATAAAATTTTCTTTGACCTAGTCTCGAGTCCAAAAAGTTAGCAGTGTTCTATTTGTACTTGTCTTCATAGATGTCTGCCAACTTACTCATTCCTAATTCTGCATTATGTTCAACATTGGTTTAGAGATGAAATACCATTCCTAAAGTATTATATCTGTAGCAATTTATTAGATTGAAGAAAAGTTTTTTTTAAGTAACCTAATTAGTATAAGGAACAAATGGGTATTTATTGTATTTCAATCATTAATACTAGTAGACTTTAGAGTCTACTTTAGAGCGGTGGATTCAGAGAGAATTGCAGACCATATGTGATCCACAGTCTCATATCCTTTTCTTCCATGAATTAGTTACTTTAAATTGGAATGTATAATTCATATCATCCATTTGTATGTTTTGATAAGTTGTCCATCTTTTAAAAGTTTAGCTTCTTTTTATGTATATGTATATAAGCATTTTTTTAACAGATTTTATTTATGTTTAGAGAGGGGAAGGAGAGAGAGAAACATCAGTGTGTGGTTTCCTTTCATGCACCCCTTACTAGGGACCTGGGCTGCAACTTGGGCGTGTGCCCTGACTAGGAATTGAACCAGTGACCCTTTGGTTTGCAGGCCAGCACTCAACCCACTGAGCCACACCAGCCAGGGCATAATAATTTTTTTTTTACATATATACAAACAGAAAGATCAGCATTGACACTAAATTGATAAAGGTAATTGAGGGAAAATGTTGCTTTGACTAAGGAACAATTTGATGACCTAAGTTTTATGTCTTTTTTGAACTGCTTAAATATAACATTGAATTCTTAGGTATGTTTTGTATCCTACCAGTAATGAAAAACAATGATAGTATGGACTGGGAGTCGGGAGACCTGGATTCAAGTTCTGACTCTGGTACAATGTTTCCTCATATGAATTATAAATCTCCAAGTGCCTTTGTAAATCTGTTCTTCAGTCCTGTAAAACACATTGATAATCAGTTTTGTTGATAGGGTTGTGAATTATGATCAGAAATCAGCTCTTTAGTTGACATGCATTTGACAAGTCCTGTAAGGAAATAAAATTATATGTGTTTTTTAAAATAACTATTTTTAGAGAAAGGGGGACAGGGTGAAAAAGAGGGGAAGGGAAATATCAATGTGTGAGAGAAACATTGATTGGTTGCCTCTTGTACACTCCCAACAGGACCCAGCCTGCAACCCAGGCACATGCTGTAACCAGGAATCAAACTGCAACCTTGTGGTCCTTAGACTGGCACTCAGTCCACTGAGCAACACCAGCCAGGGCTAAAATGATATGTTTTTTAATCTGTGGAAGAATTGTTGCTGCTATTAACCTTTATAAACCAAAAAAACGGTGTATGGCTTTTGGCCCTGTTAAATGCATTGAAATGAAAAACAGATTTGAAAGACATAAAAGAGTAGAAATGGCATAATTTTAGGCATTATGTTCTTTTTGTGTTATAGCTAATTGTGTATAAGTGTTCTATATTATTTCCTGTTATAAAATGAGGGAAAAATATATTTTTCTAATTACTGGAAATGTTAGTTTGAGTTCTTAAACACTTTTTGTTAAACTTCTAGTTTGGGATACAAGATTTGGAGCTCTGGGCAGCTTGAATTTGAATGCCAGCTGCCCTATTCATTAACTAACCTTGGGCATGTTAATTTTAGCTGTCTCAGTTTCACTTGTGAAATGGGCATAATGAAATAAATAGGGTGGTTTTGATAAGCAAGTAAGGTAATGCATGTAAACCTCTTTGTACAGTATCTGAAAAGTAGTAATGACCCACTAATTATTAGACGCAATAATTATCAGAATTCGGAGAACAGTATATTGTATACTGACTTTAGTGAAATGATTAATACAAAAACTTTTCCATTTGAAGTCACAGGATTGTTTATTACTGCCTCAAAAAAATGGGCCATAACTAAGATGATGTGTATATATTTTCTGTAAAAGAAGTGACAGGATATGTTGATCAGGGTTTATTTAGACTTGAGAGTGTTATTTTTTTTTTGAAGATTTTATTTATTTATTTTTTAGAGAGGGAAGGGAGGGAGAGAGAAACATCAGTGTGCGGGTTGCCCCTGGCACGTGCACTGACTGGGAATTGAACTTGCGACACTTTGGTTTGCAGCCCGCGCTCAATCCACTGAGCTACGCCAGCCAGGGCTAAGAGTTGAGAGTATTATTAAGGACAAAAAAGACCACCAGGGAATGTACATTCACAATAAAATGCTTACCTTCCTCAACTACCATTACTGGCACATTGACCTGAATCCTTAAAAGTAGTTAAACTGCATAATTTTATTTTTGTAGAAGTGATAATTGGGAAGAAAAAGTAAAAATTGCAACTCTAGCTGAACTAGTAATGCTAGCTGAGGCATTTGAAATGTAAAATACTCAAGACATGGTTTATTGTTAGACTAAAAGTCTTGTACCTTTTTTCGTATTTTCATTCACAAGAATTTTTCCCATTGGCACTCTACTTGTGTGTATTTGACTCTTCAGAGCATTACTTTGGGATGAAACAGAAATGTTAAATACTTTTTTGAGACTAACTTGAAAAAATTTTTAAGGTTTTATTTATTTATTTTTAGAGAGATGGGAAGGGAGGAAGTATGAGAGGGAGAGAGAAATGGATGTGTGAGAGAAACATTGATAGGTTGCATCGATGGGTTGCTTCTCACATGCCCACAACCTAGGCATATGCCCTGACCTGGAATCGAACCAGTTACCTTTTGGTTGGCGTGTCAGTGCTCAGTCCACCAAGCCACATTCGCCAGGGCTTGAACTTTAATTGCTATATAAGTTTACATGATTTAATGCTTAAGTTTTTATGTAATGGATGGTGGAAATAGTGTTGGGACAGCTTAACTTAGTTAGAAATAATTTATTTTATGTAGACTTGTAAAATTTCCAAGAAATTTGAATCCATGTGACACTTTTTGGCACATTTTAGGTATCTGAATTTACTTTGTTAGTTTAGAAACATACAAATCAATTGTGCATAGTTTTTTAAAAAGAGTTTTACTGAATTTATTGGTGTGACATTGGTTAATAAAATTATATAGGTTTCAGGATACAGTTCTATAGTATATTATCTATATTTTGTATTGTGTGTTCACCACCCCAAGTCAAATCTCCTTTCATTACCATTTGTCCCTCCTTTACCCTTTTCTACCTCCCCCAGTCCCTTTTCCCTCTGGTAATCACCATATTGTCTGTGTCTGAACTAATTTTTCCTTAATCTCTTCACCTTTCTCGCCCTGTCCCCCAATCTACCTTTCCTCTGACAGATGTCAGTCAGTTCTCTGTATGTATAAGTCTGTTTCTATTTCATTTGTTGTTTTATTTTTTAAAAAAAGTTTGTTCATTGAATTCCACATACAAATAAATCATATGGTAGTTTTAAATCATTCTTGGCCCATTTTGGATGTGAAAGCCTGTAAAGACTCGTCTGCTTGCTGTTTTTCTTGCCAAGATTTTTTCTGGTTGGGGACAGTCACAGAGAAAAAATGTTTTTTTCCTACCACATTCTATAGAACAGATTTTAATTTAAAGAATGTGTTTCTCTTGAGCTTTCATTTTGTTTCCTATATTACTCAATTGTTGAATACGTGACAGCTAATTTCAAGTGACAAGCCATTTTCTTTTTTAAAGACACTTGACAAAGTCTGTTCTCCTTTACTTAGTCATTGGACTTGGGGCCACAGTTCTGACTACTGACATGGTAAAGATAGAGTAATGAACAAGGTGGATAGAGTTACTGCTTTCATGAAGCTTATAATCAATAGATTATTGAGTATATTCATGTAGTAAATATTAGGGTGGTTTTGAGGGCTTTATTCCCCCCCCCCCACTTGCTGCTAGTCAGTGTCTTTATTGCATTATAACTAGGTTGATGCTATTCCTTTTCAAAACAGTGTTTAGCATGTGATCCCACAGTAGTAACTATTGTAAAACATGCATTGTTATTGTAAGCTACATTTTTACACTTTCTTAGGTAGTTTTTTTAAAGTTTTATTTATTTTTAGAGAGGGGAAGGGAGGAAAAAAGAGGGAGAGAAATGTGGATCTGTTGTCTCTCTCATGTCCCCAAGTGGGGACCTGGTCCACAACCCAGGCATGTGTCTTGATTCTAGGAATTGATCCAGTGATCTTTTGGTTTGTGGGATGACACTCAATGTACTCAGCAACACCAGTCAAGGATACAAACACTTTTGTAACATGTATATGGCTTGGTAAATTAATGGATGAATGAATTTATCATTTAACATCATGTCCTTAATAACTATGTGTAAAAAATAGAATATAAACAGTTTATTAGTTATGTAGTACCTTTAAGAGGATATGTAAGAGAATACTTTTTGCATTTTGTTTGTAACATTTATTGACTATACGTAGTGTTTTGGAAGAATAGGAATAAAGTATAACATAAGTTATCTACAGTGAAAAATAAGTGGTTCCTTTTTGGTTTGAGAAAAATTTATGCATATGCATACTTAATATTTGAAATTCATTAGTAAGTAAAACTATTTGATGCATAAAGTGGAAATTTAAGGTTATTAGACCAGTGATCCAGTGGTACAAGAATGATACTTAAGTATTTTAAGAATTAAATGGGGAATGGAATCGTTGGAGGAGTGGGGAATAAAAACCTTTATTGTTTTTGTGCCAGCTACTGTGCTTAATGTTTTTTATGTGTGGCATGTGGTGTAATAGTGGTTACTAGGGTAGCTTGATTTCTTTATTCTATAGATGAGAGAACTGAGCTTACATTTGGTTATGTAATTGATTTACCCAGGGTCTCTATAAAGCCAGAAAAGGCTGGATAGGATAAGTTTGATTCTAAAGCTCCATATCTTTTCACTCAGTTTTCATGATAAATGTCCTCCCACTTTATATTGGTAATACAAGGTGCCAGTGGATGCAGTATATCTAACTTTAGTACTAAACACCAAATGGAATAATTTTATTGTCTTTGTCTTATGAAATATTTTTACGTTTTATCATTAAGGGTGTAAGCATTTAGTTTGGTGAAATAAATGGTCCAGTATTTCAGTGTAACAAATAGGAGTTGAGATATGTTAAATATATGGGCAAGTTCTTCTGAGGCTCTTGAAGCAGTTTAGGTTGCCTAATGTTGCATGTCTAAAGTTTGCAAAATTATAACACCTTCTGCACATGTAATGCCAGGTGTTCATTGCTAAAGGGACTAATTGGTTTGGGCAACTGGTTTTACTTTTTCTTCAATGATTTAAGTAATTCTTCTGCATATCACTAAGGAAGACAATCTTGAAATTTTTTAGCTTTATTTAAAAGCCCACAAAAATATAAAAAACTTTATTTAAGATGGAGTAATCTTAATGAATATTTTTTTATTTCAGCGCTTTTTCAGCCATTAACTCCAGGATCTCGTGAATTTGAAGATGTTTTAAATATTCTCCATTCATCTTACCTTGAACCAACCTCAGTAACAAATTTTAACTACAAACGTGCTTGCTTGGTACATAATGAGCTTTTGGAAAAGGAGGTATGTTTTGAATTGTGATTGTTGTCAGATTCTGCAGAATCAGTTAATAGTCTGGAATTTGTTTTACTTTCCCTTTCTTTAAAAATGCTAGAGTTTTTAGGAAAGCCAAATTGTGGAAGGGGAAACAAGTTTTATTTAATTTAATTAATTAATTAATATTATTTTTTAAAATTTGGAGGATGCTACTCATTAGTTAATTCTTTTTTTTTTAAATTTTATTTACTTATTTTTTAGAGAGGGAAGGGAGGGAGGGAGGGAGGGAGAGAGAGAGAGAGAGAGACAGAGAGAGACAGAGAGAGAGAGAGAGAGAGAGAAACACACATCAATGTGTAGTTGCTGGGGGGTCATGGCCTGCAACCCAGGCATGTACCCTGGCTGGGAATTGAACCTGCGACACTTTGGTTCACAGCCCGCGCTCAATCCACTGAGCTACGCCAGCCAGGGCTGGAAACAAGTTTTAAATGACATCTTTTCCCCCCTAAACATTGTTAGTATGTCACAACATTGATCTGCTGTTAATGTGTGATTATATAAAATAACATTTTAGTAAATAATGAATCTTAAGCATAAGGATAGCTTATTGGCTTTTTACTCCTTTTTTAAAAAGATTTTATGTATTTATTTTTAGAGAGAGGGGAAGAGAGGGAGAGAAATATTCATGTGTTGTTGCTTCTCACACGCCTCTACTGGGGACCTGGCCCACAACCCAGGCATGTGCCCTGACTGGGAATTGAATCAGTGACCTTTTGGTTCACAGGCTGTTGCTCAGTTCATTGACCCACACCACCTGGGGCTTTGCTCTTTCAAGTACATGCTAATTAAATGGAATCACTAATCATACAATATGTCTAAATTGCAAGATAATGAAGTCGAATATGTATTTTTCTTTTTTAGGATATGCTTTATCTTTTTCCAGTTGTTACCTGATGATTGAATTATCTTATTACTAGCTGAAATTTTAGAGAAAAAGTGCAAACAAAGGGAAATAATTGTTAAGTGTGTTAAATAGTGAATTTACACTTCATGTACATATTAGAATATTCCTTGAGTTTTGATTTAGGAAAATCCAATGGGTAATTCTGAAGTAATACAAGTAAGGTGTTTAGATATATTTGATGTATGTATTACTTTCTCATGTACATGAAATACTGTTATTTTTGTTCCTGTGTAAGTTGGTTAATCCAGTGCTACCAGAATTTACCTTTGGAAGAATCTCTATGTTACTGGCTGCCAGAGAAAATGAAAACCTTGGTAGTTTGATGTGGTTTCATGGCATGATAGAGATTATTTGTTAATTTTATATGAAAACTTAGTCTGTAGATTCTCTGATTATATTATTGAAGATCAGTAATGGCCTGCATACATTAAATCTATTAGATATGGGCTATCTCTTTCAAATGTATATTTATCTACTTGTGTCTAAAAGCAAAAGCCAGCAGTTTAGGGTGACTCACCCTAAACTGTTCAGTTCAGATATACTTAGACTAAGTCACTCTTTTATCCTGGAACTATGTATGGAGAACGTTTTATGTACTTGGCATTGAGAATACACTCACTAAGAAATGAAACATTTTTTTCTTGTCTTAACTGAGTTTATAGTTAAGTTGGTCATTGTACAGAGATTTATTAAACCACTTTATGCAGTGCACCACATTAAATAAAATGAAAGATCCAGATAATTAAAACATGAACTTTAAAATGTATGGGAGAGTTGGAGTGGTAAAATTTTAATAGAAATGAAGTTAAAATTGATAGATACCAGATGCATATTTGACTATATTGTAAAGGTAAAGAACCAATTAAAATAAGAGAAAAATGAAAGCACAGAAATTACAGCTGAAGAAAAGATAATTTCTATTTTAGTTGGTTTGGAATTTTTTAGAAATAAAATTTCTTTATTATTATTATTATTATTATTATTTTTATTTTTAGGGAGGGAAGGAGGGAGAGAGAGGGAGAGGGGGAGAGGTGGGGGAGAGAGGGGGGGGAGAGAAAGAAACATCAATGTGCGGTTGCTGGGGGTTATGGCCTGCAACCCAGGAATGTACCCTGGCTGGGAATCGAACCTGGGACACTTTGGTTCCCAGCGCACGCTCAATCCACTGAGCTATGCCAGCCAGGGCTTAGAAATAAAATTTCTGAAACTCTTAGCTCAGAAAATACATTCACATATTACAGAGTTGTTATGGGTTTAATTTCATTTAGTTTACAGAAAAGCGAAGAGAATTGAAGTTTGATGGCCGTTTAGATAAAGAACTTTCAGAATCCTATGCATTTCTGATGGTTGATCGATATCAGGTAAGTGATCCCATTTTATAAAAAGCATTGTAAGATACCCATTTTTTGGTTATTCAGCAGTACACTTGATGGTTACAAATAACATTTTCTTGATTTATAAATAGAAATGATTTAGTAAGGTGAAGGTATTTCATTGTTTGTGATTTGTTTTTCAGATGTGTTCATTTTTTTTCTGACCAGACCTATTTTCTTCCCCTAGAATGTGCTTGATAATGAATAATTTTCTCTTTATTAAAATGGATTATCTCCCATATTGTTGATTACATGTGCTGGGATCTATTTTTTCTCCTTCAATTGAACATTTTTTAGGTGGAATTATTTTTTCTTTAAATATTTTACTAGTTCTAATTCACTCTAAAAGGGTTTGTTTACATATGAGTAACATGAATTCTAAGTATCTCACACTCAGCATAAATAAAAAGGGATTTCAGCTATGATTACATTGGAATTGTAAGCCAGTTTCATATTGATATTTAGTCATAAATTGCCATATATATATAAAATGTCTGTAATGTACAAAAATACACAGGTTGGAAGCTTAGATTTTATTTAAAACAAGTTTACAAATTATCTTTTCACATTTTCCATGTATTAAGATTGCAAGATGAAGTGTTTTGTTTATTTAGGTTCAAAGCATATGTGAAAAAGGATTACAGGTGGGCCAGTCCAAAATAACAATTCTTGGCAGTCCTTCCATGGGTAATCTTTTTTCTTTTTTCATTTATCTACTATTAAGTTGCCATTTAAAAATATATTATCTAGTTTTGCTATAGTCCTTATAAATTTATGTATGTGTTGTCATGTTCCCAGAAAAGGAGACTAATTTTAGGTTCTGTGATGTAGAACCAGTTTTATTCTTTGTTTCTGATTTTTGCATGCTCCAAATTGATAGAAAAAAATTATCTTCTTTAAAATGTCTTAATCTAGTCCTAGTAAATTTGAAAAATTTGATTAGTTGCATGTTTTCTTTTGGTTTTATTTTTGCTTTGATTAAATATTAGCTATCTTTACTGTCATTACATTTTTTAAAAGATGTCAGTCATTGTTTATCTCATTATTAAATATTTAGTTTTTTATAGTCTTGTCCTTATTCAAATTCAAATTTAAACAATTTTCCGTCTTTATTAGGTATCTATCTTTCTAGGTATGCTGATTTATTACAAGCTAATCCTTTGGAAGCTGGGGCAGTGGGTGATATTATTATTTTTAAAATAATGAAGGTAATTTCAACTTTTTACATTTCATATATCAAAGAAAGCATTTCATTTGTCTTTTAATTGAGCCTGCTTTTGGAAGTTCGATTACATTAAAAACTGCTTGCTTGTGTTTATTATAAAGATACTGTTGAGAGTATTGTGCCATCTTTGATGTAAATTACTGTAATTTAGACTCAGCAGGGGTGTCCAGCCCTTCGGTGTCTCTGGGCCACACATTAAATACACAAACACTAATGAAAACTGATAAGCAAAAAATAGGTTTTAAGTAAATTTACCATTTTGTTTTGGGCTGTATGTGGGCTCCAGGTTGACATTCCTGCTAGAGTTTGGTTTCCTTTCCAAAGAATCGAATGAAGAAAGGAAGATAATGTGTTGGTAATGCCATTTAGGCTAGTGAAGAATGTTGTGAATAAAATTTTTATTTCCTTGTTATAGAACAAATTCAGACAACACTTAATTTGCATGGTGAACTTTTTCTTCTGCTTCAATATTGACAAAAAGTGTTGAATGTTACTTTATTACCAGATATTAAAGGAAAAAACTTGTTATAGGTTATCTATATTCAAAGAAGTATTCTATAATGGCAATTTCATTAGTCAATAATTAGGTTTGGGTGGACTTAAAGGGTTTTCTGTATTTTAGGGTAAAATAAAGAGTATTTACGACCCCATGGGTGTAAAAAGTTTGGACTCTACATTAAATAAAAGTACTTTGGACCCAACCCCAAAGCATGAATGTCATGTGTCAAAGAATGCCAATAGAATTACATCACTTTTGGCTTACCGAGCCTATGAGCTTACTCAGGTAGGTACCTGAATCCATTTTAGTGTTATGACCTAATGATATCTTTTTTCACCAAATCCTTTAAAATGTCTCACTTTCAGTTTCCTCTGCCACGACAGTTGAGATACTGGTTTCCAAATTTGACTGCCAGATTCTAGTGTCTCTCACTGCTGTTTGTTCAGTGTTTCTAAGAAAGCTCAGAAACATCAATTTGCAGATGATATTCAGATTCCTTAGCCTAGCTCACCTTGCCTATAGACTGTTAACTTCCATCTTTTTTTGGTATCACCTCTGCTCTCAACATACCTCAGTTCATTTTGAAGCCTTGGCTTTTATTGGCCTAGAAAGATCTCCTGCCAAATAAAACTACTACTCATCCTTTAAGGTAGAGTTGAAGCCCGTTGAAATACCTTAATTCATATTATTTTGTACTGTTAACATTTTTCTAAGATCCAAATGACAGTTAATTTTTAAGCTTTAGTCAGATGTAATTGATACACAGTAAACCACACATACTTAAGTGTTCTATTTGATGAATTTTAGTCATGTTTTTAAATGATGTTTGACTATAAAGTAATGTTACCATTTTTAACAAATCTACAAAAAATGTAAGCATCCAAATGGATTGTATGTGAAAAATAGTGGTGCTAATCTCCCTGGAAATGTTTTTTTTTAATTTCTTTAATTTTTACTTTAATTACATAATATAAAATTTCTTCTGTTTTTTTAATCCTCATCTGAGGACATGCTTATTAATTTTTTTTTTTTTTAAAGAGAGGGGAAGGAAGGGAGAGAGAGAGGGAGGGAAAGAAACTTTGATTGGTTGCTTTTCATACATGCCCCAGCCAGGTACCAAACCCACAACCTAGGCACGTGCTCTGACCAGGAATCAAATCCGTGACCTTTTGGTTTGCAGGATGACACCCAACAAACTGAAACACGCCAGCCAGGGTACTCCTTTCTTTTTGAAGAATCTCAGTGGGCAAGACCTGTTGTTGGGGGCTTTTAGCAAAAATTATATTCACCCAAGTCATCTAGACTGACTTCATTTGATTACCTTCTGGATTGTAGTATTGGTAGGTGTGAGATATAACTGTAGAGTATGTATTTAAAATGGCTTGATATTTCTAAAAAATTTCCAAGCATTTTCAGAGCAACAACATTATTGAAATCAGTAGTACCCTAAGGGAATGGACTTTGAAGCACAATGCCTTATTTGTAACCTGGGACACTCTTTTTAGTGAAAACCACTAATCTGTAAGTCATAAAACCCTAATCTAATGAATGTTGTGAATAGGTGAAGGGGAAAAGCAGATAGGTAGTAATTAGAAGGTCAACTACCTTTGTTACCAATGCTTGTAATCTCGTCCAACTCCCTTTTGCTGCTTTGTCTCTAATTAGAGCCAAGAAAATGTTTTTCTTTTGATAAGATGAACAAAGACGTGGGTGTAGTTGTAATTGTGTCCTTAGTATTTTACTTTGTGTACGAAATTGGCTTTTCTGGGCTAACGTGGGAGCTTCATTTATAACTTTTATGAGGAAATTTGTTGACCATGTTCCCAGTGGTTAGCTCTTCAGAAATAAACTTTTGCAATACCTATTAGTATCCTAGTATCTGGAGTGTGTGTATACACACACAAGCACACACACACACACATACACATGTGGAATATTTTATATCATAAAGTGTATAAAGTAGAAATTGTATAGTTAAATTGACAAGCAGTGCTTAAAGATATTTTCTGTTGGAGGCACATTTCAGAGTTATATTTCTCAAAAATCAGGCAGATAAATACAAGATTTCCACTCTGTACTTTTTGCCTTTTTAAAGAAGTTAATTTTGTATTATCTTATTTTTAGTATTATTTTTATGAGTATGGCTTTGATGAGCTAAGGCGAAGACCAAGACATGTATGTCCATATGCTGTTGTGTCTTTTGCTTACGAAGATGATCTACAACCTCCGAAGTTTGTACCTTCATCAAGGTAAGGTTTAGGAGTTTTAGACATCAGATGGTATTATATTACATATCCTGGACTGCCTGGTTAGAAGGAACACTTTATTTTGTTCCCATTTTCTTTTTCTTCCCTTGAAGTTAATTAAATAAATGTTCGCAGTGATTTAAAAGGTCAACATGAAGGACAGATTCTCAAACTATGTGGCAATACAAACTAACATTTACTTGAACCTCACTGGTTAACCTCTTTTTCCTTGATAATGAAGGTTTGCATAGTTGAATAAATGCAGTTTTTAAAAATGAAATTTTATGTATTAGCCCTCCCAAAAATGGGGAGTTTCTACTAAAGATTCCCAGCATTATCTCAAACCAATTAAATCAAATATTTATTAAGTAGCTCAGGTATTGATAGTTAAAAGCTTCCAGGTAATAAGCCCTGGCTGGCGTAGCTCAGTGGATTGAGCTTGGACTGGGAACCAAAGTGTCCCAAGTTCGATTCCCAGCCAGGGTACATTCCTGGGTTGCAGGCCATAACCCCCAGCAACCACACATTGATGTCTGTCTGTCTGTCTGTCTCTCTCTCTCAGTCTCTCCCTCCCCCTCCCTCCCCTCTCTAAAAATAAATAAATAAAATCTTAAAAAAAAAAAAAAAAAAGCTTCCAGGTGATTCTGATTTTTAGAGTTGAGTAGCATTGATGACTTCTTACAAGCTCTAATAAAAGGTCACCAAATACAAAGCAGTTTCCCCTATTTTTATTCTCATGTAGTTATTCCACAGAATGTTTTAGCAAAATTAAGTAAGTACAGTGGAACCTTGGTTCTCAAACTTAATTCATTCTGGAAAACTGTTCAAGAAGCGATTTATTCAACCAAATCTCCTTAGTCATTTGAGAGACTTGTGATTGATTGTATAGATATCAGCACAAAAGGGTTTTTGGATTCAGAACCAAGACCAGAAGTTTTGTTAGATGACTGAGATTTTCTTCTGTGAACAACTTGGTTGAGAAATGAATTGTTCAAGAACCAAGATGTTCAAGAGCTGAGGCTTGATATGAACTTAAAAAGGTATAGGTGAAATGGTCAAAGTCTTATTTTTACTTTGAGTACCCATATTCAGGGTCATGTAGGTATCTGTTAATTTAGAAATACTGCTATTTTAAAAAGCCACATTTCATAAAGCATACTATACATTTTTGAAGTTGACCTCTTTACAGTTTCCAGATCAAATAATCTTGTCTTCATTTCAATTGTTTGAGATTTAGCACTTTTTTCATATCAGTGATTAGTTCTGTTAACCATCCATAGCCACAAGTACGGATTCATATAATATCCAGACAGTTGTGGTTGTGTGTGTGTGTGTGTGTGTGTGTGTGTGTGTGTGTGTGTGATCTCCATGATACAGTTACTATAGTGCCTTTTAGCTGTGATCTTCAAAAGGTACTCATCACTTGATGATTATGAGGTCATACTCACAAGAATAATGACTGTCATTAATTTTCTTTGCCTCCTGTTTGATTGTCTGTTGACTTTCATAGCATTTTAAACAAGCATTGATTGAACATCCTTGCTCTGCCTTGAATATCACCATCAATGCACCTACCTCAGGACCTTTACATTTTGCTGTTCCCTCTCTTTCCCCAATTAGCTGCATAATTTACACCTACACTTCTTTCAGATCTCTCCTAAAAGATGACCTTATCAGTGAGGTCTTCTGTGATTTTTTTTAACCTCTGTGCTTTAGTGTCTTTTTCTTTTTATTCCTTAGAATTTAAAACCATTATCATCTGGTAAATTGTATACCTACCTTTCTGCTTGTTGTCTGTCTGTTTCATGAGTCATAAACTCGATGAAGGCATGGGCTTATTCATCCCTGTAGTCCTCCTGTTAACTTAGAATATTAGTAAATATTTATTGAATGATGAATGAACATACTTAAATATATATAGAGGCCATTTCTTCAAATCTTATCACCAGAATAAAGTAATTGACAGACACATTAATGGATTCTGTTTTCTCTTGATGAATATTTTTGGGGAAAAGGATCCCTTAATTTTGGGCAAATGTGGTAATTTAAGTCAAGAAACTAATTTTTTTCTCAAAGTAGACTTAGATTTATAAATGTCATAGTAAGTAAGTTACTGGTTCCTTCTAGTTGGAAGGAGAATTTCATTCTCTTGTATAGAATGCCATTAAAACTAGCAGTTAAATTAAGGTCCTGAATGTTAACTTTTATGTTAGCAATTAGTAATTTTTTTAAAATTTATTTGTAGATCTAACAGCTTTAATGCAGATAGAAACACAGGTAAGATTCTTTCCTTTGTTTTCTAAATCAAATGTAAGAGTAAGTACGTGCAATAAAAAATAAGGGCTTTGTTTCATTTTTATAACAAATGGGAGACTGCAAAGTATTGAAAAGGAAGGCAAGGTTGTGTTAAGATGTAGCATCAACATTTGGTCATCCAAGTGTAAGATCTCCTTTAAGAAGATACTTCTGCTGTGACTAGACCATAAGGTTTTGGCACTTTGATTGATAATGCTAAAAAATAAAACAAGTTTCCCAGCTCACCTTTTAAAAGTATTAATTTCATCAGAGATTTAGGCCGTTTCTTTACATGAAAAGAGATTGATAGGAGACATTGTAGGGATGTACATAGTTAATCGGGTTTAAAACAGTCTCCTTTAGGGGAAATAACAGGGCAGTAACTATATTGTCTTTGCTTCTCAGCTTTCTGATATGAAGACATTTAGACAAATTTGGTATTCTCTGCAGCTGGAATAAATTTGTAGGGGAAATGATAGCTTAAACAAAAATCCTAGTATTTGAATTCTCCTGTATATAGAAATATCAAATATTTTGGTTTTTGTTGTTCTACAAAATCTTGTTTGTAGATGTTTTTCCCCTTATTTCTAGTAAACATGTATTTGCTTCTGGACTGCCAAGAATTGTGTCTTTTTTTTTAATTTAGATAAATTTAACTACACCTTGTGGAAAGGACAGCTTTTAAATAAAGGAAAGCTTCTGTGCTATATTTCTTTGAGGTCAGCCACTCGTGCTTTTTTGCCTATCAAACTGTAAGTACACTATATTGCAAAAAAGAAAACCCGGCAATTTTGCTATTTTGCTTTTTTTCTTAGTTATATTTAAATTTTACTTTTGTCCATGAGAACTTAGATATAAATATTGGTTTGTTTTTAAAAAGATTAATTTTATATCTTTAGATACTTAATTGGCAAAATGAGCCCTCTGCTTTTCTGTCTTGATTTGAGGATGGGCTAAAAAGTCATACACATATTTGGGGCATAAAACTTCTTTTTAGTGAATTTCAATTTTAAGTGATTTTTCACAGTTTTAACCTAGTTAGATATATTTTCCATTTAGTAATTTGAACATGATAGACTTAAAAGTTACAGTTTTTTGTTGGAAACAGTTTTGACATGGTGAGTTAAAATTTATAGGCTGTTTCAGTCTTGTGCAACATGTTGGAATAGAAAGGTCTAAAATGATCTTTTGCTACCACCACAGTAAACATTGAGTCTTTAAAAACATTTGAAGATTATGTTAACAGTATTTACTTGAACTGTCTTTAATAAAATGATCTCATATCCTTTGTGGTTAGTAATATTGACATACAGAATTAGCTTCAGCCTTAAAGTTGGAAGGTTGGTAATACTACCAAGTTATCTGTTTACTGTATATCTGGACTTCTCATATCAAATCCTTGTTAAAGTATGATATTAATAAGTATGCTCTTTGTTTTCCAGCAAGATATTTGTGTGTGTGTGTGTGTGTGTGTGTGTGTGCGAGAGAGAGAGAGAGAGACAGAGAGAGACAGAGACAGACAGACATACCATTGCAAAATACAGGTAAGGAAATACGCTTTTTCAATTTTCTTTCAGTCCTGAGAAGTTAGATGTTGAAACAGTTATGAGTATTGATCATCTTAAACAGAAAATTCATCCAGCACTATTTTACAAGGAAGCATACTTTGGTTCAAATGAAGGTAAAGTAATTATAATTTTACTGAAATAATAAAAAGTAGACTTGAATTTGAATGTTTACCATGTATTTTTTCTTATGTCAGTTTCAAAGAGTGGAATGTATTGCAGTCTTTATGAAGTTGTAGAAAAGACAAGAATTGGAAGTAACATGGAGAGTTTACTGCAAAAACTAGAGAAAGAAAAACTTGTGAGTTAAGTTTAAAACGTTCTTCCTCCTTTACAAATATGCATATTAATAAGTGATCATATTAATATTTCAATTTATTTTACTTTTGCCTCTGAAAGTACCACAAGCTCTCTGTCTTTGTTGCTACCAATTAGTTAATAGTGTTTTACTATGGCCTTTGGTACACTGTTTTATAGCTATGATATATAGATCTTCTAGACCAGTCTTCTCATGTATCTTTGTTGTATTTTGTGATTGTAATGGTGATATTAAAAATATACTTAAATCATTTATTTATGCAGGGTATACAGTTTAGTAAAAAATGAGACGAAGAGACTGTTTTCCTGGACTACACAGATAGTCCAGGAAAATCTGTTCAATTCCCAAGCTCAAAGTGAAAGTTTATATAGTAGGTTTGGATGGAGTTACTCGGGTAGATGTGGTTTGTTCTAGTAGAGATAGTACCATATTTGAACATTCAAAAAGAAGATGCTTTGTGAGGTTGAAGAAATAAAAGAACACTATAGTAGTTGGGAGAAAGTGGTAGAACTTGAGGGCAGAAAAGTCTGTAGGAGACTGTCCTACAGCATCATTAAGGCAATCTTCAAATATTTTAGAAGTTTGGACTTGATCTTAAGAGCAATGGTTTTTAAAGGGAGTGGGATGAGGTTTTGATTATGTGTGTAACATGACCAAATCTATGTTTCACGTTCTACCTTGGTTGTTACGTAGAGAATGAATTGAAGTGGGGGGAGAGAGAGAGATGAAGTAGGAAACTATTAGAGGGTGATGGAGGGTAGGATGAGAAAGTTAAGAATGACAATATATTGTAATAAGAGAGTCAGGTAAGAACTATTTAGTAGATAGTATCCAGTTTAAGAGAGACTGAATATGTTGAGATTAGAGAGATTAGGTGAGGCATCATATTGTAATGTGTTCTGGAATGAATGAAAAATGAATTTGTGATGCTAATGTACAATTTAACTGAAGGAGAGGAGTGGTTGCAGAAAAGGGTAGTGGCTATTCCAAGGTTTCTATTAACATGAGATAGGCGAGCTCATGTTTAGATATATAAACGCTGATCCAACATTTCAGTAGAGAGGAAGAGAATTTTTTTGTGCAGGTATGTCATTTAATACATATTATTCAACAGTTGACTTCTTTTTACTCCTTACTTTATTGTGCCTCAGTTTCCATATAGTCAAATGGAGATTTGTATCACTGATTTTCAGAACCCGTCACTTCATTCTTGTCTACGTAGAATTTTCATTGTATGCATTATAGATTTGCTTAACCAATCCATTGTTTATAGATGAGCTTGTCAAATTATATACAAATTACAGGCAGAATTTGTACACTTATGAATTATTAGACTCCCAGTGATAGCTCTGACCAACAAGTTAGAAACTATTGAGCTAGGCATCATAGAACACACACATACACAAGCACATTCAATATATACGAACATACTCTTTTTATATTTACATTTCTTGTTTTCCTCAGAAAGCCTGTCTATAATACAAGTATTTCTCATGATCAAAGTCTGTTTGGTTCCTGAGTTCAGAAAGTGAAAGTTTAAGATAGTAGGTTTGAATGTGCTAAGTTATCCAAATCTGTTTAGTTTTTTTACATTTCAGAGAATGAGTATTAAGAGTCTAGACAGCGAGGAGTTTATCAGAAAATTATAATGTCTCTTCAGTTCGTAATAGTGAGAAGGATACTGGCATTTTGTTCTTCATCTGAGCAAGGTTTGTGGAGGCCTGGGTCTCCCCAGAATCAAGAAGTAATGTGAGACCCTAGGTCTTAGACGGCACAGGCATTCCATAAAAATACACTAACTGGATCTAATGGATCTAGGAATTTGGTGTAGCTGTTCCTTTTCCTGCAAGCCTCATTAGGAATTATCCTAACTATAGTTCCTTTCTTCATAGTTCTTATGATAATGAGAGGTATGCATTGGGGACTTTTGGGTTGTTAGTAATTTTATCTTGAATACACACATGAGGTGTTTTAGATCAGAGACAAACTTAGTGAATACCTTACAGTAAGTAATAAATGTACTGGCCCTCCCTTGCCCTTACCGTTAGGGTAACACAATAGTAGGCCAGTTGTAGCTAGACACTCTAGAGGTAAAGGTTGAGAAAGAATTATTTTTCTTTGTTTATAAAGAGAAGGAGGCAGCTATTTCGTTCCCCTCCTGAAAAGGAATCTGAAAATGTTAATGAATGTTAACTCCAACCCTTTGGTAAATAAGTAGAATCTTTCCAGGAGCCAGATAGCTCTCTTGGTTCTTCCAATGACATCTCCAAATTCTTAGGACTCATTCTTGCTTGAAATGTAAATAGGAGACAGAGCTCTCAGTCTTCCCAGCACCTTGGGACTTAAACTAGGAACTCATCTGTGCTATAACTTCTTGGTCTTCTTGTGTATCCACGTGGCACTTTTAGGGGAACAAGAAAAATTTAATTATCCTTTGGATTAGAGCAATTAACTAGATAATAGACTACTGATCTAATTCTTTTTTAAAATATATTTTATTGATTATGCTTTTACAGTTGTCCCATTTTTCCCCCTTCACTCTCCTCCACATCCTCTCCCACCCATATTCCCCGCCTTTAGTTCATGTCCATGTGTCATACTTACAACTTCTTTAGCTTCTACATTTCCCATACTATTCTTACCCTCCCCCTATTTTCTACCTACCATCAATGCTATTTATTCTCTGTACCTTTTCCCCCCTCTCCTGCTCCCACTCCCCTGTTGCTAACCCTTCATGTGATCTCCATTTCTGTGGCTCTCTTCCTGTTCTAGTTGTTTGCTTAGTTTGCTTTTGTTTTTGGTGTGGTTAATAATTGTGAGTTTGAGTTTGCTGTCATTTTACTATACATGTTTTTTATCTTCTTTTTCTTAGATAAGTCCCTTTAACATTTCATATAATAAGGGCTTGGTGATGATGAATTCCTTTAACTTGACCTTATCTGAGAAGCACTTTATCTGCCCTTCCATTCTAAATGAAAGCTTTGCTGGATAGAGCAATCTTAGTGTAGGTCCTTGCCTTTCATGATTTGGAATACTTCTTTCCAGCCCCTTCTTGCCTGTAAGGTGTCTTTTGTGAAATCAGCTGACATTCTGATGGGAACTCCTTTGTAGATGACTGTCCTCTGATCTCTTGCTGCTTCTAGAATTCCCTCCTTCATTTTTACCTTGGGTAATGTAATTATGATGTGCCTTGGTGTGTTCCTCCTTGGCTCCAACTTCTTTGGGACTCTCTCAGCTTCCTGGACTTCCTGGAAGTCTATTTCCTTTGCCAGATGGGGGAAGTTCTCCTTCGTTATTTGTTCAAATAGGTTTTCCACTTGTTGCTCTTCCTCTTCCCTTCTGGCGCCTCTATAATTTGGATGTTGGAATGTTTAAAGATGTCCTAGAGGTTCCTAAGCCTTCTCCTCTTTTTTTGAATCCTTATTTCTTCACTTTGTTCTGGTTGGATGTTTCTTTTTTCCTTTTGGTCCACACTGTTGATTTGAGTCCCAGTTTCCTTCCTATCACTATTGGTTCCCTGTACATTTTCCTTTATTTCACTTAACATAGCCTTTGTTTTTTCATCTAATTTGTGACCAAATTAAAGCAATTCTGTGAGCATCCTGATCACCAGTGTTTTGAACTGTGCATCTGATAGATTGGCTTTTCGTCACTTAGTTATATATTTTTTTGGAGCTTTGATCTGTTCTTTCATTTGGGCCTTTTTTTTTTTTTTTTTTTTTTTTTTTGTATTGATGTGCCTGTTATGTAGTGAGGGGGAGAGCCTTAGGTGTTCACCAGGGCGGAGCAACCCAGTCGCTGCTTTGTGACACTGTATGTGGGGCAAGGGTCTGAGAGGGAATAATGGGGCTTGCTCTGCTCTCTGCCAGATTTCATTCACTTCTGACGCTTCCCCCAAGAAAACCAGGCCCTTCTGGTGCTGATTCCCGTGTGGGTGGGTTTGTGTACATTCTGGGAACCTGTGGGTATCTCCAGTGAACTCTCCTGTGAGGCTGGGAGTTTCTCCTGGCACCTCAACTCCTACAGGTGTTTTCAATCCGTGTTTTGAGGCTTCATTTCCTGGTGCTGGGACCCTGGGTTTCATGGTCTGTCTCACTCCCCAATTTCACCTGGTTCATCTGCGTCCTACTGTGGGACCGCCTGGTTCTGCAAGCCCACTTGTGTGCCAAGCCCCTCTACAATCTGCTGCCTGGTCTACCATCTGCCACTTTTTTTGCTGCAACCTCTCCCTTCTCAGCTGTGCCCCTCCTAAGGATCTAGATGAATTTGTCTACTTTCCTGATCTAATTCTTAAGGTATGTGAATAGCAAACTATTTCTGGGGGAAATGAAAGCAAACATTCCCTATCTTTATTTAATACAGATTTCTGTGTGTCAGGAGGTGAGGGCTTTTTGTAGGAGCACTGAGAAGTCTGGAAAAGTTTTATTTTTCCACAGGAAGATTTATAAAATAAGTAAAATTATATTGAGCTCTTTTTTGATGGGTGATAGGTCAAGTTAATTTTAAAGTTGACATTAATATTAAAAAACATGAGAGCAATGTCCCTAAATTTGAATATTTTTTCTGCTGTAAACATTCTTCATAGGTAACTTTATCAGTTTAAAAAATATTTTACAGATTGTATTTATTTTAGAGAGAGGGGGGAAGGAAGGAGAAAGAGGGAGAGAAGCATCAATGTGTGGTTGCCTCCCCTGTGCCCCCTACTGGGGACCTGGCGCTCAACCCAGGCATGTGCCCTGACTGGGATTGAACTGGCAACCCTTTGGTTCCCAGTCCTATGCTCAATCCACTGAGCTATACCAGCCAGGGATAAAGCTTTTTCTTCATTTTTCAACCATGAGTGGATTTTGAATGTTATTTAATGCTCTTTTTTTTTTTCCATTTATCAAGATAGTTACATGGTGTGTTAGGATTTTCCGGATAAACAGAACCAATGGCATACACACACACACACACACACACACACACACACACACATACATAAATAAAATATAAAGAATTGGATACTGAAGAGTCCCAAAATTTGCAGTTGGCAAGTTGGAACCTGAAGAGAACTGATGGTGTAGTTCCAGTCTGAGTCTGAGTGTCAGATCCAGGAGAGCTGATGTTTCAGTTTAAGTCCAAAGACAGGGGAATATAAACTGATACTCTGACTCAAAGGCAGGCAGGGGGAATTTCCCCTTACTACATGAAGGGTCAGCCTTTTGTTGTATTCAGACCTTTACTTGATTAGATGAGACTCACCCACATTAGGGAGGGCAATCTGCTTTACTCAGTCTATCCATGTATGTTACCTTCATCCAAAAACACCTTCAATAAGCACCCAGAATAAAGTTTGACCTCAGACCTGGATACCCTGTGGCCCAGTAAAGGTGACACATAAAATTAACCATCACTCATCATATAGAAAAAAGAAAAAGCCAAACATTACTGGACTCCTAGGGTGGCAAAGAATTTGTGTATGCTTCTAAGAAATTTCATTTTAAAGCTCAGAAGATTTCTTTCATTAAGCTATATCCGAACCCCCAATGCCAATATTCTATGTTGTACTTATATCCAATTAAAAAGTTAAAGAAATACAGAAGGACATAAGGTCCAATTAGTAGGATAAAAACTGAGCATACCTTTTCTCACAGGCATAACTAAGCTACATAATTCAGAACTCTGATGTGCTAGTTGGCAAATATTTTCTGTGAAGGACCAGATAGTAAATGTTTTAGGCTCTGTGGGCCATAGAACCTTTGTCTTAAGTCTGCCATTATACTGTTACAGTGTGAAAGGAACTACATATACACATAAATGAATAGACATAGCTGTATTCCAGTACAACTTTCTTTACAAGAAAAAAGAACATACTGGATTGGTCTACAGGTTGTAATTTGCAGACACACATGCTAGAAGAAAGGATACCATATGGCTATCTTGATAAATGCAAAAAAGTGTGTGGAGGAGGAGGGCATTAAATAAAAATTGAAACCCACTTATGGTTAAAAAATAAAGGAAAATTTTTTTAGACTCACTGGGCTCATGAGCATGGCACTACCTCTCACATTCCATTGGAGCTGTCTTTCTGGCCTAACTGCCTGGGGCCAAGGTTGTCAGTGCTAATATGAAGGTCAGGAGATCCATCAGGAAGGAGAGCGCAGGAGAGAGAAAAACGAGACAGACAGAGACACCAAAAAGGAGACACTGAACACAGAAAAAAGAGCCAACAGGAAGACAAAGCAAGAGAAAGGCAGAGTGTGGAGTGGAACCAGGCTTTTTGGACTCAAAAGCAGCTGGTCAGGGAAAGGAAAAAGCAGAAAGACAAGCAAACTCCCAGGGTCATGTACTGGGAAACAGGCCAGGATATGAGCGCTAACAGGCACCTCCCCAAATCCTCCTGTAGGTCCTCTGCAGATGCCCAGAAGTGACAGCTATCTCCTCATTGAGTTCATCCTGGCCAAGGACAAATGGATTTCACAGTTTATCAAGGGAGGAAGGGGCATGTCATGAACTTATCAACTGTGACCCCAATTTGGTCCCTGCTTCTGCCCCCTCACCACTCCCCCCAGCTACAGCCCCCTCACTGAGCTGGCTCCTAGGCTCTGCTTGCTAGTATCAGCAATTCTGAGAGAGACCATTGATCTGGACCTTCCCTGCAGGGTGCAGTTGCCAGAAACTCCACCCTGGCCCTGCCCTGAGACCATTATCTGGGGTTCCCACTGCAGGGAAGACAGAAAACTTCGAGACACAGAGGATGAAATAATACAATCTCCCCCTCTAAATTTCTCTCCCTGCTATTGCTTTCTCTTCCATCTCCAGCCTCATCTGAGACAATAATAAATGCTGCTCATTCTTACTGCCAAGAAAAAAAAAGGAAAAAATTTAAATTGGTAAAGGTATCTCTGAAAAACCTACTGCAAATTTTCTACTCAATGGGTAATGTTTAGAAGTATTCTTTTAAACATCAAGAAGACAAGAATGCCTACAATCACCATTTTTGTTCAGCATTATGCTATAGCTCCTAGATTACACAGTAACACAAGAAAAAGAAGTAAAACGCATGAAGACTAGAGAGGAAAAACCAAAAGTGTTGTTTCCAGATAATGAAATCTATATAGCAACCCCATAGAAAGTACTAAAATAAATACAATCATTCAAATGTTATATGTAGATCTGATATAAAATTAATGTATAAATATAAATTACATTTCTACATACACAACAGAAAACGTACTGAAATGAAAAGTACTGTTTACAATAGCATCAAAAAAAGATGCCTGGTGATAGATAAATCTGACAAAAATAGGCAAGACTTGTATCCAGAAAATTATAAAATTCTATTTCAAGAATATCTTAAAGAAGTAAAGAGGTAACCTTGTTCATGGTTATGGCAGTGTCATAAAGATGTTAATTCTCTTGTATTTGAACAACAGATTTAATATTTATAATTCCAGTTTTAAAAAATCCCAATAGGGGGTGTGTGTTTGAGGGAGGAGCATTCCACATGTTTCAATATGTAGTATTTTTATTATTCAGTTCTAAGTATTCTTTAGTTTCTACTGTGATTTCTACTTTAATATATACAGGTATGTTTTTAAATTTCCAAATTATGAATACTTTTTTGTTTTCTAATGTTATTGTAATCAGAACAGGTGGTGATTATTTGAAATTTATTGAGATTTGATTTAAAACCTACTTTGTGGTCAGTTTTTGTATATGCCCTCTTTTTATTTGAGAAAAATGCATATTCTTTCTTTGTTGGGACCTGGGTACACAATTATAGGTAGACAGCTAAATTCTCTTAGCACTTTGATTACATAATACTTCAGAATCTTCTAACTTCTCTTTTTGTTGAGAGATCAGCTCTTAGTGTAGTTATTGTTCCTTTGTAGAACCTCTTTATTTTCTGGTAGCTTTTTAAATCTTTGTCTTGGGTGTTCTTCAGTTATATTAAATATAACTAGGTGTAGATTTCTTTGTTATTTATCTTGGTATATATTCATTCCTATCTGTGGACTTAATCTCTTCATTTTTGGAATATTAGTCATTATCTCTGATTATGCATCTTCATTTCTTTAGATTGTCTTTCTAAGACTGAACCATCATCATATGTCAGATCTTTTCAGTCTGTTCTTAATGTCTGTTAACTTCTCTTGTGTTTTCCATCTACCTGTTTCTTCATGTTATGTTCTGATTAATTTTGTCATAGCTATTTTTGAGTTTGTAAATTCTGTCTAGCTATGTCTAATTTGCTGTTTAATCCATTCATAGAGTTTCTAATTTCACAACATATTTTTGATTTCTGAAAGTTATATTTGAGATCTGCTTCATCATTTAACAGATTCTTGTTAATTCTTTTCAGAAATATTTACTATCCATTTTGTGCCAGGCACTATTCTAGGAGGTGGAGGTTATATTCTGATATTTTTTGCTATTGTCTTTATTGAAATAAGATTCACCATTTTAGCCATTTTAAAGTATACAATTCAGTGATTTTTAGTAGATTCACAGTACTGTGCAACCATCACCGCTATCCAATTCCAGAGTATTTTCATTACCCCAGAAAGAGAGCTTGTACCCATTAAGCATTTACTCTACATTCTTTTCTCCCTCCAGTCCCTGACAACAATTAATATACTTCTGTCTTTATGGATTTGTCTATTCTGGATATCTTATATAAGTGGAATCATGCATTGTGTGGCCTGTAGTGCCTGGCTGCTTTCACTTAACGTAATACTTTTGAGGGTCATCCATGTTATATAGTATGTCTCTTAATTCCTTTTTATGGCCGAGTCATATTTTATAGTATGGATAATGCCACATTTTTTCCATTCATCACTTGTTTTCATGCTTTGACTGTTATGAACATTGCTGCTCTAAATATTTGTATACCAATTTTTGTGTGAATATGTTTTCAATTATGCTGGTTATTTAGTTTATTTAAACATTTCATACCTGTTGTTTTATATATTGCATCTGATAATTATCTCTAATTTGAAGCCCTTGAGTGTTTGAATCTGTTGTTCTATTGAATCTCACTTAGATAGCTTATTTCTTCCTAAGCTTGGTCACTTACAATTGTGAGCTTAACATTTTATATTTCTAATGCATTTTTGTACCACATTAATTACCTGTAATTTTATTGAAAAGTCAAAGTAATAGCATCAAGTAATAAAAACCCACAGACTGGGTTAGTACTGTTTTCTAAAGAGGAAGGAAACAGTAAGGTATAATAAGTAGAGGCAGCAGGAACACAGAGTTCACAGGTGTTTGTTTCCTTTTCTAGAGGGCTAAAAGTTTCTTCGAGCTAGAGGCCACAACTGTTACCTCTAAGGCCTCTCTCTGCCTGAGTGTTTCTGGGTGTTGATCCCCTTGGATTTGAGGCTGTTTCGAGGACAGTGGTCTTTATAAGGCCACTTAGCCAGTGGAATTTTTAAAACCTGATATTTGGAGTGGGTTGAAAGTTAAAAGAATCGAATTGTTTTCCCTCAGTGACCACAAAAGATGAAAATCTTATTTGTGGTTTTCAGCTTCTTCTTTTGACAACCAGGAGTTGGGCAAAATGTTAAAGGGGATATGATATACAAAACATTTTAAAGTGTTTGAGTCTGAAACAAAAATTGCCAGACACATTATCCGCATTTTTAGTGTTCAGTGTTTTTATTAAATGTAAATTGGTAGCTCAGTCACTTATTGGCCTTTATATTATGGGTTCTTGCACAATCTTTGTTTATTGGAATTACTTGATAGGAATTTGTAGCGTAGGTTTTCTTTGACAAACCAGGTAACCTCTTGTGTTCCACTGTCATGCTCAGTTCTTCCTTTATTTACCCTTGCATTAATCAAAAGAAATGCTATGAAGTATTATAGTAGTGGTCCCTGAACTGAGTTGGAGTTCTTTTTACATTGATTTCTTTCTTTTCCCCTCCTCATAGTGCTGTCAAGATTTTTATTTTGTTTTGTTTTTAGGGAAACATTCTAGTTCAAAAGGGTATATACTTTCCAGCATATTCCTGGATAACCTGCCATTCTTGCCTTTTAATAATTTAGCCCAGGATCTTTTTTTGTGGACTTGTTTTATGCAGTTGTTCTAGTCCTCACCCTTTTGCCAGTCATAAGTACTCTGATACATGCAAACTGTCTATCATATTATAACTCTGCCTTTGTTCATAATGTTGCCTCTATTGAAACGTCCTTCTCACAAGCTCAGGCTCTTGGCACAGTACCCATCCTTCAAAATTGACCTTCTGTATTCTTTCAGTATCTTTTCTGATCATAAACCAACTGTATTTTTTCCTCTTCATGTTGCTTTGTAAATCTTTTTGAGAATTTATCTGTCTTAATCTAATTATTGATATTTCCCCTGTGTTACTCTGTCCACCCAATTATAAACTATTTGCAGTCAAGTATCTTGTGTTGCTTATCTTTGAAATTATCTTTGAAATCTGGCAAGGCAAATGACCTTAGGTGTGAAAGATGTTAATTAAGTATGTGAAGAAATAGATTACAGCAACACATTTCATTTGAGATTAGCCTGAATTGTTAAAGGCAGCATTTGTGTCATGCTTGTGTCATATTTCTAATGTTTCTTTGCACACTGCCTTTGCAATTAACTTATCTTTTGAATTGCTGAGGAAATTATTTGAAGTTTGGTCCTTATATTTTAGCTTCAAGGAAAAATCAAGTTGGTTACACATTAAATAAGGGGAATTTTCTTACTTAAGTTATGAAAACTAAGGAATTTTTATTCGACTAGAATTCTGTTAATCAGCATAGTTGGAAAAGAGGTTTTTTTAACAATTAAGTAGCAGTATTTTTCCTAAAGATGATCAGGAACTGTTTGTTATAATTATAATTAGCAGAAACTGCTATGTCTGCCCTATGGTTAGTAATAATAAAACAGATTAAACTTCTTTCCCAAATGCAGGTTCTTGTTAAACCTTTGGGAGACCGAGGATACCTTTTTCTTCTCTCTCCTTATCAAATGGTTTCTCCATATGGTAGGTAATCTCTTTAATTTTTTAAATTTTTTTAACATTTTAGTTGAAACACATTGCTAATGAATTTGGCTTCTGTTTTTTATAGAACATCAGACTACCAAGTCTCGAGTTCTCCATGCTTTATTTCTATTTCAAGAACCTAGAGGCATAGTTACTTGTAAGTTCTTTGACTATCTAAATCCAGTCTTAATAGATACCTACATTGAAAATTTACGGATAATTCCCTAAGTATTTTGTCTTATTTAGGGTCCCATCATGTTTTGGGAGATATAGGTGGTGATAAGAGCTATTAGCAATATCAAACATAAATTATATAACTTGATTTCTTTTTCTTACTATGAAAAATTTGTTTTACTAAATGTCATTTGTAATTGTTATAATACAGTAGCTTATGTTTTCTAAGGGTTTTATAAAATATGGTGTGATTATTTTTTAGCTTAGTTCATTTTTTGCATTCAGATTTTAGCAACTATAAAAGCATCACATGCTGGGTTAAATATTAGGCCATTCAGAATTTCTCTTAACATTATACTGATGTTAGAGAAAATTTGCTTCTCACCATTTCTAAGAACTAACTTTAATGCTGTATTAAGGTAAAGTTCCTACTGTTAGATTAAGAATGAGATTCTCAATTGTAGCATTTTTGCATGTGTGTCTCCTATGGAGATAGAAATTTCATGTGAAGTGAAGTTATAACAGGAAAGAATGCCATTGCTATCCTTTGTAGGACTGTCTTGCTAGGAGCCTCAGATCTTGCCCTGCTTCTTTAATTCTCCTTATATTTTACTTGTCATGGGTTGAAAGGTCTAGCAACAAAAGGAGATGAGATCTTTAATGAGTGGGTGTTTTTCCATTTAAAAGTATATTCTATAATTTCTTTTGTTTTAGTTTCTCATTGGCTTGTTTTAGTTCGCAGTACTTAAAAACATGCGATTCATATATTTCTATGTTACATATATGTATTAGGTACAAATTAGTTTGGTTCACCATTAATGTATGAATGTTACATTTATTTGACAACATGTAGATCCATATTTGATTAGTTTCTTGATTACTAACATGGCTTCCTTTTTGTTTGTTTACAGCACAAAAAGGTTCAACCAATGTAGCACCACAGGAGAGACATGAGAGCATGCCAGATGTATTAAAAATAACTCAATTTTTACAGTTTGCTTTGATTCGGTGTCGAAAGGAATTCAAAACTATAAATACTATAAATTTTCATTCTGGTGTTGAAAAGTATGTAACTGAATTTTTTAAGCGAGGTTTTGGTTCAGGTAAACGAGAGTTCATTATGTTTCCATATGATTCACGATTAGATGATAAAAAATTCTTATACCCAGCTCCAAAAAATAAATCCCATATTGATGATTGTTTGCATACCTATATTTTTCGGCCTGAAATGTATCAGTTACCTATTTGTAAGTTAAAAGAGTTGTTTGATGATAATAGAAAACTTCAACAGTTCAGTCAACTTTCAGATTATGAAGGCCATGAAGAAATGAATGGTACAAAAAAGAAATTTGGAAAACGAAGTAACTCAAGGGGTGAGACTATTAAACCTGGAAAGCAGAAGTCATCTCACTCTTTGGATTATGATAAGGATAGAGTCAAAGAATTGATTGATTTGATTCAGTGTAGGAAAAAAAATGTGGGTGGGGACTCAGACACAGAAGATATGAGAAGCAAAACTGTCTTGAAGAGGAAGCTTGAGGATCTACCTGAAAATATGAGAAAGCTCGCCAAAACCAGTAATTTATCTGAAAATTGCCATCTTTATGAAGGTAAAAATATCAGATTGTTCTTATATAGTACAAAAACAATAACCAAAAATATAGTAAAGTAGTTCTGTCCTTTCTTCTAATATGGAGGTCTGCAAATTACAACCTGAAAAGCCAGTCCACCCTGTTTTATTTTTGTAGAGAAAGTTGTACTGAAATACAGCCATATCTGTTCATTTATGTGTACATGTAGCTGCTTTCACACTATAATGGCAGAGTTGGGACAGAGACTCTGTGGCCCACAGAGCCTAAAATATTTACTGTCTGGTCCTTCAAAGAAGATATTTGCCAACTTCTGCCCTAGCACATCAGAGTTCTGAATTGTGTAGCTTAAAAAATAGAAAAAGTATGCTCAGCTTTTATCCTACTAATTGGATTGTCCTTTTGTATTCCTTCAATTTTATAATTGGAGAAGTACAACATAGAATATTGTGGTTGGGAGTGGGAAGGTGCTTAATGAAAGAAATCTGAGCTTTTAAAATCAAATTTCTTAGAAGCATACACACACTCTTTTCCACCCTAGGAATCTAGCGGTATGTTTGCCTTTTTCTTTTTTTCTAGTTTTCATTGTTTTTTTGTTCTAGTTGACGAATGAAACAGGAGGCCTTTCTTTTAAGTCTGTTTTTCAATATTACAAGTAATTTAAAATACTTTTTATGTAGATTTTTAATATCTTAAACTGCTAGTCCATAGTAATCGAATATGCTTCTTTACATTCAGGGAACTTTGATGTCATGATCTACATTTTGTGATGCTGCTGCTGTTCTTATTAATTAGGTAGATCTTAAATAATGTGGCTAGTGTGGCTGCCATATTGGATAGTGCAGGAAGTTTAAATTAATTAAAATGAAATAAAAATTCATTTCCTGTGTTATAGTAGGTACACCACTGTATTGAACAGCACAAATAGAGAACATTTGCATCATTGCGGAAAGTTTTATTTGACAGTGCTGTTTTCAGCACCTTCCAGGATCTTGTCTTTTTCTTTTCAATGTTTTCATCTTTGCTTGTGTTCTTATCACCTGGATAGATGGCCTTCCTGGCTTCTGTCACTCACTTCAGTACATGTTCTTCTCAATATTGCTTTGCTAATTTTCTACAAATCTCAGCTTCTGTATTCAAAGGCTTTGTTATAGACTGGCCACATTGAACCTGAATAGCTGTTTCCCATTCTTCCTTCACATGCTCCTCAGCTAAAGTTCATGTTTCTCAGAATATGTTGTGATTAGTCCTTCTCTTTCTTTTTTATTGAAGCATCTTTAATTTCTCAAGTCTCATATCTTTGCAGTTACATTCCCCTAGAACATATTTCTGGTTTTTCTTCTCCTTGATGGTTTTTATTTCCTTTATTATGCTGGATTTCTGCTGTGTGCTGAACCTATTGACTCTGATCCATACTATCTTAAACTGTTCATGTGTGTCTTGAGAATTAAGTACTTACTATGTGCTAGGTGCTTTTCATATATGGACTCATTTAGTTCTTGAATGCTAGACATTATCCTTATTTTACAGATCAGAAAATCATCTAAGTTAAATAACTTTATATAAAGTAATGTATTTCGCTAATCCATGGTTGAACTCAGTTCTGACTGACTCTACAAAGCATTGTTCCTAAATCTGACTGTATTTCCTACCACTGAGCACATAATAGGCAAGGTAATTAAATTCTGATGCTGTTTTAGCTAATAATAGACTGATTTTATACATACGAAAAAATATTTATGGGTGAAAATTCAGCCTTTGTCAATAATTAAAATGGTGGGGAAGCCATGCTAATTACTATAATAGACTAAAGGAGAAATGGAACAGGGAGAGGGGTCATGTTGATGCATTAAACTAGAATTAGTGATCATCAGTGATTCGGACCCCTGCTCGTGGGGTCCTCATCATTATGGATGAAATGAGACATTCACACAGATTACCGAATCTGGTGGAGGAACAGGGACTGCATGGCTTTTCTCTCAAGGGGAGTAAAAGCCTCAACCCTTGCTTCAATGAGCTTTTATTGTTTTAACTGGGCACATTACAAGAAGGTCCTCATTAACTGCACAGACTCCCTTGAGGTGGTTACCCTATACAGAAAACAAAGGAGCCAGTGCTGCTAATCATATCACAGAAGAGGAATATTTGCAAATGAAAAGGCAAAAGTAATTGAACCGGTTATACTCATCCTTGGAAGGTTTAGCATGGATTTTAGGAAGTTGCTTTATAGTAAATGTCCTCAATTCAGGGTGAGTTTTAGCAAAAACCAAGACTCATAGTGGCCTAGGTACATTGCAGGCCTGATTCCCTACAGGAGAACCTATCCGTGGGCGTGGGTCCTGGGTCCTGTGCATCTCCCAGTGGGTGCTGGGCCTATGCCACACAGAACAGTCTACTACAATCACATTTGCATTTCTAGATGTTTCTCACTTGTTTCTTTGTAGTATTTTGCACAGTTTATTTCTGATTTCTAAAAGTAGAGATTTAAAGGTTATACTCTAACTTCTAAAATACCTTGAGCATGATTTGGTGATGAACCCAATCATTTTATGATACCTTTTCTCCCTACCCCTTTAACATCTACTTTTTTTGAGATATGATTTATATACAATGTACCCATTGCACAGTTTGATGAGTTTTGATAGCTGTATTACCACCACTCCAATATATAGAACATTTTTATTACGCCTGAAAGTTGCCTGGTATTCCTTTGTAGCTTAGTCTTACCCCACTACTGATCTGTTTTCAGTCTTTCTTGATTAGTTTTGCTTGCTGCATAAGTATGTGTGATTAGAATTATACAGTATGCTGTTCTTTGATGTTTTGTTTTATTTTTACTGTGGTACATTATACCTTACCTAAATTGTAAATCCTGACATCTACCTAGGTTTTACCTTCCTTCAGCATTAAAACCACATGACTTTCTGAATGTTTACACTCTTCACAAGTTTATAAATGTATTACTGTGCTGATTACCCAGACTTATACCTTCTTTGAGCCATATCTTAGTAAATGTTTTCTCTTACAGTGCTTTCTGTTCTTAGTGCAAGGTTAGTGTAGATTACTTCAGGATATTTCGGCATCTTTAAAATCTAAGCTTTGTTATGAATTTAAGTAATCTAGTCAGTTGAGATAAGGCTTAGACGATAAGAATGTCAGACAGTATCTTAAAGACAAAATGTAATAGCTATAAAGGTGATAGAACTCTTTAAGTCATGAGTTCTCTATAAAAGATTTTAGTGTAATCTGCTTATCTTGCAAAATAGCAACAGATATTTTATCTGTTGTCAAGCATTTGGTTGACTTCAGAATTTTGGTGGTAGATTTCAAGGTAACTATAGTATGGTTATTAATATCCATGTTACCAACTTGATGTTTGAGCTCGTCTCTATTAATAGTTTTAAAATTATATAAATAAATTTTCATTTAATGGGGATGTTGACTTATGTGCAAGAGTTTAGAACCAGTTACATTTGTAAAGTAATGGATGGATATACATGTAAAACCTAAGCAGGTGTTTTGATTGAGTTCCTGCCCACAGATGTGTTATAATAAATAATTTTTACTTTTTATTATTATTTTGTATTAGTCCCCACTGAGGACATGCTCATTTATTTTGGAGAGAGGGGATGGGAGGGAGGGAGAGGGACAGAAACATTGATGTGATAGAGAAACATCAATTGGTTGCCTCTCATACCCACCCTGACTGGGGACCGAACCTGCAACCTAGGCATGTGCCCTGACTGGAAGTCCAACCCTCTACTCCGTGGTTTGTGGTATGATGCTCCAACCAACTGAGCCACCCTGGCCAGGTCATGATAATTAATTTTTAGTTATGTTTGAGTTTTAAATTTTTATACTAGCCTTCCAAACTCTACTTTAAGAGATGACTTTCCTTTCTCTTTTCCCTTCAGAGTCTTCACAGCCTGTTGGCTCACTTGGGCATGATGCTGACTTGAGACAGCAGCAGCAGGATACCTCTAACTCTGGCGTTTCTGACATCCATAGGCTGTTTAATTGGCTATCAGAAACATTAGCAAATGCACGCCATTCTGATGCATCCCTGACAGACACAGTCAACAAAGCCTTAGGATTGAGCACTGATGGTGCCTATGAAGAGCTGAGGCAAAAGCATGATGAATATGACTTAAATTCTAACCCAGATAAGAAAGAATATGAGCAACCTACTTGCAAAAGAATTGAAAATGCACATTTTAAGGGTACTCAGAGCCCACTGCCAGAAGTTGACAAGTCATCTATAAAGTATCATGTTGCTGTTTCTACCAGTGAAGTAGGCACTGATCATAAATTACATTTGAAAGAAGTAAGCATATATCTTTTGATTATATTGTTTGCTTTTGTGAATGTGTGAAAGAGAAAAATGTGCTTCAGTGACTTACTTTTCTCCTTTTTAAAAAGAAATAAAATATACATTTCAATAAAAATGTCCAGGACAGTATTTCTAAGTTACTCCTTTTTACAAAGATAAGTACAGAGTAGTTGTTCTCCTTTTTGTTTATAGGTTTATGTATAGTGTAAGCTTTACCTGTTGTGATAAAGTTAAGGCTACAGTCTGTTTTTCAGAAGTGGCTTATTGGGAGTTAATTCCACAGCATTTCATAATAAAGTTGAATTCTCAAACTATTGGCTTTCTGTTAGAAGTACGTACCATAACCTATAGGTGAAGCAGATAAAGTCACTAAAGTCAGTGCACTAGTTTTACAAACAAGGTTAGGTACTTTGTATTTTTCAAATAGGAATGGAAAATGAGTGGCCTTTAGGATTACCACTGAAGTGACACTCAGTCTTGCTTGACAGAGCATCCAGTTTATGTGTTTAGAGTACTGATGTCTATCTGAGAAGCAGCCTTATCTTCCCCCAGGAAGTGGCTGCATAATTGAGAAACAATACCAGGAGGGCACCATATTCCTAAGGCTTATTTCTAATTTACTCTTTCATTTATTTTCTCCTCCCTGCCTTTGAATAAAAGTCATATGCATGTCTCTAGGCTTTGTCCAGATAGTTTTCAGATATTTTAGGGGGAGGATGATGTCATGAGGCTCACTTAGGGAGGTGTGTAAAGTAGGCACGGAGGAAACTAACCTATATTGTTAACATTTCCTAACATATTTAGTACTCTAAATTGAGTTGATGGGGGCATAGGCCACACGCAGCCCCCTGCCTATGTTTGTAACTAAAGTTTTTTTTTGGAACACAGCCATGCCCATTTGTATTGCCTATGGCTGCTTTTGCACTACAGTGGCAGAGTTGAGTATCTGAGTATATGGCCTGCAAAACCTAAAATACTTGGAGCTTTACCAGAAAAGTTTACCAGCCTCTGCTCTAAAATCAACATCAAATTATGTTTTGAAGGAAAATAGCATGTTATAATTTGAAGCTAGAGTATTATCACTTTACCATGTTGATTTGACAAATTTTCTATGTTTTTGCTGTAGAAAAAAATAGTTATTTTTGACATTAAAATTGAAAAGAAAGCTATTGAATATGTCCTCTAATTTTTAGGACCCAAATTTAATTAGCATGAATAATTTTGAAGATTGCAGTTTGTGTCCCACTATTCCCATTGAACATGGATTCCATAAACAATCTAAGTCAAATGATGTTGAAGAGACTGAAATACATTGGAAATTGATTCCAATTACAGGTAAGAACAAGTGTATTGTACTGGGAATTAGGTTTGCTTGGTTTTATTTAGGGAACAGTTTCCTGAAGGGTTTCAACTTTTCTAGATTTCGCTCTTGGGTCACTAGAGGTGCTTCATCTTACTTGGCTCTGACATGTTCAGTGTCTTATTTTGAGCAATACAATGTTCATCATAGAGTGTTGCTGTTCTTGGTCAGCATCAGCAAATATATGCAAAAAACCCTATTAAAAGTAGGGATTTAAAACATACTTATTCACCATATGGAGTTTAGCATGCAGACTTCCAGATGAAAATTGCTGGCAGAAATAGTTTTTAATGAGGTGAGATAGTTACAGAGATGAAATGATGATCTTGGATAGACAATGCTATGTACTTCAATTATAAGCTTCTCTATAGCTGTTTTCTAAGAAGTGGTCATTTTGAGGTTCATCTATTTGAAAGAAATTTGATTTCTTAATGTTGGATAGAGAAATTAGATCATTGTGGAGGATGTCCTGAAATGGTCAAATGCAAATATCCTAGAAAGCTTATTGAACCATGGGATAAGAATAGATAGCAAATGTTGAAAGATCATTTTGAAGTATTCTGATTTCTTTGTGCAGACACACAAAAACATATACCTGTACATTTACATACTCTTAATATTCTAAGTTCTTACTCATCTTTTTAGCTAAGCATTTTGGAAATATTTCCAGGGCACATCTTTTCCATTCCTAGACCTTTATTTAACCTTTAAAAAGAAAAGAAAAACAGATTTTTCCTAAAAAAAATAATAATAGACTGACTTGCCACCTAGAAGCTACTGAAACCTCCAAGGACTCTGAGAGGATTTGCTAAAACTTTTATGAATCTCCGTGGACTTCATTCAGCACCATTCTCTACGTAGTACCTTACCAGAGAGGGCAAGAGGCATAAATGTGATGGTAGAGAGGCAACTGGTTCTCACTTAGGAGCTGGAGGTGTCACTTTGAGCGGGAGAAAATGAATAAGGAAGTAATTGGTTTATGATGATTATCCTAACCATTCCTCATTTGGACACATTTATAGTTGGTGTTCAGAACCATTTGAAGGCACAATATCTCGGTGTTTGATATTCTGTCATCACCTGAATAAAAAGGGAAGCAAATTCCCATATCTGAATGACCCCTCAGGATTATTTTAGGCAAAAGAAGGAATTCTTGGGTTTGTTAGCATTTTGCGTTGTCTCAAAGGTGCTAAATGTGTATCACCAATACCTGAAGAGTCTCTGTAAATCTAACGGGTGCTTTCTGTCAGGAGGGAATGCAAGAAGCCCAGAAGACCAGCTAAGGAACCATGGTGAGAAACAAACACCAGGTGAGAAGGCTCACTTTGCTTTTCTTCCCACTGTGCCCTTATTCAGAATTGCTACTTGGTGTTTCTAGGCTTTCATCAATAGGGTGTCAGTTTAAGTTTTGTTAATTACAGAAGGTTTGGATGATATCATATTTGTATTATATTATTGATTTGTATCAAAATTCTTGTATTAAGAATGTGTTCAAAGAAGCCATTAGATACTGATAGAGATCACATTTTCTTCACTGTATATCTGATGATGACTTGGGAAGACCAGAGTGTTTTTCTTAATCCATTTCTGTATGATATTCTGTGAGAAGCAGTCTTCAAATTTCTCTTAAATTTATGCTAATGGCATCTCTTCGGTTAAGCATCTGTTTAAGTATTTTGTTTATTTTCTAATTGGATTTATTGATTGGTGAAAAATCTTTATATTCTGGATACAAGCCTTTGTGAAATATATGTATTGTGAATATTTTGTCCCAGTCTGTAACTTATCTTTTCATTTTCTTAACAATGTTCTTCAAAGTAGCTGAAGATTTTAATAAAGTCCAATTTATCTTTAAAAACAATTTTCTTTTAAACACTTGGAGGTGAGGCCGTTTATCTTTTAGGTGCATTATTCCTAATCTTGAATATTTTTACCCAGTTCTTCTTCTAACAAAGATTAGGAAACTCTTGAATTCCAGAAACATTACAGATAGTAATGATTAGCTAGTTGCAGTGTGTGCCTAAAAGAGTCTTTTGTCTGAGCTCAGTCAGTTCAATATTCCTGCATGATCATAGCCATTTTTTGCTTGCTTAGTTTGGTGGTGGGTCTTTTTTATTTGTTTCCATTTTGTTGATTTTACTCTTTCAGAAATCTTAAGTGGTGTTACTTTTTTTTTTAGTTTGGAAGGAAAGCTAAATGGCTTTTGAATTTTAGTAGGTCTTTATGGCTATTTTGTTTTTTTGGGGGGGGGGGGGATTCAAAAGACTTAAAAGATTTTCTCGAAGAAAGAAAGCTATTATGTCTCCTAGGAAAACTTGACAACAAATACATGACAGGGAAAAGTACACAAATTTTAGTATACAGCTCAATGAATTTTTACATGTTTGCAGTTATGTGACATCACCCAGATCAACACGTAGAACACTTCTAGCATGCAAGATTTTCTTCTGCATTTTCCTAGTTGGTGCTCTCTCTGCTCCTCATAGTAACCACTAAATCTGATTTCTTCTTTCACGATACATTAGTTTTACGTGTCCTGGAATTTAGGATAAATGGAACCTAACATGTCCTCTTGTTTTTGGATCTTCATGTTATGTCTGGGATTCACCTGTGTTTTGTGTCAGTAAATTCTTTCTCAGTAGGAGAAATCAATAATTCTTTCTCATTAGGAGGAGCAGGTATCTTATTTATGCTTCAAAATGCTCCCTCAGCATTGGCGTACCATCTGAATATTTTGTGACTGAAAGTATAAATATCTGAATGATGCTGCCTTGAGTGAACTCACTGCTACCTTGTCACTTAAAAGTCAAAGTACTGCAGTCCTTGAATGACAGTAGAAAACATGCATTATTATGGATATTGGCATGTGTTCCTTTAAATCATTTATTGGTGAAAACATTTTTAAAATAAAGTCAGTATTAAAATTATGCGGAAGAAATTTGTGCAAAATAAAATTAGGTGATCGTTTGCATTTTAAAATGGATTTAGTTTGGGTTTTTTAGTATAAGGAATTCCCCAGGTGGATTTAAGTTATATTTCATCTTTTAAAATTCCCTTTATCCATAGCTCTTCAGAAATAACTTTATTGATATCAAGTATAGCTGTAAATTTTGGGAGCAAGAAGTTTTAAAATTATAGGTGGTCCTCTTCTCAACCCATTTGCTTTACGAGATAAAATAAATTTTTTTTAACTTAAATCAGACATTTGACATGGTACATAATTCAAGAAGTACAAAAATACTTCAAAAAGTAAGTCTTCTAGTAGCCCAAATATTTTATATATGCTAAACTTTATATTGAAATTTAAACCATACATAGTAAAAGGACAGCAAACTCACAATTAACAACCACACCTAAAGCAAAACCAAAAGAAACTAAGCAAACAACTAGAACAGGAACAGAACCACAGAAATGGAGATCACATAGAGGGTTAGCAACAGGGGAGTGGGAGGAGGGGGGGGGAAGGTACAGAGAATAAGTGGCATAGATTGTAGGTTGAAAACAGATAGGGGGAGGGTAAGAATAGTATGGGAAATGTAGAAGCTAAAGAACTCACAAGTATGACACATGGACATGACTAAAGGGGGGGATGTGGATGGGAGAGGGTGTACAGGGTGGAGGGGAGTGAAGGGGGAAATGGGACAACTGTAATAGCATAACCAATAAAATATATTAAAAAAAGAAAATTAAAAAAAATTTAAGAAGGATATTCAGTATTCCTGAGTTATTTCATAGAACTTGATTTTCTGATTTATCAGTTCATACCGTTGTAATTCTTAACACGGTATTGGCTATTTTGCTCCTCTTCTTCCACCTACAGACCTGCTGTGGTCTTCTAAACCTTCTGACTGGTGCCTTTGCAGTAGTTAATCGTTACAATAGTTCATGGTAACCACTGGGGTTGGTAGAGAAATGTTACAAGCTGACTGCTGCTGAGGCTGTTTAAACCTTTAGAAATGTGTGAATGTGGGGAAAATCAAAACTGAATTTTGTGCGAAGAGGGCATTCTGTTACACCTGGGTGAACAGGGAATTCACTACATGTTTAAAGTACTGTAGTTTTGAAAACTAGTACCTGGACTTTCTGACTTAGAGGTATCATTTCATATATTAGAATAGCAGTTTGTTAAAATTAGTAGCTTTTTTAAAGGATAAAATTGTATAATATATCAATCTCTAGGCAAAGATCACAATTTTTTTATTTCCTAATATTAAATGGTTGTTAAAACACATTTCCTCCTTGTCTTATAAAAAAGGGTTTAGGGTACCTGTTTTGAAATATAATTTCAAAAATGTATTATTTGAATATAGGATTTGTGGGCAGAGAGGGAATATGATCTTATGGGTTGAGTTAGTTGTCAGTAGTCAAAAGTTAAATAGTTCTGTTAGTACTAGCTAGCTGAATGGCCTCTTTATCTCGAATGGGTTCTTAGCTATTATGTTTTCTCTTGGAATTATTTTGAAACAAAATAAAACTACCTAGGAAAGCCCTATTAAAAATGTTACTTATTGCAGCTTTGAAATATGTTTTTTCCTATATTACTGAGTTTTTCCTTGATAAATTGAAATCCCTAACATTTGTAGGAAATCCACTAAGCAACCTCATAAAACCAAAAACATATAAAATTATCCTTACATTGTGAATGCAACTCTTAGCAGTTATTCCCACATCGTTTCAGTTTGGAATTGTTTTGATTGCCTTACGCGTAAATTTTCACGTTAAAACTATATCACTGTAGTAGACATTACTTGGCAAAGCACATAGGGGTTGAGTAAGCTGTTGCAGCTGACCATTCTGATTAAAACATGTCTATTGAAGTCAGACAGAGGAGGGCAGGGGAGCAGAAATAAGCAAAGTACTTAATTTGTATTGATCCATATTGGCCCTGTTCAGACCATTATTTGAGATTTTTATTCTACATAGCATAATTAGTTGTAAATATAGGCTTGACCTGACATTTTTTCTCACTTATAAGTTTATTTTTTCAAATTTTATGCTTTTAATTACTCTTATAATAATACACTCTTCCTATATAGGTATGAAATCACCAGAAGAACAGCTGGTGTATCTGCCACCGCACGAGGCCTTTCCTAACGACCCCCGGGTAATAAGTAGACAGAGAACTTCTGATTACCAGTTTCCATCCTCTCCATTTACAGACACACTAAAGGGCACCACTGAGGATGGCGTGTTGACAGGTCAGGTGGTGAAGGTGGAGGAGCAGTGTGTGCCAGCAGCAGAGCCGCCTGCAGTGAGTGAAACCACAGAGAGGACAGTGTTAGGAGAATACAATCTCTTTTCTAGGAAGATAGAAGAGATTTTGAAGCAAAAGAATGTTTCATATGTCAGTAGAATTTCTACACCTATCTTTTCAACACAAAAGAAAATGAAACGACTTTCTGAGTTCATATATTCTAAGACTCCTAAAGCTAGTGTACAGGAGTTTGTAGATGGCTTGCATGAGAAACTAAATACTATCATTATCAAAGCATCAACAAAGGGTGGGAATTTGCCACCAGTTGGTCTTAATGGTTCTGGTACTAAGATAGCATTGAATCCTCTAGGAAGACATGTCATACCAGTTTCCTCAAGTGACTTTAACAATAAACACCTCCTTGAACCACTTTGTGGTGATACTTTGAAAGACATCAACTCTAATGGTCAGCATTCTTCAACTTTGGGTTTAACTGAAGTAGAAGTGATCCAGCCACACCATGCCATGGAGATAATGGTGACTTCTGATCATACTGTACCTGATCATACTGCCCAGGAACCAGAAGAAAAAGAAGCAGCAAAATCACCCAGTGATGTAAACATTTCTGCCCAACCAGCTCTTTCAAATTTTATAAGCAAGTTAGAACCTGAAGTATTTAACAGTTTAGTTAAAATCATGAAAGATGTCCAGAAAAATACTGTGAAATTTTATATTCATGAAGAAGAAGAGAGCGTGCTCTGTAAAGAAATAAAGGTAACTAAATGAAAAGGTAATAGTCATGCTGTATTAGTCATGTTGTATAAACTTGTCATATTGAGTCTGACCTCTATAAAAAGGAATATTCAAAATAGTTTCATAATGCAGAGTAGAATAAAAGGCTAAGTGTCCAATTAAATAAAAACTATGATGTAAGTATCTTAGAATTTAGAATCTTGTTTTATAGAGTTATTTTAAAAATCATTGCTACGTACTGCAAATACCTTTAAATTGTTGATTCAGAGATTTTAAATGTTTTGTATTTGGGTTTTTAATGAAGGGAAGGGAAAGATACAGAGGGGTGAAGGAAGTTGTCAGTGTTTACCTCACGGGGTTTATCAGTCAACTAGAAAAATGAAACTGTCCAGGGATAACCTAATGATAATATATTTCGGTTTTTCTTGATACCTGCTCATATCAGGTTCACCCCAAAACTCGAATTATTTTCTGGAGGGCAAGCCCCTTGTAGTACAGGCTTCCCAAGCTAGGTGAGTGTTTGAGGAATCCATCTGTATCAGTGTACCGGCTGGTGGTGTTGTAAGAGGCTGTGTTGTGCTTTAGTGAATTATTTTTGAAGACTCTTAATGCTTTTGCTCATTTCATGATGGATGATTTACAAGCACACCTGCCCACACCACGCTGAGTGTTCAGCAATTTTTTGACCAAAAAAAAACTGGCATGATCCCCATGCTCCACCCTCCCTATTCACCTGCTGTCACCCTGAGTGACTTTTCTTTGTTTCCCTGGATGAAAACAGTCATCGAAGGGAAATGTTTTGCTGATGTGGAAGAGGTGAAACAAAAAATGGCAGGAGAACTAAAAAACATCAAGGTTGACAATTTCAAGGACTTGTTTTGAATGGTAGAAAAAACATCCTGATAGGTGTATTGCATCAGATGGAGAATACTTTGAAGGTGACTGAAGTTTAAACATGTAAGGATTTATTTTTAAGAGTAAATACACATTTTTTATAAATAAATTCTGTTTTGTTTGGGGTGCTCCCTTGTATTGATCAAAAAATACTATGATCCTGAAAGACTCCCCAATCCTGAAAGATTTTCCACTGCAAGGTATATAGTTTTTTCTACTGAAGCTACAGAGTAGATGAGTGTTTTCTAGTTTTAAAAAATGCATGTATATAGTGTTAGATATCTATAACATTTGTGTATACAGGGTTAGATGCCTATAACATTTGTAATAATAGGTATATAAATTATAATACTATATCCAAACTATTCTATGGTTTTAATATTAACCAATTAGTATTCACTGAGCTACTGGATTTTATTTCTTAAGGGGAATACCTTAGATTTTAAAATAAATGCCCAATCCCATTTCTGGAATTTACTTACCATGATGAGGTTCTGATTGTTTTTTAAGTGGAAGCATAAGAAACTATAAAAAGTTGGCCTGTTATCCCAGAGTGGCCTAGAAACTCCATGTTACTGATATGTCCTGAGCCTTTGTCAATTTGGGGATTTCACATTGATGTCAGCATGTTTCATGTGGTGTACCCATGAGAACAGAAAAGCATGGAAA